>NC_052333.1:29491571-29809621 GCF_016432855.1 Salvelinus namaycush
GAGAAAATCTAGCATGTGTTGACTGTGATAAAGGCACTAGATGAGCTGTCTTGTTTGCCAAATGAACAAATGACAGGCAGTGCCATGGTGCATGTATCCACACAAGCACAGTGACATATTATGCCTCAATGCCGTAATATTCATGGCTTATTGGGCGTGTGGCTTTCAGTTAGTTATTTTTGGCAACCCCTTCCGTGAGCGTGAATGTCATTCAAGGTAATCTATTCTGTTATGTTTAAATCAAATCTGACTAACCCAGTGCACTGCTTGCTATGAATTCTATCTGATGGTGTTTGCATGTTTAGGTAAAAAGATAAGTTTTTTTTATGTTGCTCAATCTGAGTGGGTGGGCTTGGCTCCCCAGTGGGTGGGCACCCAGGCCCACCCGTGCCTATGCCCCTGTACTGATCCACTTTCAATCCAGCTGTGTATTCTCTCATTTATACTGATATTATATTTTATAATTAAGGCCAATGAAGCATCAGTAAAATCACAACAAGAACAATAAGAAGCATTGTAATTTCATGAAATATGCTTATCACAATAAACCGTACAATTCCAATTGAAGTTGAAGGCAATTATGTTGTGGCTAAACGTACTGTATAATGACTTACCATATCATAGTGAGCAAATATCTTCTCAAAGTCCCTCTTCCGGTCCTCTTGACTGCAAGCCTGAAACAGAGTGGTACCACAACACCCACAATTTAGTTCCTCTAATTCAAGCCAGTGAGGACTACAGTAAGTATTTGAAGATGGAGTGTGAATTGACAACGTCTTATCTGACTGAAAGTTATCAGTGAAATTCATCAAACATTTTTATACTTACATTCATGTCAAACTTCAGCAAGAAGTTCTCTTTTAGAGCCAGGATTCTGGGAGAAGGAAAACAGTTGGACTCCGTGACTCACAAACAATTAGAAACACAGTAAGAGCCACCTAGCAATGTGGGGGATACAATTGCTTGATAATTAGTACCTGGCTAGGTCATTCAAATCCAGCCTGCCATCGTTGTTTTTGTCAAACATCTCCATCTGTTGGGAAAATGAACAGAATAAAGCATCAGAATCATTAGCCATTTTGTCAAAGCACATACACATTAGAATCAGAATCACCTTTCTTCGCCAAGTACATTTACACATACTCAGAATTTTACTTTGTGATCGTTTTACTTTGGGACATGTCATGTGTAACACTGTACAACAGTACTGAAGATAATCTAAATCAAATGATTCCTGTGTATTTCCCATGTTGTACACACCAAACTCAACAGGACATTGACATATAAAAAAGTGCTCACACACACAAACTTTCTCTCAGTCTCAGGTAATTAATTAATGGTCCACAATTAATGACAATGGTTAGACAGTGAAAATCACATCACTTTATCTGAATATCTTTAAAGAGCTGATCACCTTCCATCACAGTCTAGTACCATCCAATTACTAATTCTATTGAGGGGATTCATAGGCAAGATTATTACAGCCAATGACATGCTTCAATGATAAATAACTAATTTAGTGCACTCCTTATCTACACTGACTGGCATAGTAGCATTACAATATACCCTGAGTGTACAAAATATTAGGAACACCTTCCTAATATTGAGTTGCATCCCCTTTTGCCCTCAGAACAGCCTCAATTCGTTGGGGCATGGACTCTACAAGGCTGTCCAAAGCTGGCCCATGTTGATTCCACTGCTTCACACAGTTGTGTCAAGTTGGCTAGATGGCCTTTGTGTGGTGGACCATTCTTGATACACGCAGGAAACTGTTGAGTGTGAAAAACCCAGCAGTGTTGAAGTTCTTGACACACTCAAACCGGTGTGCCTGGCACCTACTACCATACCCTGTTCAAAGGCACTTAAATATTTTGTCATGCCCATTCACCCTTTAAATGGTACACATACGCAACGTCTCAAATTGTCTCAAGGCATAAAAATCCTTCTTTAACCTGTCTCCTCCCCTTTCTCTACACCGATTGAAGTGGATTTAACAGGTGACATCAATAAGGGATCATTGCTTTCAGCTGCATTCACCTGGTCAGTCTATGTTCCTAATGTTTTGTACACTCAGTGTATAGCTCTACCAATCATCCTTTTAGAGAAAATAAACTTAAATTTCAAATCAGTTTAACATCCAAATTTAATTGCCCATTGAACAAGGTAGCATATACTCATTTGAGAGACAACAGTTCAATAGTCCTCAGATGGAGGCACAGAGTAAAGGAGCTGGGGATTGTTGTTACCATGGTGTTGGTGTACTCCTCCAGTTTGTTGGGGGAGATGGTCTTTTTGTGCTGGAGGAACAGGTCCTGCAGGAAACCCTGTTAGGAGGACACAGAGGAAGACAGCCGATGAGATAACCTGGGCCCATATTTATCAAGCGTCTCGGAGTAGGAGTGCTGATCTAGGATAGGTACAGTTGAAGTCGGAAGTTTACATACACTTAGGTTGGAGTCATTAAAACTTGTTTTTCAACCACTCCACAAATTTCTTGTAAACAAACTATAGCTTTGGCAAGTCGGTTATGAGATCTACTTTGTGCATGACACAAGTCATTTTTCCAACAATTGTTTACAGATTATTTCACTTAAAATTCACTATCAATTCCAGTGGGTCAGAAGTTTACATACACTAAGTTGACTGTGCCTTTAAACAGCTTGGAAAATTCCAGAAAATGATGTCATGGCTTTAGAAGCTTCTGATAGGCTAATTGACATAATTTGAGTCAATTGGAGGTGTGCCTGTGGATGTATTTCAAGGCCTACCTTCAAACTCAGTGCCTCTTTGCTTGACATCATGGGAAAATCAAAAGAAATCTGTCAAGACCTCAGAAAAAAATTGTAGACCTTCACAAGTCTGGTTCATCCTTGGGAGCAATTTCGAAACGCCTGAAGGTACAAATTCGTCTGTACAAAAAATAGTACACAAGTATAAACACCATGGGACCATGCAGCCATCATACCGCTCAGGAAGGAGACGCGTTCTGTCTCCTACAGATGAACGTACTTTGGTGCGAAAATAGCAAATCAATCCCAGAACAACAGCAAAGGACCTTGTGAAGATGATGGCGGAAACAGGTACAAAAGTATCTATATCCACAGTAAATCGAGTCCTATATCGACATAACCTGAAAGGCCACTCAGCAAGGAAGAAGCCACTGCTTCAAAACCGCCATATAAAAGCCAGACTACAGTTTGCAACTGTACATGGGGAAAAATAATGTACATTTTGGAGAAATGTCCTCTGGTCTGATGAAACAAAAATAGAACTTTTTGGCCATAATGACCACCGTTATGTTTGGAGGAAAAAGGGGGAGGCTTGCAAGCCAAAGAACACCATCCCAACCGTGAAGCACAGGGGTGGCAGCATCATGTTGTGGGGGTGCTTTGCTGCAGGAGGGACTGGTGCACTTCACAAAACAGATGGCTCATGAGGAAGGAAAATTATGTGGATATATTAAAGCAACATCTCAAGACACCAGTCAGGAAGTTAAAGCTTGGTCGCAAATGGGTCTTCCAAATGGACAATGACCCCAAGCATACTTCCAAAGTTGTGGCAAAATGGCTTAAGGACAACAAAGTCAAGGTATTGGAGTGGCCATCACAAAGCCCTGACCTCAATCCTATAGAAAATTTGTGGGCAGAACTGAAAAAGCATGTGCGAGCAAGGAGGCCTACAAACCTGTCTCAGTTACACCAGCTCTGTCAAGAGGAGTGGGCCAAAATTCACCCAACTTATTGTTGGAAGCTTGTGGAAGGCTACCAGAAACGTTTGACCCAAGTTAAACAATTTAAAGGCAATGCTACCAAATACTAATTGAGTGTATGTAAACTTCTGACCCACTGGGAATGTGATGAAAGAAATAAAAGCTGAAATTAATAATTCTCTCTGCTATTATTCTGACAATTCACATTCCTAAAATAAAGAGGTGATCCTAACTGACCTAAGACAGGGAATTTTTACTAGGATTAAATGTCAGGAATTGTGAAAAACTGAGTTTAAATGTATTTGGCTAAGGTGTATGTAAACTTCCGACTTCAACTGTATAGTATCCTGATCTAGGATTAATTTATTATAATCTAAAAGACAAAACCGATCCTGGATACTGTAAGTAGTCCTACTACTCTGAGACGCTTGGTAAACATGGCCTTGGTCTCCCGTGAAAAAAGGTGGTCTCTCAAGGTGACGTCCCCCGGTCAAATAAAGGATAAATAGATACAAAATAAAAAAGTCAGATGTTGCAAATCCGTAGGTAACCGCCCCGTCCTGCCCCCTGGAACCCTTGTCCCCAGAGCTGAAGATTTGAATTACATTCTGCTCAAGTGTTTCTTTACCTCTACTACACGTACAAATGTAGCATACCTGTGTTTAGTTTAAATCAAAACACATGTTTTGGCTAGTGTCGTACACTTTTGAGTTTTGGCCACATGAGAGAAAAATGCTATCATTATACAGCATGTAGAATACTGTCATTACGTGATTTTGCAGACATTGATTCAGCTTTGATCTAACTTTATTAAACGAGCAGAGTGGAGACTATGCGTAAAGTAGAGAATCCTGCAATGCGTAGAAGCTTCTGACCTTTAGCTGTCGGGAAGAGGGGTCCAGAGAAGTCGGATCTGCAGCCACTCCGAATAAAAAAAGGGGAGAAATGTGTGCCATAACACTTTTGTCTGTTATTCTGAATCAAAGTGTTCACAAATAGTATAATGTACTGTATGTACATCCTGTCCATTTACTCTTCAGTAAATGTACTGTGGATTATAAACCATATGTTTGTTTGGAAATTCTAAGAAAAGTACTTGTGCCTTGCCTTGTGGGTTGGTGCAATATTTGGGAAGAGCTCTTCTACGATATGCTGCTCCAAATATCGCGATATGCTGCTCCAATATAATATCCAATATAATGGTTTCACGTTGATAATTGCTAGATTATTCCAGACAGTGCAATATTTGTGCTTATTTACGATATTATAGTCACATTCTAATTAAATAACCTTAGTGTGGCAAACAATAAGACTTAGTTCATTCATTTGGACTTCATTTTCAACATATTGATATAAACTAACTGATAAAACTGCACTGTTTTGATTAGAACATTTAAAATAGATTGTAGTCTTGCACATCACAATATATTGTCAATGTCAAATATCACGATATTCGATTGAATCATATATTGGCCCAACCCTATTGCCTTGTCCACAAAAGAGGACCCTTAAAGCAAGACCCTTAAAGCAACACGTGTCAACATAGACCTAGAGCAACTGTGTAAACATGAACAACTCTAGCCACTCATTGATGTTTACTTAGAAAGTGGACAACAACTAGCTAAGACAATGTCTCTGAGAGGGCCATGGCAGTGGTCTCACTGAACGCATGGAAATTAGTAGAAGGGCATTCTTCAAATGTACCTTGAGTTCTATAGCTGATATGTATCCACTGCTGTCAGTGTCATAGTTTCTCCAGATCTGTGGGGGGAGTGAGAGGCAGATTTAGTTTTGATGAAAGTGTTCTAGAGAATACAGGACACACTACCCAACCAATAATAGGATTGTATTTTTTCGCATTTATATTGAAGGTTTTTGGATCGCAACACTTCATATGTGAACTTTGACCTTACCCTCATGAACTCCACACTGTTGTCCAATGGCGTCTCTCTGTGGAACAGTAGTAGGAAGTTCTCCTCCTCCGGTAGCATCATGGTGGCCAACTGGAACATTTATGTTCAATCAAATAAGTTATCAACATTCACAGGTAGGCATTATTCGGTCACTGATGGGAAATGTTTTGTCAAACTAAATCTTGTGTGTTTTCTTCCTACAAATTGATAGAATTAAGGTGGTACGTGTCCATTCAGCTTCAACGGGCATTTACTCCTCTGTCAACATAACATTTAAGGAAATACAGTCTATGGACAAAGAAAACGAAATGTGAAAGATGAAATGAGATGCAATTCAATTACAATTTCGACATAAACTCATTCTAATTCATTGCATGTTGTTAGATGAAGCAAGGCAATAACATGATGCAAATGACAGAGCAATTATGTAGTTTCAAGGCTGCTTCACACACAGAAGGTGTTGTTAGGGCATTTTGATTACAATCCAATTACCACTTGTTGTTTGATCAGTTTCTCTCTCTCTCTCTCTCTCTCTCTCTCTCTCTCTCTCTCTCTCTGACACAAACACACCTGCAGGGTTCTAAGTATACTTAATACTACATGAACTATATAGACAAATAAAGGGGGAAGGAGGTAGGTTTGAGGGAATACAAGTAAACGCACCTCTTGGATTTGCAGGCGACCATCAGCTGTGGTGTCATAAGCTGACATGAACCTTTCTTTCATTCTTCTAACTTTGTCATCCGTTATTTCATCCTTTAGGAACAACACAGTGACTTTTGAACATGTTCGTTACACTTATTTGTGTATTTCATTCAGTGTTACCTGTGCAAAATCCCTTTCGGGAATTCATTCCATTTCAATGAAAGACAAAACGTGACTGATGATTGGATTCAGAGAGGTTATCTAATTTTGACACCGGTTGAATGCCGTCAACAAAGGTCAGCAAAGTAGTTCTGATTAGAATATTCTAGAATGTTACTTGCCTAAGCCTACTGTAGTATTTTTTTTGGGGGGGGGGTCTGAACGTACACATTATGCATTAGCCATGACAAGGTAAAGGAACAGTAGCCTACTTACACTCATCCCAAGTTTTTTCATCATGTGTCTGAAAGAGTCATCCAACTCCTTTCCTTCAATATAACCATTATCTAAAAAGAAATAAATGCATAACATAAAATAAAAAAATGTCCGTATTGTTTTATCTTCAAGACATGGTGCAAAGTTCAGAGTCTGAATTCCGATGAAAGCATTGCCTGATAAACTAAGATTAATATGAATAGTAATAAAAAGGCAACATAGTTATAACTATTCAAGAGTAAGATCTTACTGTCAACATCGAAATGTTGCCATATGTGTAGGAAGCCTGCAGCATCCAGGTTGTCAAAAGCGCTGTCCATGGTAATGCGTGCCCAATACACCAGCGTGAATCCAAAATGTTAGTTGTGAAAAGATAGAGTTTTATCCGTGTGTATAAGTCTATTTCTCGCAAAGACTGATGAGGTTTTCTAGACGTTTATTGATGATGTTTCCTCTCTGTAGTTCAGTTTAAACTCCACCAAACACAAACGAGGGAGACCAACTTGACTACGATGCTCAAGTAGGTGTGCAACAGTGAAGGCTCATCAGAGGAGGAAGGGGAGGACCATCCTCCTCAGTTAATTTCATAAAACATTTAAATAGATAAACATTTAAAAAGTTATCCTTTTTAGATAAAACTATACAAAATATATTCACGTCACCAAATCATTTATTAAAACACACTGTTTTGTAATGAAGGTCTACAGTAGCCTCAACAGCACTCTGTAGGTTAGCACCATGTTGTAGCCGGAGAACAGCTAGCTTTTGTCCTCCTCTAGGTACATTGACTTCATTACAAAATCTAAGAGGTTCATGGTTCTCACATCCTTTAAAACTTCTCTAGGATATGTGGGATACTAACGTCCCACTTGGCCAAAAGCCAGTAAAAATGCAGAGCGCCAAATTAAAATATATTACTATAAAAATCAAACTTTCATGAAATCACACATGAAAGACACCAAATTAAAGCTACACTTGTTGTGAATCCAGCCAACATGTCTGATTTCAAAAAGGATTTACGGCGAAAGCACACCAAACGATTATGTTAGGTCAGTACATAGCCACAGAAAAACACAGCCATTTTTCCAGCCAAAGAGAGGAGTAACAAAAAGCAGAAATAGAGATAAAATGTATCACTAACCTTTGATGATCTTCATCAGATGACACTCATAGGACTTCATGTTACACAATACATGTATGTTTTGTTCGGTAAGGTTCATATTTATATCCAAAAATCTGAGGGTCGCTACTGTCTCACTTGGCAAAAAGCCAGAGAAAATGCAGAGCGCCAAATTCAAATTAATTACTATGAAAATTACTATAAAAATCTAACTTTCATTAAATCACACATGAAAGATACCAAATTAAAGCTACACTGGTTGTGAATCCAGCCAACATGTCAGAATTTAAATAGGCTTTTCGGCGAAAGCAAACAATGCTATTATCTGAGGATAGCACAATAGTAAACAAAGACAGAGACGCATATTTCAACCCTGCAGGCGCGACACAAAACGCAGAAATAAAAATATAATTCATGCCTTACATTTGACGAGCTTCTGTTGTTGGCACTCCAATATGTCCCATAAACATCACAAATTGTCCTTTTGTTCGATTAATTCCGTCGATATATATCCTAAATGTCCATTTATTTGGCGCGTTCGATCCAGAAAAACACCGGTTCCAACTTGCTCAAACGTGACTACAAAATATCTCAAAGTTTATTTGCCAAAAAATTTCAAACTACTTTTGTAATACAACTTTAGGTATTTTTTAACGTTAATAATCGATACAATTGAAGACGGGATGATCTGTGTTCAATACAGGATTAAAACCAACTATAGCTAGCTTTCTGGTCACACGCTTCTATCTAACAGGACACTTCATGTGACTCTCGTTCAAGATGGCCGTACTTCTTCATTACACAAAGGAATAACCTCAACCAATTTCTCAAGACTGTTGACATCCAGTGGAAGCGGTAGGAACTGAAAGCAGGTCCCTTAGAAATCTGGTTTCCCAATGAAAACTCATTGAAAAGAGAGTGACCTCAAAAAAGAATTATCTGAATGGTTTGTCCTCAGGGTTTCGCCTGCTAAATAAGTTATGTTATACTCACAGACATGATTCAAACAGTTTTAGAAACTTCAGAGTGTTTTCTATCCAAATCTACTAACACTATGCATATCTGATCTTCTGAGGATGAGTAGCTGGCAGTTGAATTTGGGTATGCTTTTCATCCAAACGTGAAAATGCTGCCCCCTATCCTAGAGACGTTTTAATAGACTTAACACAGTAATAATGACAACTTCCGGAGAACATCCTCTAAACTATCAGAGCTCTTGCAACATGAACTGACTTGTTGTCCACCCAATCAAAGGTTTACAGAATTAGTCTAGTACTGAAAGGATAAGCTACAGCTCACTAGGACTGCAGTGCATAAAATGTGGTGAGTGGGCGATGCAAAGAGAGAGAAAGACAATAGTTGAACAGTTTTGAACAAATTAATTTCTTTAAAAAATGAAATAGGAGCAACAGATAGAGAGAGAAAGGGCGAGCTTCAGTATATTTCGTAATTTCCCTTACTTACCTAGCAAATGCAGCTAGCTAGTTTAGCCTACTCAAACACCTGGCTCAAATAGAGGGATTATATGTTAGCTAGCTGGCTATGACTATCCAACACTGGAACTCTTCCAAGTCAAGGTAAGCTTTTGGTTTTACTAATTTATTGCCACCGGGGTCTGCCGGTGTAGATGCTAAACTGCTTGCTGACTGTACACTGTACTGCATGATTGTAGCTGGTTTACTAACGCGTTAGTTCTACTAGCTATGATGTTACTTTAGTTAATATGGTGACAAGGATGTAGGCTGTGTGTAGCGGTTATGATATGATTTGGAAAGGTTTTTTCACCTGGTCACATACAGCTGATGGGTTTTGCATTGAAGTCCACAATCGAAGGGAAAAGGTGAGAGGAGGAGAGCGCGTAGATATGAGAAGGAATACAACGAGCTGTTTGTATGTGGCTTTGAAAGTGGACTGTTTTTGTGTGATCAGGGGTGTATTCATTCCGCCGATTCTGTTGAAAAAGTTTCTTAAACGGAAATAAATGGAACAAAACTGGGATAACATACCTGTATTTGCCCAATAGAAACTCTGGTTTGCAACTGTTGGACTAATGATTACACCCTAGATCAGGCAAGAGTGTGCAAGGCGGTATTGAATGTGTCACTGTCTATCCAGGAGTCACGGTCTGTCATTTCAAATATTTCTAATCGACCTGTGTCGACGTTGTAAACTTCATCCATAGGCTAGGTTGTAGCAACCTCATTATAGGGAAAATTTGAGTATCATGTAGTAGCCCAAATCTATAAATGTTTATCGGAGTAGTAGTTACAATCCGGTACATAGCACAAAACCATCCTTGTTTCTGATCGACAGAGGCCTAAGGTTAGCTAGTACAAAGGCCAGGGAGAGGGTATAAAAAAAATGCTAAGGTAGCATTTTGTTTTTTTGGGGGCGGGGGTAATTACAGGCGAATATATTGATAAAATGTTATGTTGACCGAGAGATATTTGCACGGTTAACAAAACGTCACGCAAGGGTAAGCCTATGCAAAACACATACCTTTTATGAATTAGGTCTATATGAAGGCAAAATAGATCATGCATGGCAGTATGCCAGTAGAAATATTTTTTATTGTTACAAATATACAAATACAGGATTATACACAAACTTGATGTTACATGTAAAGGATTTTATTACAATACATTGCAAAAAACCTGAAAAATTAGTTTGTGTATTTTCAGCATAAATCAATTGAGCCAATAAACCTAACACTGGAAACAATCACCAAGCCCCGCAATAAATGTATTTCATATAAATCATGATATATCAAAGTTATTATGCCTGTCATTAATAAGCTTTACTTGATCAATTTGCCCATGCTACAATGTAAATCTCATACATATTTTTCAACACATCCATATATCTCTTTCAGTGTGTTAATAGATATTGACAAATATACATTATATGCATATTAGACATAGGAACACAACACTGCTTATTGGTTGATTGAATAAGCCAATCAATGGTCTTTGTTAAGAATACGGTATTTGTAAGGTTGTCCATAAGCTTTTTTTGTTCTTTGCTATTTATCTGCATTACGATTCTCCACAATTCTCCCGAAGTGTGCACTTGGACACTCCATGGAACACTTTGAGGAAAGTATGGAGAAACTAGATGTATCTTTTCTCTCTACACTGGGACGATGTCATTGATGGTATCCTCTTCCTCCTCCTCCTCCTCCTCTATGCTGTCAGGCATAAGGTTCTGTCTTTGGTCCGTGTCAGGGGGAGGAGGGAAGTCTTCCTCCGTGTTGTTGTCTTCATCAAACACGCCAGGGCTTTGGCAGTGGGCAGCGTCCACCATGGACGAAGGTCTCTCTGCAAGGACAGTGACACAAGACAGCGGTATGAGCTGATATGTTACTAAACAACGAGGAAGCTACAACTGGTAACCATAACCACTGGTACTACTGATACTACAAACACGTCACAGTTGTGTGAGTACTAATAAACCAACAACAAGAGCTCCTGGAGAAACCAAAACAACTACTATTACTGAGAATTGCATGTTATTCAAAAGGTACGGCCACAATTGGATCTGCCAAAACTTACATTACTGCCATTAGTTGTTGCTAGATGCAAAACTACACTACAACACTGTACATGTCTTAAGTTAAAAAAAGACCTGAAAGAGAGAAGGTAATTAGTCTAACCAGATGCAGGGAGGGACTTGGTGCGCTCTCGACCCTCTACTTCCTGTACCACAGAAGTGGAACTCTTCAGGGAGGACCACTGTCTCCTGCCAATAACAGACCTGTCCGTCTCATGGTCTAAGTCAAATGGGCTAGAGTCTCCTGTGAGTTCAACTGACATAGAGAGAGAGATTACATTTCAGTAATTTAGCAGACACTTTTATCCAGAGGGACTTACAGTAGTCAGTGGATACATTTTCATACTGAGGGTGAAATATCCTTTTATGCTTCAATTCTACCAAACTCACACAGTGACAATTTGTATAACATACTATGTTCTCAGTTAATTGAAATTAATGCCTTTGTCTTTACGTGAAGCAAAATAGCTTAGCTTCCTCTACTCTCAATATCAACATTTTGGACTGTCGTGAGCTGTACCTAAGAAAGTTATTCTGGGTGGAGGGTACACGGGTAATAGATACATACACCTACCATTAATGGGGCTAGTCTCCCCCTCCCAGTCTGACGGCGCCCTCTTCAGGTGAGGGGCGGGCAGTGGTCCTTTTGGGGATACGTTTCCAAGAGGGGAGTCAGGGGTGTCATCTGAGGGTGAATTAATTAACAAATAAAGAGTGGTTACAGACAACAGGACAAATTAAGACAAAAATCACAATAAACAAAGTAATCTTCTTCTTGATCCATTTTTGATTCTGATGGCCTTATTTCCCATCTCCATATCACTATTAGTAAAGTATACTTATTCATATGCCTACCTGGGCTGTGGCTGCTGCGAGGGCTCAGAGGTCCCAGGTGGGGCTTGGTGCCCGGGGGTGCTGGGAGTCTGGGTGTAACACTGGTGGGCTTAGACCTGGGCGATATCGACGATGTTTGACTCTCTGGCTTTCCTACAGAGCGAGACATAACAAAGAAGACCCATATCGGACACTTCTTAGAAACAGAATGCACAGCAAACGTATGGATGGTTCATTGAGCTTTTACAAGGGACTGTCTAAACAAAGTGTTATCTAGCAGTGTAATGTAATTCAACATTTTGTTAATTTGATTGCACCACATGGCAGCTGGCAAGATGAACGGCGAGACAGACGTTGTGGCATAATTGAGTTGAGATCTTTGTGTACACAAAGATTAAATATCACTAAATGGAATAAAACATATAATTATCTGATTGGGATATAGAGGCCAACTCACCTTGTTTACCATCTGCCTTGTCTGAAGAGGAAGATGAGTCAGACTGTCAAAAGAACAAACAAACATCTTTTCAGTATGGACAATGTCTTCAGTTTGACCTTTGACCTGCTTTTATAGGCACCATTGTGTTTTCCGCTGCATGGCTCTACGAGGGCACTCGTGCATGACCGTATTCAACAGTCTGAACCATGCAGAGACATGGATGTTCCATACAGAGCCACTATAGGGCAACACCTTCACACAGTTATCCACTCACGATGATCTATAGGCTTCCAAATGATTGGCAGATCAAAGGTTGAAGACAGCAAATACAGTGTACATTCAACTTTAAAAAACTTTTTCAGAGGAGGTTGTGTGTTACTCTGTAAGAAAGTAATTATTCAGTAGTTCAGTGATGCTAATGGGTTCTACTGGCTCATAGATTTAGCAGTCAAAAGCTGCAAAAACTGGTCAGTTTACCCACCTTATGGGCGGCCATTTTCTCATGCATTTTTCTCATCTCTGCCAGGAGGTCCATGCTGACCCCAAAGTGCCAGCCACCCCCCTTACTGTCACTCTCCGAGTGCTGTTCCGCAGTGGGTTCATGGGTTGGCGGCTTTTCTGAGCGGTCAGGGGATATTTCCGAGTGGTCCCGCAACGGAGCCTTGGGGGACAGGGGCACCTCTGTCACAGTGCTGACGGTCGCAGAAGCCGGGGTGGTGATGGCGGCTGCTCCATGGCTCTTCTCGGACTTGGAGGTGCGAGACTTGATGAGGTTAAGGAAGCCGCTTTTCCGGGATTCCCGTTTCTTCTCCGAACCCTCCTGGATGTTGGGGGAGCCCCTCAGGGTGGGTCGTCTGGAAATGTTAGAGAATGATTTTGCTGTACAGTACAGACTCACAACTTCTATAATTAACAACTTCTAAATACGTGAATGAAGGTACATGTAACTGCAAAAATAAAAAGGGAACACTTGAGTAAATTAGGGATACAAATTAAAAGCAGATGCTTCCATACAGGTGTGGTTCCTGAGATAATTAAGCAATTATTATCCCCATCATGCTTTGGGCCCAATTGCCCATTATTTTGGCTACCATGGCTAGAAGAGCTCTCAGTGACTTTGAAAGAGGGGTCTCAAAGGAGCATAGGGGGTTTAAAGGGTGTCTGTAAGTGTGTTTGTCTGAGTCATCAGATTTCAACCCAATTAAACACTTATGGGAGATTCTGGAGCGGCGCCTGAGACCGGGTTTTGCACCACCATCAACAAAACACCAACTTATGGAATTTCTCGTAAGAATGGTGTCGCCTCCCTCCAATAGAGTTCCAAACCTACGATCAAGATTATCCTACCAATGGGACTTTAAAAACTGTCACATCTTATGTTTCACCGAGACGTGGCTGGACAACATAGAGCTAGCGGGATTTTCAATGCCACGGCAGA
This sequence comes from Salvelinus namaycush, assembly GCF_016432855.1. Taxonomy (NCBI): domain Eukaryota; kingdom Metazoa; phylum Chordata; class Actinopteri; order Salmoniformes; family Salmonidae; genus Salvelinus; species Salvelinus namaycush. The sequence goes on from NC_052333.1 coordinate 29,505,654, forward strand.
ACAGAGACGCTACCTCTGGTAAGACGAGGGGTGGGGGTGTGTGTCTTTGTCAATAACAGTTGGTGCCCGATGTCTAATATTAAAGAAGTCTCGAGGTATGGCTCACCTGAGGTAGAGTACCTTATGATAAGCTGTAGACCACACTATCTACCAAGAGAGTTCTCATCTGTATTATTTGTAGCCGTCTATTTACCACCACAAAACGAAGCTGGCACTAAGACGGCTCTCAACCCACTCTATAAGGCCATAAGCAAAGAAGAAAATGCTCACCCAGAAGCAGCGCTCCTAGTGGCCGGGGACTTTAATGCAGGCAAACTTAAATCAGTTTTACCAAATTTTTACCAGCATGTCATATGTGCAACCAGGGAAAAAATGCATACAAAGCTCTCCCCCACCCTCCATTTGGCGAATCTGACCATAATTATATCCTCCTGATTCCCGCTTACAAGCAAAAACTAAAGCAGGAAGTACCAGTGACTCGCTCAATACGGAAGAGGTCAGATGATGCGGATGCTACACTACAGGACTGTTTTGCTAGCACAGACTGGAATATGTTCTGGGATTCATACAATGGCATTGAGGAATAAACCTCAGTCATCGGCTTCATCAATAAGTGCATTGATGACGTCGTCCCCAGAGTGACTGTACATACTTATCCCAACCAGAAGCCATGGATTACAGGCAACATCCGCATTGAGCTAAAGGCTGGAGCTGCCACTTTCAATGAGCGGGAGACTAATCCGGATGCGTATAAGAAATCCCGCTATGCCCTCAGATGAACCATCAAACAAGCAAAGCGTCAATTCAGGATTAAGATTGAATCCTACTACACCGGCTCTGATGCTCGTCGGATGTGGCAGGGCTTGAAAACTATTACGGACTACAAAGGGAAACCCAGATGGGAGCTGCCCAGTGACGCGAGCCTACCAGTCGAGCTAAATAAATGCCTTTTATGCTTGCTTCGAGGCAAGCAACACTGAAGCATGTACGAGAGCACCAGCTGTTCTGGATGACTGTGTGATAACGCTCTTGGTAGCTGATGTGAACAAAACCTTTAAACAGGTCAACATTCACAAAGCTGCTGGGGGGCCAGACAGATTACCAGGACGCGTACTCAAAGCATGCGCGGACCAACTGTCAAGTGTCTTCACTGACATTTTCAACCGCTCCCTGAACGAGTCTGTAATACGTACATATTTCAAGCAGACCAGCATAGTCTCTATACCCAAGGAAGCGAAGGGAACCTGCCTAAATGATTACCGCCCGTGGCACTCACGGTAGTCATGAAGTGCTTTGAAAGGCTGGTCATGGCTCATTTCAACAGCATCCTCCCGGATGCCCGTCAGGAAGTCCTGGATCCTGGACTTCCTGACGGGCCACCCCCAGGTGGTACGTGTAGGCAACAACACGTCTGCCACGCTGATCCTTAACACTGGGGCCCCTCAGGGGTTTGTACTTAGTCCCCTCCTGTATTCCCTGTTCACCCATGACTGCGTGGCCAAACACGACTCCAACGCCATCATTAAGTTTGCTGAAAACACAACAGTGGTAGGCCTGATCACCGACAACGATGAGACGGCCTATAGGGAGGAGGTCAGAGAACTGGCAGTGTGGTGCCAGGACAACAACCTCTCTCTGAATGTGAGCAAGACTAAGGAGCTGATTGTGGACTACAGGAAATGGCGAGCTGAACAGGCCCCCATTAACATCGACAGGGCTGTAGTGGAGCGGGTCGAGAGTTAAGTTCCTTGGTGTTTGGCAAGCGATTACGTCACTTCCTGTTGAATTTGCAGACGTGTTGCTGTGCGTTTTGCTGCCAACTTTACTTTGCTAGCTGACAACTTTACGTTTTTTTGTTGTTTTTTTTGTTTTTAATTACCGTTTATATTTTTAGTTTTTCCATCGCAACTTTTTTCCCTCATTCAACTTTTTCACTCCGGACGCTTTATCTGGACATGGTTCGTCAACACCTTCAACAGCCGAAGCTAAGTAGTAACATTAACATGATGTCTTCTAATTGCAGTCGCTGTACTCATAATATACAGGAGAACGATCGCCTTACGGCGAGAATAGCTGTGCTACAAGCCCAGCTTCAGACGCAATCGTTAGGCAAGGGTAATTTCAGTGTAGGAAAGGAAGAAACAGCGTCTGTGCCACCAGTAAGTACAGATAGTAACGTTAGTATAAACCCCCCCCGCACAGTCCCCGCAGCCGGACAACTTTCTCATGGCTTCTGGAGGGAAATGCTGTAGGAATGCTCAACTGGTGTCGCTCATTCAGCCGACAGAAACTTTCAACCGGTTCTCCCCATTATGTAGCGAGTCGGAGTCTGAGTCTGAGTCTTCTCTTGTCTCTACTCCTCCCGTTACGGGGTCTGAGACGCCGAAGGCTCCCACCATTAGCTCTGACAAATTGAAAACCCTAGTCATTGGCGACTCCATTACCCGCAGTATTAGACTTAAAACGAAACACCCAGCGATCATACACTGTTTACCAGGGGGCAGGGCTACCGACGTTAAGGCTAATCTAAAGATGGTGCTTGCTAAAGCTAACTCTGGCGAGTGTAGAGAGTATAGAGATATTGTTATCCACGTCGGCACCAACCATGTTAGGATGAAACAGTCAGAGGTCACCAAGTGCAACATAGCTTCAGCGTGTAAATCAGCTAGAAAGATGTGTCGGCATCGAGTAATTGTCTCTGGCCCCCTCCCAGTTAGGGGGAGTGACGAGCTCTACAGCAGAGTCTCAGCACTCAATCGCTGGTTGAAAACTGTTTTCTGCCCCTCCCAAAAGATAGAATTTGTAGATAATTGGCCCTCTTTCTGGGACTCACCCACAAACAGGACCAAGCCTGACCTGCTGAGGAGTGACGGACTCCATCCTAGCTGGAGGGGTGCTCTCATCTTATCTACCAACATAGATAGGGCTCTAACTCCTCTAGCCCCACAATGAAATAGGGTGCAGGCCAGGCAGCAGGCTGTTAGCCAACCTGCCAGCTTAGTGGAGTCTGCCAATAGCACAGTCAGTGTAGTCAGCTCAGCCATACCCATTGAGACTGTCTGTGCCTCGACCTAGGTTGGGCAAAACTAAACATGGCGGTGTTCGCCTTAGCAATCTTATTAGGATAAAGACCTCCTCCATTCCTGCCATTATTGAAAGAGATCGTGATACCTCACATCTCAAAATAGGGTTACTTAATGTTAGATCCCTCACTACAAAGGCAGTCATAGTCAATGAACTAATCACTGATCATAATCTTGATGTGATTGGCCTGACTGAAACATGGCTTAAGCCTGATGAATTTACTGTGTTAAATGAGGCCTCACCTCCTGGTTACACTAGTGACCATATCCCCCGTGCATCCCGCAAAGGCGGAGGTGTTGCTAACATTTACGATAGCAAATTTCAATTTACAAAAAAAAAAAATGACGTTTTCGTCTTTTGAGCTTCTAGTCATGAAATCTATGCAGCCTACTCAATCACTTTTTATAGCTACTGTTTACCGGCCTCCTGGGCCATATACAGCGTTCCTCTCTGAGTTCCCTGAATTCCTATCAGACCTTGTAGTCATAGCAGATCATATTCAAATTTTTGGTGATTTTAATATTCATATGGAGAAGTCCACAGACCCACTCCAAAAGTCTTTCGGAGCCATCATCGACTCAGTGGGTTTTGTCCAACATGTCTCTGGACCTACTCACTGCCACAGTCATACTCTGGACCTAGTTTTGTCCCATGGAATAAATGTTGTAGATCTTAATGTTTTTCCACATAATCCTGGACTATCGGACCACCATTTTATTACGTTTGCAATCGCAACAAATAATCTGCTCAGACCCCAACCAAGAAGCATCAAAAGTCGTGCTATAAATTCTCAGACAACACAAAAATTCCTTGATGCCCTTCCAGACTCCTTCTGCCTACCCAAGGACGTCGGAGGACAAAAATCAGTTAACCACTTAACTGAGGAACTCAATTTAACCTTGCGCAATACCCTAGATGCAGTTGCACCCCTAAAAACGAAAAACATTTGTCATAAGAAACTAGCTCCCTGGTATACAGAAAATACCCGAGCTTTGAAGCAAGCTTCCAGGAAATTGGAACGGAAATGGCGCCACACCAAACTGGAAGTCTTCCGACTAGCTTGGAAAGACAGTACCGTGCAGTACCGAAGAGCCCTCACTGCTGCTCGATCATCCTACTTTTCCAACTTAATCGAGGAAAATAAGAACAATCCAAAATTTCTTTTTGATACTGTTGCAAAGCTAACTAAAAAGCAGCATTCCCCAAGAGAGGATGGCTTTCACTTCAGCAGTAATAAATTCATGAACTTCTTTGAGGAAAAGATCATGACCATTAGAAAGCAAATTACGGACTCCTCTTTGAATCTGCGTATTCCTCCAGGGCTTAGCTGTCCTAGATCTGCACAGCTCTGCCAGGGCCTGGGATCGGGAGAGACACTTAAGTGTTTTAGTACTATATCTCGACACAATGATGAAAATGATCATGGCCTCTAAACCTTCAAGCTGCATACTGGATCCTATTCCTACTAAACTGCTGAAGGAGCTGCTTCCTGTGCTTGGCCCTCCTATGTTGAACATAATAAACAGCTCTCTATCCACCGGATGTGTACCAAACTCACTAAAAGTGGCAGTGATAAAGCCTCTCTTGAAAAAGCCAAACCTTGACCCGGAAAATATAAAAAACTATCGGCCTATATCGAATCTTCCATTCCTCTCAAAAATTTTAGAAAAAGCTGTTGCGCAGCAACTCACTGCCTTTCTGAAGACAAACAATGTATACGAAATGCTTCAGTCTGGTTTTAGACCCCATCATAGCACTGAGACTGCACTTGTGAAGGTGGTAAATGACCTTTTAATGGCGTCAGACCGAGGCTCTGCATCTGTCCTCGTGCTACTAGACCTTAGTGCTGCCTTTGACACCATCGATCACCACATTCTTTTGGAGAGACTGGAAACCCAAATTGGTCTACACGGACAAGTTCTGGCCTGGTTTAGATCTTACCTGTCGGAAAGATATCAGTTTGTCTCTGTGAATGGTTTGTCCTCTGACAAATCAACTGTACATTTCGGTGTTCCTCAAGGTTCCGTTTTAGGACCACTATTGTTTTCACTATATATTTTACCTCTTGGGGATGTTATTCGAAAACATAATGTTAACTTTCACTGCTATGCGGATGACACACAGCTGTACATTTCAATGAAACATGGTGAAGCCCCAAAATTGCCCTCGCTAGAAGCCTGTGTTTCAGACATAAGGAAGTGGATGGCTGAAAACTTTCTACTTTTAAACTCGGACAAAACAGAGATGCTTGTTCTAGGTCCCAAGAAACAAAGATCTTCTGTTAAATCTGACAATTCATCTTGATGGTTGTAAAGTCGTCTCAAATAAAACTGTGAAGGACCTCGGCGTTACTCTTGACCCTGATCTCTCTTTTGACGAACATATCAAGACTGTTTCAAGGACAGCTTTTTTCCATCTACGTAACATTGCAAAAATCAGAAATTTTCTGTCCAAAAATGATGCAGAAAAATTAATCTATGCATTTGTTACTTCTAGGTTAGACTACTGCAATGCTCTACTTTCCGGCTACCCGGATAAAGCACTAAATAAACTTCAGTTAGTGCTAAATACGGCTGCTAGAATCCTGACTAGAACCAAGAAATTTGATCATATTACTCCAGTGCTAGCTTCCCTACACTGGCTTCCTGTTAAGGCAAGGGCTGATTTCAAGGTTTTACTGTTAACCTATAAAGCGTTACATGGGCTTGCTCCTACCTATCTTTCCGAGTTGGTCCTGTCGTACATACCAATACGTACGCTACGGTCACAAGACGCAGGCCTCCTAATTGTCCCTAGAATTTCTAAGCAAACAGCGGGAGGCAGGGCTTTCTCCTATAGATCTCCATTTTTATGGAACAGTCTGCCTACCCATGTGAGAGACGCAGACTCGGTCTCAACCTTTAAGTCTTTACTGAAGACTTATCTCTTCAGTAGGTCATATGATTGAGTGTAGTCTGGCCCAGGAGTGTGAAGGTGAACGGAAAGGCTCTGGAGCAACGAACCGCCCTTGCTGTCTCTGCCAGGCCGGTTCCCCTCTCTCCACTGGGATTCTCTGCCTCTAACCCTATTACAGGGGCTGAGTCACTGGCTTACTGGTGCTCTTTCATGCCGTCCCTAGGAGGGGTGCGTCACTTGAGTGGGTTGAGTTACTGACGTGATCTTCCTGTCTGGGTTGGCGCCCCCCCTTGGTTTGTGCTGTGGTGGAGACCTTTGTGGGCTATACTCGGCCTTGTCTCAGGATTGTAAGTTGGTGGTTGAAGGTATCCCTCTAGTGGTGCGGGGGCTGTGCTTTGGCAAAGTGGGTGGGGTTATATCCTTCCTGTTTGGCCCTGTCCGGGGGTTTCTTCGGATGGGGCCACAGTGTCTCCTGACCGCTCCTGTCTCAGCCTCCAGTATTTATGCTGCAGTAGTTTATGTGTCGGGGGGCTAGGGTCAGTTGGTTATACCTGGAGTACTTCTCCTGTCTTATCCAGTGTCCTGTGTAAATTTAAGTATGCTCTAATTCTCTCGTTCTCTCTTTCTCTCTGAGAACCTGAGCCCTAGGACCATACGTCAGGACTACCGGGCATGATGACTCCTTGCTGTCCCCAGTCCGCCTGGCCTTGCTGCTATTCCAGTTTCAACTGTTCTGCCTGCGGTTACGGAACCCCTACCTGTCCCAGACCTGCTGTTTTCAACTCTTAATGATCGGCTATGAAAAGCCAACAGATTTATTCCTGATTATTATTTGACCATGCTTGTCATTTATGAACATTTTGAAAATCTTGGCTCTCTCTAATTTTCTCCTTCTCTCTTTCTTTCTCTGAGGACCTGAGCCCTAGGACCATGCGTCGGGACTGCCGGCCGTGGTGACTCCTTGCTGTCCCCAGTCCGCCTGGCCTTGCTGCTATTCCAGTTTCAGCTGTTCTGCCTGCGGTTTTGGAACCGCCACCTGTCCCAGACCTGTTGTTTTTCAACTCTTAATGATCGGCTATGAAAAGCCAACTGAAAATTATTCATGATTATTATTTGACCATGCTTGTCACTTATGAACATTTTTTAACATCTTGGCATAGTTCTGTTATAATCTCCACCCGGCACAGCCAGAAGAGGACTGGCCACCCCTCATAGCCTGGTTCCTCTCTAGGTTTCTTCCTAGGTTTTGGCCTTTCTAGGGAGTTTTTCCTAGCCACCGTGCTTCTACACCTGCATTACTAGCTGTTTGGGGTTTTAGGCTGGGTTTCTGTACAGCACTTCGAGATATTAGCTGATGTACGAAGGGCTATATAAAATAAAAAATAAATTGATTGAGTGTCCACATCACCAACGAACTATCATGGTCCAAACATACCAAGACAGTCGTGAAGAGGGCATGACAAAACCTTTTACCCCTCAGGAGATTGTAAAAGATTTGGCATGGGTCCTCAGATCCTCAAAAGGTTCTACAGCTGCACCATCGAGAGGATCCTGACCAGTTGTATCACCGCCTGGTATGGCAACTGCTCGGCATCTGACCGTAAGGCGCAACACAGGGTAGTGCGAACGGCCCAATACATCACTGGGGCCAAGCTTCCTGCCATCCAGGACCTATATAATAGGCGGCGTCAGGGGAAAGCCCATAAAATTGTCAGAGACTCCAGTCACCCAAGTTATAGACTGTTTTCTCTGCTACCGCACGACAAGCGGTACCGGAGTGCCAAGTCTAGGACCAAAAGGCTCCTCAACAGCGTCTACCCCTAAGCCATAAGACTGCTTAACAATTCATAAAATCGCCACCGGACAATTTTGTACACTCGCTGTTTGTTACCTATGCATAGTCACTTCGCCCCCACCTACATGTACAGATTACCTCAACTAGCCTGTACCCCGCACACTGACTCAGTACCGGTACCCCCTGTATATAGCCTTGTTATTGTTATTGTGTTACTTTTATTATTACTTTTAGTCATCTGGTAAATATTTTCTTCTTCTTGAACTGCACTGTTGGTTAAGGGCTTGTAAGTAAGCGTTTCACGGTAAAGTCTACACTTGTTGTATTCTGCGCATATGACAAATACACTTGTAGAATCTATGCCAACGCGCACTGAAGCTCTTCTGGTGGTTCGTGGCGACCCTACCTACAGGCATTTACCTGTAGGTAGTTAGACATTGTAGGTAGTTAGACATAGCTTACTGCTGCATGCTTGTGATTTAAATCTTGTGGAAACTAGAGTCATTTATTCTAAACGTCAAGTAATTCCATTTACTTTTTGGAAAGAGTTCACCATAAAAGGAATTAGGACTCACTTAAAACTAAGTTGGGTGATTTTCTTGTAAAAGAATTCATCAACACCCTCATCCACTTTTCCCAGGAGGCGGTTCTGCTCCACTTCTTCTGGTGGTGGAGAGGTGCAGATTGAATCCCGCTGAAAACACCAAAATATGTAGGTCTACGTCATGACATACTCAATATCATAGAGTATAGTAGCTAGATGTAGAAATAGAGAAAGATGGCAGAAAGAGTGGAAGGCCTTACTGGTGCTCGGCTAGGTTTGGTCCTCTTTTTTGGTTTGGGACGGAGCTTGGTGTGGTGCTCTAGCTTCCGGGCCTCCATAGTGGGCAGCTCGCCAAAGTACGTCGGCATCTTGTCCGATAGGGGAGGAGGGGGCGAGTCTTCCTCGTGTATAGGCACTTCTTCCAGGGCCTTGTCCAAGTCAAACTCCATTTCTGATGGACAAGAACAACCATCAATAGACGAGGTAAAACCAAAACCCCTCTCATTCCAAGAGGCTGAAATACTACATTACTACTGTATTGTAGTTTAAATCTATTTGACCAGATCTACTGTACCCGGGATGTAGAACATCAACTCACCAAAGGCCACAGAGACAGGCCGCAGCATCCTGTAGAGAATGCTCTTCCTCTTGGACTTGGGTGTCATCTGCAGGTCACAAACACAGTCAAGAAAAAAACAGTCAGCCAGTGAGTTATGCTTCAGTACAGCAGATCGGGACCACAAACCCAAATCATAACCCTCATAGCAGAAGGGACTAGTCTTAGTTACCACACAGGTGTCAATCTCCTCCAGACTTTCAGCAGGCTGCTGCCTCTGCTCCTGGGTCTGGGCCTCAGGCTGGAGGACCGTCTCATCCAGCACCTCTGTCTCTTTGGGCTCCTGGTGGAGAAGAGGCTGCGCTTTCCTGGTCAGGTGTTCTGCCTGGTGTGGGAAGGGAGGAAAAGGCATATAGTGGCAGTGTTCCTTCACCAGTATTTGTTTTTTTTAATGTGGTGCAGAAGTGCTCTAAATCGGCATTACAAGCAATTGAAGCAAAAATGCATTATTGTTTGTGTGTGTGTGTGTGAAAGAGTCTGTTGTAGTATACAGTACTGACCAGAGTGTTTTGGGAACGGGACAGAGATTCCAAGATCTCATCCACGATACGGTCTGAGAGGAAGGACGCCACACTGAGCTTCACTTCACTGTGTGACAGAGGAGAACATGAGCCAAAGACTACCTCTCTACTATCTGAACTGTATCAAGACCGGGCTGCATATATATGTTACAGTAGTTTTCTGAGAGTGAAGTTTACGTACACTGCACGGTTAGCAGCTGAGGCTATGTGACCTAATCATAATACATTATTTCACTAGGTCTAGGACATCATACACAGAGCAGATCACAATGAACGATTCAGTTTGAATTCACATGATCAACTGATAACATCTACATTTGAAAGAATTTACTGATTAGGTCTCAAAAGTGCTCCTCCAATCCAGCCCCCCCCCCCCCCCCCCCCCCCCCCCCCCCCCAGCCCGACTGTTGAAGGTCACTTGTGACAGGCACCAAGCAGGCATTGCGTAGTCCGGGATCAGCAGGACTCTCATTGGACCAGACCCCAGAATGAATCTTTGAACTTTGTGTTGTCGTTGTTTTCCTTTCCTTAGTTGAATGCACTTGTTGTAAGTCACTCTGGATGAGAACGTCAGCTAGTTATCTTGACCAGGCCCGTCTTGACCAGGCCCATGCGGTGATTACCTGATCTTGTTGAGGATGTCGACTCCTGACTGCTCCAGTAACGTGGTGGTGATGAAGCTATGGGGGACGGTCATCCTGCCTGCACCGGCCTTCATCAGCTCCTGATGCAGGTTGCTCCTCTTCATCACGTGGGGACAGAGGCCCTCAGCGGTGTCAACCATAGATTGTAACAATGTCTGGACCAAAGAGAGCGAGAGAAAGAGGGGTTGGCAAGAGCATTGCACTAGCTTCTTATGTTGTCTTGTTATTCAAATTCACAGTTGCTTTAAGGACTAGGGCAGTTTTTTCAACTTGCACAGTTTTGTTCAAGTCCAAGCACACCGGATTCAACTACTCAATGAATAATCATCAAGCTCATGATCAGTTTAATCAGGTGTGCTTGTGCGGGACGAAAGCAAAAACATCCAACTTCGAGGACTGGAGTTGAGAAACACTAGACCATGTTATTCACAGAGGTAAATCAACATTAAACATATCTGGTTTGAAAAATACTGTTAAAATACAGTAAATACATCATGCATTTACTGCTGTGTTGACTGTTGTGTACCTGTAGCTGCTCATCCATGACCCTGGCTATCTCTCCAGCCATGGACTCCAGCTTGTCCTGAATGGGGCTGCCCATGTCAGGGGGGCCGCCCATGCCACTAGGAGATCCCCTCAGGTGGTACAGGTTGGGCAGTAGCTAGATAGATGAGCAGGGTATGGAAGGAGGGACAGACAGAGAAAGAGAAAACAGGGAAGAGGAAAAAATTGGAGAAAAGATTAGACTGTGCTCTTTTCTCATCTAACCATTTGAGTTGGAGGTTTTCCCTTTCTGTATTCATGTTTTTCAAAATGTTATTTAACCAGGAAGTCCCATGTAGAATTTGAGGTTAATGTTGATCACTTTTTTTCCCCTCCCTAGCGCAGAGTTTGACATCCAGTCTATCTTTTCTAAGTTAATTTGTTCCAGTGGTTCTATGAGAACAATATGTGTGGTTCTCAGCTCACTCTTTTGGAGTTCCTGGCGTCCTTCATGAGGTTCTTGGCCACCTTCATGTCCTCCTGGACGACATCGGTCTCCGTATACCTCAGGGAGTTTAGGTGGTCCTGCACCTTTACACAGATCCTGTCCATCATCTGAGCAGCAGAAGGCAGGAGGGGTCAGAGGTATCAGAAGACATTGAGAGGTCATTCACCATTCAATGGGAGAGGTCATGTAATGGTTTATGGTCATTCAACACTTAAAAGATGTGGTACAGAGCCTCCGGAAAGTATTGAGCCCTTGACTTTTTCCACATTTTGTTACATTACAGCCTTATTCTAAAATGGATTCAATTAAATAAAAAATATCCGAAATCTACACATAATACCCATTAATGACAACTCAAAAACAGGTTGAGAATTTATGCAAATTTATTTAAAATACTGAAATACCTTCTTTACATAAGTATTCAGCCCCTTGGCTGAGAGACTCAAAATTGAGCTCATGTGCATCCTGTTTCCATTGATCATCCTTGAGATGATCAAGGATGAGTCCACCTGTTGTAAATTCAATTCATTGAACATAATTTGTAAAGGCACACACGTCTATATAAGATCCCACAGCTGACATTGCATGTCAGAACAAAAACCAAGCCATGATATCGAAGGAATGTTATCCGAGACAGGATTGCATCGAAGCACAGATCTGGGGAAGGGTACTTTGGTCAGGGAGGTGATCAAGAACATGGTCACTGAGAGCTCTAGAATTCCTCTGTGAAGATGGGAGAACCTTCCAGATGGACAACCATTTCTGCGCACTCCACCAATCAGGCCTTTATGGTAGAGTTGCCAGACGGAAGCCAATCCTCAGAAAAAAGGCAGATGACAGCCCGCTTGGAGTTTGCCAAAAGGCACCTTAAGACACTCAGATCATGAGAAACAAGATTCTTTGGTCTGATGAAACTAAGATTGAACTCTTTGGCCTGAATGCCAAGCGTCACGTCTGGAGGAAACCTGGCACCATCCCTATGGTGAAGCATGGTGGTGGCAGCATCATGCTGTGGGGATGTTTTTCAGCGGCAGGGACTGGGAGTCAGGACCGAGGCAAAGATAAACGGAGCAAAGTACAGAGAGATCCTTGATGAAAATCTGCTCCAGAGCGCTCAGGACCTCAGACTGAGGCGAAGGTTCACCTTCCAACAGGACAACGACCCTAAGCACACAACGCAGGAGTGGCTTCGGGACAAGTCTCTGAATGTCCTTGAGCGACACATCCAGAGCCCGGACTTGAACACGATCGAAAATCTCTGGAGACCTGAAAATAGCTGTGCAGCAAAGCTCCCCATCCAACGTGACAGAGCTTGAGAGGATCTGCAGAGAAGAATGGGAGAAACTCCCCAAATACAGTTGTGCCAAGCTTGTAGTGTCATACCCAAGAAGACTCTATGCTGTAATCACTGCCAAAGGTGCTTCAACAAGGTACTTAGTAAAGGGTCAGAATACTTATGTAAATGTGATATATATTTTTTATTTTTGCAAAAATATTTAAACCTGTTTCTGCTCATCATTATGGGGTATTGTGTGTAGATTGACGAGAGGAAAAAAACAATTTCATACATTTTAGAATAAGGCTGTCACGTAACACAATGTGTAAAAGGTCAAGGGGTCTGAATACTTTCCGAAGACACTGTATGCAACTTTCATTTATCCAGTGGAAACATTTATCCAAACAAGTGCCGATACATGAAAATTAAAGTTACAGGTCAAACATTTAAACAGACGGGTCACCTGTTGTGTGGTGGTCATGACAATGCCTTGCTGGAGACGGTAAGCTTGCTCTTGGAGGTATTTCCGAGTCTCGTGGTTCCTTAGTAGATACCGCTCCATCTGTAGAGATAAATAAAAAATAAAAAAGTTTATACAGGAAATGTGACATTTTTTGCATTTGTTATCAGTGAGAATTGATCTCAAATTCTGTCATCAGTTAATATCTACCATGCAGCCAAATGTGAACGTTTAACCTTTAGTAGGGCATCCTCTGTTTTCTCAGGGCTGGCCTTGAGTGCCTGGGCAGCATCGATGATGGGGATAGGCATGAAGCGGATGGTCTGGTTCCTGAAAGAGACATGTAGCTAAGTGTATGCCTACTCACATATCCTAACCAAAATATCCATGTGAAGAAGAGTATGAATAGAATGAATTGTGACACACACAGATACATACTTTTCTAAAGCAGATGCCACATCCTGGAGGCCTTGTAGGCTGACATTGTTTTTGTCCCACATAACCGTCCTGTACAAACGCATTACAATAAAGAGCAATAGAACACAGTAGAATCAATATTAAACAATATTGAAACATGAGCAGTTGACCCTAGTGGGCATCTTCTTGAGCCTTGACCTCTTACCTGAGCTTGGTGTTGATCTGCAGGGCCTTGGCCAGCATCTTGGCCCCCATGTCTCCCATGCCGTTGCCGCTGATGTCCACCCGGGTCAGGCTGGTGTTGCTGCCCAGCGCGTTCAGTACGATGGACAGATCCCCCTTGAGCTTGGAGTCGGCCAGGGAGAGGGACGTCAGGGGCTACGTGACAAACAGGTTAGTTGAACAATGGTAATGAATGGTTAGACACATTTTGTTTATGCAAAGCTGTTATGGCTAAGTGTCACCATAACAGCCGACTCACCGATTCCTCCTCCTGTATCATGTGCACCAGGTTGTCCAAGACTTGAGACAAATTTCTGTGGAAAGACATGCACACTTCATTACATTCCAGACAGAGAGGAGGATACAAACAGGAGGATATGGTTAATTTACATTTTTTCTAATTACAAGGTAAGTAAGACCCGTACTTGGATTTGATGTTATTGAAGTTCTTGCCCAGTGAGAGGTGGCGGATGGAGCGATTTCTAGCCAGCCACACTAAGAGAGTGGTCAGGTCTGAATCCAAACCTGAGCATAAAATATAAACACAACATCAAGTCAAAATCAAGGTATACAATGTTCAAAATCACTGTAAAAACAGTGTCTACTCGGGCCTCACCGTTGTCTGAGATGTCCAGCCTGGAGATGTTGGGAATCTCAGCTATGCAGCCCTCCAGAATCTGAGCACCTCCAGATCTTAGCTGAAGTAAAAGGGAGAAATAAAAACAAAAAACAAAACATTTAGAGAAAGGATAGCAATTGCAATCCAGGATAATATCCATACATGTATTTTGGTGATTTATTTGATTGCCATTCAGGGTACATAAGTCAAGCTAAGTAATTAAAATCAGTATATTCAGAACATCAGCCCAAATAATAAAGGGGTGTCAAGACATATTTTAGAATTTTATTTCAGAGTAGACTTCCCTTTTAATTTCTCCCTCAGAGAGAAATGCCAGGATCTAGGCAGTAGTTCAGTCTCTTACCTCACAGCTGCTGATATCCAGTGACACTTCACTTAGATTAGGATTGCAGCCAAGACCTAGTAAAAGTGCCCTGAGGCGAAAGACAGTCATTAAGCTTCTTTTCTATTCAGTTAAATGAACAAAGCAAAGCAGACTGAAGTATGCAGGCAGTACAGAGTTGGTGTGGTTATATTGCTTTCTTGTTCACAGCATCTTTAAGTAATGATTCTATAACTACTTAATTATTTTTTTCAATGAAGCAACAACAAATATAATTACTGAACAACTATGATATCCTGTCTAAAATATACATCACCATTTATAGATATGTACAGTACCAGTCTGAAGTTTAGACACACTTAATCAAGGGTTTTTCTTTATTTTTACTATTTTCTACATTGTAGAATAGTGAAGACATCAAAACAATGAATAACCCAAAAAGTGTTTAACAAATCAAAATATAAAGGCACCCTTTGCCTTGATGACAGCTTTGCACACTCCTGGCATTCTCTCAACCAGCTTCACCTGGAATGCCTTTCCAACAGTCTTGAAGAAGTTGCTGAGCACTTGTTGGATGCTTTTCCTTCACTCAGCGGTCCAACTCATCCCAAACCATCTCAATTGGGTTGAGGTTGGGTGATTGTGGAGGCCAGGTCATCTGATGTGGCCCTCCGTCACTCTCCTTCTTGGTCAAATAACCCTTACACAGCCTGGAGGTGTGTTGGGTCATTGTCCTGTTGAAAAACAAATAATAGTCCCACTAAGTGCAAACCAGATGGGATGGCGTATCTCTTCAGAATGCTGTGCTAGCCATGCTGGTTAAGTGTGCCTTGAATTCTAAATAAATCACAGACAGTGTCACCACCAAAGCACCGCCACAGCACCACGCCTCCTCCATGCTTCACGATGGGAACCACACATGCGGAGATCATCCGTTCACATACTCTGCGTCTCACAAAGACACGGCGGTTGTAACCAAAAATCTCAAATTTGGACTCATCAGACCAAAGGACAGATTTCCACCAGCTTAACGTCCATTGCTCGTGTTTCTTGGCCCAAGTTTCTTGACCCTCTTCTTCTTATTGGTGTCCTTTATTTGTGTGAATCAGGCCTTTATGGTCAAATTGCTGCAGTCTCCTCTGAACAGTTGATGTTGAGATTTGTCTGTTACTTGATCTCTGTGAAGCATTAATTTGGGCTGCAATTTCTGAGGCTGGTAACTCTAATAAACCTATCCTCTGCAGCATAGGTAACTCTGGGTCTTCCTATCCTGTAGCGGTCGTCATGAAAGCCAGTTTCATCATAGCGCCTGATGGTTTTTGCTGCTGCACTTGAAGAAACTTTCAAAGTTCTTGAAATGTTCCGTATTGACTGACCTTCATGTCTTAAAGTAATGATGGACTGTCGTTTCTCCTTTCTTATTTGAGCTGTTCTTATGGACTTGGTCTTTTACCAAATAGGGCTATCTTCTGTATACCACCCCTAACAAGGCACACCTGTTAATTGAAATGCATTCCAGGTGACTACCTCATAAAGCTGGTTAGGAGAATGCCAAGAGTGTGCAAAGCTGTCGTCAAGGCAAAGGGTGGCTACTTTGAAGAATCTCATATAAAATATATTTTGATTTGTTTAACATTTCTTTGGTTACTACATGATTCCATATGTCTTTACATATAGTACAAAAAAAAAGTATGAACGTATGTACTTGTAAGTCGCTCTGGATAAGAGTGTCTGCTAAATGACTTAAAATGTAAAAAATGTAAATGTCTTATTTCATAGTTTTGATGTCTTTAGTCTTATTCTATAATGTAGAAAATAGTACAAATAAAGAACTAGTAGGTGTGTGCAAACTTTTGACTGGTACTGTACATTTTCTACAGAAATATTCTCCAGTTTTCTATATCATATTTTCATTCTAGGTTTAATACAGTTAATTGGAGCAAATGCCATGAATGGAGTACACTGCAAGCTCACTTGAGCGCCTCCAGGGGGAGTTTGGTTCCAGACAGGTTGACACTGCTCAGAGCCAGGGCAGTGCCAAAGAACTGCTTGAAGGAATGCGGCACATCTTTACTTCTCCTGTGGGTTTTAAAAGAAAACCAGCACTTTGGTTATGCCTTCTGGAGTTATCAGGAGTTCTCACTCAGATACTTTGAGCGGTACAGGACACACAGACATAGAAATCAACAGCAACTATTGAGCCACAACTATTGAGCATAAGCAAGTGATTTTGTTGTTGTATGGATCACCTGCTAGAGAAAACGCTCTTAGACATGTTGAGCACTGAGAGGTGCTTGAGAGAACCTCGTAGAAGTGAAGTGCAGACCTTGAAGACAGGAGTTGAGCATTTGAATAACATAGGCCAGCAAAGTGACATCTCAGTCTAGAGAGCTAAAGACAATATCTTATGAAAGGGACTGGCCATTTGCTTAGCAACAACTATAACGACAAGCTCCACAAATATAACTGTATAAAAAGCTAATTCAAATGATGTTATTTCCCGATTTAATAATAGCGATATCAAAAGCAGACGGCATGCTACTTATAAAACAGTGCTCACATGATGTCCAGACATGATATGTTCACTTTCATTGCATATTATTACAATTATACTAATCTAGTTAATGTCGATTATTGGTTAGGTTAAGAATAGCTGTATAATGTGCCCATAAAGAGGGTTAAAGTCCAATCATTGCCTAGCGATAGCAGTGTGAATTTGTCTTAGCATTGGATGAGGGTTCACTCACTTGGTCCAGACAGCAGTCGCTGTTGGACAGGTCCAGAATTGCTAGACTGTTAGGTTGACCCAGGAAATTGTACAGATTCTGTGAAAAGAGTCAGAGAAATTATGGAGAACAACAGAAAACACAGAGTACAATGAAGGGGGAATTAGATCTATGGATTTCAGTTAATATTTAAAATCTTATTTCACACTATTTCTGTGGCCTGTGCGAAACATATGAAAGCCAGGACAGAACGTTTAAGTGTTTGATGTTGCTGCCAATACAACAGCGATCTAAGATCAATTTTGCACTCCCTCCCTTGATTAAGGTTAGGCTTTGTGGAGCTGATCCTTGATCTGTGCCTAGCAACTTCTACCAGGAGAGGTACATACTGGGAGGTCGTCTCCTCGGAGTGAATTCCCACAGAGGTCCAAGTGTGTGAGGGTAGTGGGGACAGCAGGGTTGGCACTCAGCGCCTGGGCAAGACTGTTAACCCCTAACCACACAAACACAGGAAGTTCAGAGGAAGTGACATCACACATGACAGTTGGCAAGTAAATTGGTCATGAATTTACAGTACCTTTCTGTGATATGGAGGTGTTTGAGAGGTTCAAATGCTTGAGACCCATTGGGAGTTTGGCTAGCTGTGCACTGAGAGCAGATACACCTAGAAAAAAAATGCATCACATACTTATGAACAAACGTATAACCTCTCATGAACTTGAAGCTTTGAGACGCACATTTTGCCATTGATACGATCCATGCCAATGTAGGACAGAATACTAGAAGCTAGAATTCTAGATTAGTGCAGTATCCTGTATCATTGAATATCACTGAAAATCTTTAAATATATATTTTTGAAAGCAGGGAGTTTGTTGTACCCTTGTCCTCCAGGGAGTTGTTTGTGAGGTCGAGGGTGTGAAGTACAGAGGCAGGGTTGCAGGTCAGAGCGTTGGCTAACTTCTGTGCAAAATCACTGTGAAAATATCAAGAAAAGACACAGCTCTCAAAAATACTTCAACTGGTAACTATTCGGCAGAAAAGAAAAAGGAGCACTTTGTTGCTGCGTAAATCTGATCGATTTGGGGTGGCCAGTAGACAGCCCTCATAGCCTGGTTCCTCTCTAGGTTTCTTCCTAGGTTCTGGCCTTTCTAGGGAGTTTTTCCTAGCCACCGTGCTTCTACACCTGCATTGCTTGCTGTTTGGGGTTTCAGGCTGGGTTTCTGTACAGCACTTTGTGACATCAGCTGATGTAAGAAGGGCTTTATAAATAAATGTGATTGATTTATTGACAGGACAAACAAATAGGCTTACATTTCGGCATGAATCCCCTACCTCAGAGCCTATTGAAAGCCTTGTTTGTCCCGTCAATAAATCGATCAGATTTACGCAGCAACAGAGTGCTCCTTTTTCTTTATTCTGCTGGATAGTCACCAGTAGTATCCTGGGGTAAGGAATGTTTTGGGGTCTCTCAGTCAAGCACCTGATAGCCCAATTGAAAAAGGGTGTGAAGGGTGTTTTGGTATATATTTTTTCCACAGCTCTACTCAAGTTACCGCAGGATTTTCAACAGGAAGTGCATTTCTGATAATAGTCAGAGTCATGTGTTTAACTACCGCGCGAGCTTGCTCCCTTAATTTCACACTGGACAGCATGTATGGAATGTAGCTGCGGTCGAGAGCATAATTCATTATGAAACGGTGTGTGTGTGTGTGTGTGTGTGTGTGTGTGTGTGTGTGTGTGTGTGTGCACCCTCATCTGGGTGTGTGTGGTGGATAAGATAAAGCCAGTCTAACCTATTACCAGTGCTTAGTGCTCACCTTCTGAGACTTGCATTCTCTAAAACCATCTCCTCTAAGCGACTAGAGCGGGCCACAACTCGCAGGATTTGTTCACATATATCTGTGGACTGCAAGCAAACACTTTAGTGTGAAAAGCAGCAAGCTCAGGCTTGTGTAAACACAGATGCATAACTTACTGTGCAAAAAAAAGTCAAACCTGTAAACGCATAAACACACACAGTGCTTGAGCAAACACACACACACCTCCTATGACTAAGTATCAGCAGCAGTCACACCATCCCTGACTAATAAAGCACTTGTTGACATCTCATCCTCATGCCTCCTCTCTCCCTGCCACCACCAGAACACACACACACAGCTGTCCTCTTCCTGCTGCGGCCAGTGTGCCCTTTACAAAGAGTGTTCGGTCACTCCTGGAGCACAGTGGAAGTTATTTAATAAAGAACTGTTTCAATGCATTATACCCACAGTACAGGTTTTAAGTTCCTACACTTTTCATCTAACTCATCCACCTTTCTCCACGAGTGGCATGCCTGCTTCTCCAATTCATGCATCTCAGTTGAACTGTAAGATTACAAATATTTCTTCCCTTCACAAGTGTAACATAAAATGGAACATTTTGTCACCAGTATGGTTCAGAATGAAATGTACCAGTTTGTAGTCCTTTGAGGAGAGCTTAGTAAACCATTGGTTATACTCCAGGACCAGAATGATGGCCACCACATCTCTGAAGAAGAAGGAAATAGCATTGGATTATCAAAAATAGAATGGTATAAAGACACTATTGTTCACACAATTTAGAAATATGGCAGCTGTGAAAAAAGGAAACGTGAAGGTACCTGTTCTCTAGATGTACGAAATCCTGCAGGTTCAGTTCTCTGGTGTCCTGGGTTTGATAGATTGTGTCCACATCCTGTTGGGCAAGATGGAGAACCCAAGGTTGGAATGATTCAAACAATGGCAAAAGTAGAGTTGATATAGCTAAAGTAACTGACACGATGTAAATCCAGGTCAACATATTTCAAGAAAGACCATGTTAGGCATCTGAGCTAAAGTTTCCGGTCTACACGAAACGGAATTCAAGCTACTGTAACTCTATGAACTACCCCTGCTACATTATAATCAAATTAGCAATATTAACTGAAATGGAAGGAGACTACATTTGTGTATACTAACCCACTGCACCTCCTCTCTGAATGGCAGACCCAGCTGGTCGCAGAGACACCAGTACATGTGGGAGAAACCACCTACGAGAGAATGAGAGAGATGAAGACAGAAAGTCAACTATGTTATAGATGGGATTTCTGTTATATTTTTTTTGTGTGTAATAAGCTCTTTATTATAACTTCACCACATGGCCCTAGGTCTGTGGTGGCCTGGTCCTCCCAGAGAGACTGTAGGGCGGCCGTCCTCTCAGGAGGCATCAGGGTCAACTTCTTCATCGCCTTCCTTTCACAGTGCAGGGGACACACCACAAACTGTCACTTTACCAGGTCATCTTCGGTCACTATCGTGTCATCCCAGAGGACAAAGCACACACTGTCACTTTATCATGTCGGACATGAGTAAAGTGAGAGGGAGTGACCGACTGAACAAGTACACAAGTGAGTGAACGAGTACACAAGTGAGTGAACGAGTCAGTCGCTAATACATGTGCCTGGATGAGTGAAAGAATAAAGAACTGACAATAAAGAAAGCACTGGTAACTAATATTGTTCCGTACACATTGAGTAACCGCGGCATTCAAACGAGGCTGCAACAAAAACTAAATGGGACTGTAGCGACCGTGTTGGCATCAAAATCCGGGGTGTGAACTACGTTTCTATTCAAGCGTTGATTGACATGTTAATGGACTAATAGTATTCGAGAAAACATGAAGAAAAAAAAACTTGACCCCTCTGATGCAGTATGTTACATCGTGACGTGTCACAACGTAACGTACGGCACGCATGATGCAACTCAGTGTGCCGTACAGCCTCTTTCCACCACGGGTAGCGATTCTCACGCAGATTAAAAACAAGAAATGATCAATGGTGAGTGTAACGGTGAGATTAAAGTTAATTACTCGGGAGTTCATCAATAGTTCATTCAATCAATAGTAAAAAAAAGTATTTTTTTTAAGCGAGCCATCAGGACGCTTAAAAGCCGTGACAGCAGCGGTTTACTTGTGACGACAACTTTAGCGCCCCCCCTACAACCCCTATTCAAATTCGACACAAACCTTCAAAGAGGGATGTAGTAATGAGACATTATATAAACTCTTTATAGTGTTTTATTTACATTTTAGAGGTGATAAGTTGGACAAATCGTGTGAAAAAGCCGTTTCCCCACACGACATATCTCCCCTTTCACTCAGTAGCTTTCGCTTCCCCCTCCACCATTTTTAAAATACTTGGAAATATTACATTTTATGGGGGCTAAAATAAAGGTCAAGTGTACAGAACACTGCAATGTACGGTAGTTCGCTAGCTACCATTAACAAAGAGAGAGGGACAGAGGGGACCTACACTGGGGACAGGCCTGGACAGATCCTGTGTAGACAGGTCCCAATGTGGGCCACCACCTCATCCACATCCTCCACAGAGCCAAGCTTCAGGGACAGCTGGCCTCGGTCATACTTCAACAACAACTGTAGGGGGCGCAACAGTGACAACTGACACAGTCTGTAACATGTTTGGCTTGAACAGAGGTTGTTTCATGTTTAAAGCCAGGACTATCTTACCTGAGTGGGCTTGTTACTAGTGATCCCTTGTATATCCAGGTAATTGAAGGTCTGTTCAATCTGAAACCACACACACCAAAAAAATATCTGCACTATACTCCACCAGAAATAGAAAAGGTATTGAATCATAAAACGGTGGACATCTTCTAATCCAAATCTGAACATGTTGGAAAACATACTGATAAAAACAAAAAAAATGAGACACACAAGGACACTGTCTTTCACAGCTATAACACGAACACAGACAAACACAAAATCACAAACGAGCCCTGCAATAGATGGACAAACCCCCAAAATAACCCAACACAAAAACACATACACAGCTGGTAGGATGACAGGGGAGAGAGGGTAAAGAGGTCAAACTAATCCAGAGCTGCTATCAACCCGACGCCAAAGGCCCAGGGTTAAAGAGAAAACCTCCCCCTCCAGCTGTTGAATCCCTCCATTGTCTTCGCTCGGCACCCAGAACTCCACAGGCAAAATTTACTCCCAGGAAAAACTGAGCCTCTGTCTTACACAGACCAGAGCGTATAATAATCTAAAAACACTTTCTTGCATTGACTACAGGATACAGGAACAATAAATGGTAACACTTCAGCCTGAAGGAATGCTTTATGATTAAGTGTATAACTTGAAATAAGCATGTAGCTTAGTGTTAGCAAAATCACCTCAGTGTTGTACCTTTCCAGAGGTTACGAGTGTAACACTAAAATCCAGCAGAAAGAGGAAATAACATAAATTGTTTTAGGGCTCTGAAAATACTGTAACTTCTCTTTAAGTGCATGGGTTTTAATGACTAGCAATTGAAGAAGTACAGTGCCTTCAGAAAGTATTCACACCCCTTTCATTTTCCACATTTTGTTGTGTTACAGCCTGAATTTAAAATAGATTACTTTTTCGATTTTTTTGTCTCTGGCCTACACACAATACCGCATAATGTCAAAGTGGAATTGTTATGGCAAGCCTAAATAAGTTCAGGAGTAAACATTTGAATAAGAAGTAACATAAGTTGCATAACATACGTTGCGTGTTTAACATGGTTTTTGTATGACTGCCTCATCTCTGTACCCCACACGTATAATTATCTGTAAGGTCCATCAGTCGAGCATTGAATTTCAAACACAGATTCAACCACAAAGACCAGGGAGTTTTTCCAATGCCTCGCAAAGAAGGGCACCTATTGGTAGATGGGTAAACATTTTAAAAAGCAGGCATTGAATATCCCTTTGAGCATGGTGAAGTTATTAATTACAATTTGGATGGTGCATTCATACACCCACGCACTAAAAAGATACAGGCGTCCTCCCTAACTCAGTTGCCAGAGAGGAAGGAAAACACTCAGGGATTTCACCATGAGGCCAATGATGACTTTAAAACAGTTACAGAGTTGAATGGCTGTGATAGGAGAAAACTGAGGATGGGATCTACAACACTGTCAATTGTAGTTACTCCACAATACTAAACTAATTGACAGAGTGAAAAGAAAGAAGCCTGTACAGAATAAAAAGATTCCAAAACATGCATCCTGTTTGCAAAAAGGCACTAAAGTAAGACTGCAAAAAATGTGGCAAAGAAATTAACTTCATGTCCTGAATAGAAAGCGTTATGTTTGGGGCAAATCCAACACATCTCTAAGTACCACTTTTCACACAGTACTTTCAAGAATGGTGATGGCTGCATCATGTTATGAGTATGTTTGTCATCGCCAAGGACTAGGGAGTTTATGATAAAAATAAACCGAAGAGCTAGGCAAAGGCAAAATTCAAATCGAAAAATCTGGTTCAGTCCGTTTTCCAACAAACACTGGGAGACAAATTCACCTTTCAACAGGACAATAACCTAAAACACAGTACTGCTTACCAAGATGACATTGAATGTTCCTGAGTGGCCTAGTTACAGTTTTGACTTAAATCGGCTTGAAAATCTATGGCAAAACTTGAAAATGGCTGTCTAGCAATGATCAACAACCAACTTGACAGAGCTTGAAGAATTTTTTACATACATACATAATGGGAAAATCAAAAGAAATCCACCAAGACCTCCACAAGTCTGGTTCATCCTTGGGAGCAATTTCCAAACACCTGAAGGTACCATGTTCATCTGTACAAACAATAGTACAAAGTATAAACAACATGGGACCACGCAGCCGTCATACCGCTTAGGAAGGAGACGCGTTCTGTCTCCTAGATATGAACGTACTTTGGTGCGAAAAGTGCAAATCAATCCCAGAACAACAGCAAAGGACCTTGTGAAGATGCTGGAGGATACAAAAGTATCTATATCCACAGTAAAACGAGTCCTATATCGACATAACCTGAAAGGCCGCTCAGCAAGGAAGAAGCCACTGCTCCAAAACCGCCATAAAAAAGCCAGACTACAGTTTGCAATTGTACATGAGGACAAAGATCGTACTTTTTGGAGAAATGTCCTCTGGTCTGATGAAACAAAAATAGAACTGTTTGGCCATAATGACCATCGTTATGTTTAGAGGTAAAAGGGGGAGGCTTGCAAACCGAAGAACACCATCCCAACCGTGAAGCACCATCATGTTGTGGGGGTGCTTTGCTGCAGGAGAGACTGGTGCACTTCACAAAATAGATGGCATCATGAGGCAGGTAAATTATGTGGATATATTGAAGCAACATCTGAAGACATCAGTCAGGAAGTTAAAGCTTGGTCGCAAATGGGTCTTCCAAATGGACAATGACCCCAAGCATACTTCCAAAGTTATGGCTTAAGGACAACAAAGTCAAGGTATTGGAGTGGCCATCACAAAGCCCTGACCTCAATCCTATAGAAGATTTGTAGGCAGAACTGAAAAAGCGTGTGCGAGCAATGAGGCCTACAAACCTGAATCAGTTACACCAGCTCTGTCAGGAGAAATGGGCCAAAATTCACCAAACTTATTGTGAGAAGCTTGTGGAAGGCTATCTGAAACGTTTGACCAAATACTAATTGAGTGTATGTAAACTTCTGACCCACTAGGAATGTGATGAAAGAAATAAAAGCTGACATAAATCATTCTCTCCACTATTATTCTGACATTTCACATTCTAAAAATCACGTGGTGATCCTAACTGACCTAAGACAGGGAATTTTTACTAGGATTAAATGTCAGGAATTGTGAAAAACTGAGTTTAATTGTATTTGGCTAAGATGTATGTAAACTTCCGACTTCAACTGTACATACATACAGTGGGGCAAAAAAGTATTTAGTCAGCCACCAATTGTGCAAGTTCTCCCACTTAAAAATATGAGAGAGGCCTGTAATTTTCATCATAGGTACACTTCAACTATGACAGACAAAATGAGAAAAAATAATCCAGAAAATCACATTGTAGGATTTCTAATGAATTTATTTGCAAACTATGGTGGAAAATAAGTATTTGGTCACCTACAAACAAGCAAGATTTCTGGCTCTCACAGACCTGTAACTTCTTCTTTAAGAGGCTCCTCTGTCCTCCACTCGTTACCTGTATTAATGGCACCTGTTTGAACTTGTTATCAGTATAAAAGACACCTGTCCACAACCTCAAACAGTCACACTCCAAACTCCACTATGGCCAAGACCAAAGAGCTGTCAAAGGACACCAGAAACAAAATTGTAGACCTGCACCAGGCTGGGAAGACTGAATCTGCAATAGGTAAGCAGCTTGGTTTGAAGAAATCAACTGTGGGAGCAATTATTAGGAAATGGAAGACATACAAGACCACTGATAATCTCCCTCGATCTGGGGCTCCACGCAAGATCTCACCCCGTGGGGTCAAAATGATCACAAGAACGGTGAGCAAAAATCCCAGAACCACACGGGGGGACCTAGTGAATGACCTGCAGAGAGCTGGGACCAAAGTAACAAAGCCTACCATCAGTAACACACTACGCCGCCAGGGACTCAAATCCTGCAGTGCCAGACGTGTCCCCCTGCTTAAGCCAGTACATGTCCAGGCCCGTCTGAAGTTTGCTAGAGAGCATTTGGATGATCCAGAAGAAGATTGGGAGAATGTCATATGGTCAGATGAAACCAAAATATAACTTTTTGGTAAAAACTCAACTCGTCGTGTTTGGAGGACAAAGAATGCTGAGTTGCATCCAAAGAACACCATACCTACTGTGAAGCATGGGGGTGGAAACATCATGCTTTGGGGCTGTTTTTCTGCAAAGGGACCAGGACGACTGATCCGTGTAAAGGAAAGAATGAATGGGGCCATGTATCGTGAGATTTTGAGTGAAAACCTCCTTCCATCAGCAAGGGCATTGAAGATGAAACGTGGCTGGGTCTTTCAGCATGACAATGATCCCAAACACACCGCCCGGGCAACGAAGGAGTGGCTTCGTAAGAAGCATTTCAAGGTCCTGGAGTGGCCTAGCCAGTCTCCAGATCTCAACCCCATAGAAAATCTTTGGAGGGAGTTGAAAGTCTGTGTTGCCCAGCAACAGCCCCAAAACATCACTGCTCTAGAGGAGATCTGCATGGAGGAATGGGCCAAAATACCAGCAACAGTGTGTGAAAACCTTGTGAAGACTTACAGAAAACGTTTGACCTCTGTCATTGCCAACAAAGGGTATATAACAAAGTATTGAGATAAACTTTTGTTATTGACCAAATACTTATTTTCCACCATAATTTGCAAATAAATTCATAAAAAAATCCTACAATGTGATTTTCTGGATTTTTTTTTCTCATTTTGTCTGTCATAGTTGAAGTGTACCTATGATGAAAATTACAGGTATCTCTCATCTTTTTAAGTGGGAGAACTTGCACAATTGGTGGCTGACTAAATACTTTTTTGCCCCACTGTATATATACACACACACACACACTAGCGTTCAAAAGTTTGGGGTCACTTAAAAATGTCCTTGTTTAAATTTTTTTTTTTTAAGTCCATTAAAATAACATCAAAACAAACTGTTTTTCTGATCAATTTGATGTCATTTTAAAAATGTGCAAAAAAATGTGCTTTTCTTTCAAAAAGGACATTTCTAAGTGACCCCAAACTTTTCAACGATAGTGTATATACATACATACATATATTTTTTTAAACTAGGCAAATCAGTTAAGAACAAATTCTTATTTACAATGACAGCCTACCCTGGCCAAACCTGGACGACGCTGGGCCAATTGTGCGCCACCCTATGGGACTCCCAATCACGGCCGGATGTGATACAGCCTGGATTCGAACCAGGGACTGTAGTGACACCTCTTGCACTGAGATGCAGTGCCTTAGACCGCTGTGCCACTCGAGAGCCCTATTAGTGTTTTATTTTTCGTAAATGTTTTACAAATGTTCAAATTTTTCTTCCCCTTTGACATTACTGAGCATTTTGTGTAGATCGTTGGCAAAACAATGAGAATTAAATCCATTTGAATCCCACAAAATGTGGGAAAAAGTCAAGGGGTGTGAATACTTTCTGAAGTCACTATATTTGCAAATCACCCCATTCATAAAATGCGCAGTTACTGGTATTCATTAACCAGTACATTACCGCCCGGAACAAGTGAGCAGGTCCCACCATATGCCATGACATTTGATATTTCTACCCACAATGCAGCTGTGAACACACAGCCTGAAGGAAAGAAAAACAGTCAATACTTTCTGAAAAACCTAAACCTTAAGGGAGAGAAAGATCTGCAGGGACTTGCTCCTTGGGCCAGTCACTCTACCAGAAAGAATTCCAGAAGCGGTCCTCGAAAACAAGCTGGGGCACGCCCGGAGATTGACTAACCAAACATTCCCAAGGAGGACCATCTGGGATGACTGGGGGCCGTAGGAAGACAGTCAGTCTAATTAAGTTCTCAATACATCCAGACAGAAGTCATCCCATACTCAAACCTCTACTTTCTATGTGTTGTAATGGAGTGAATTTCCTGTCCGTCATCTTCATTACATTATTAGACCGCACATAAAAGGGAGTAACAGTGACTGCAGTGATTTCAACTTCACAATAAAAAAAAAAATTGTCCTTTAGTAATATTAGTATTAACAAATGTAGCACCATGCAGTACACTGGTAAACTAATCTTCAAACTACTGTAGTACGAAGATACACTACATGACCAAAAGTCAAACATCTCATTCCAAAATCCTCCTCTCTTCTGGGAAGGCTTTCCACTAGATGTTGGAACATTGCTGCGGGGACTTGCTTCCATTCAGCCACAAGAGCATTAGTGAGGTCGGGTATTGATGTTGGGCGATTAGGACTGGCTCGCAGTTGACTTTCCAATTCATCCCAAAGGTGTTTGATGGGGTTGAGGTCAGGGTTCTGTGCAGGGCAGCCAAGTTCTTCCACACCGATCGACAAACCATTTCTGTATGGACCTTGCTTTCTGCACGGGGGCATTGTCATGCTGAAACAGGAAAGGCCCTTCCCCAAACTGTTGCTACAAAGTTGGAAGCACTGAATCATCTAGAATGTCATTGTACGCTGTAGAGTTTATTATACATTTTTGTTACTTCTTTCCCCAATTTCGTGGTATCCAATTTGTAGTTACAGTCTTGTCTCTTCGCTGCAACTCCGGTACGGACTCAGGAGAGGCGAAGGTCGAGAGCCGTGCGTCCTCCGAAACACAACCCAACCAAGCCGCACTGCTTCTTGACACAATACCCACTTAACCCGGAAGCCAGCCGCACCAATGTGTCAGAGGAAACACCGTGCACCTGGTGACCGTGTCAGCGTGCACTGCGCCCAGCCCGCCACAGGGGTTGCTAGTGAGCGATGGGACAAGGACATCCCTGCAGGCCAAACCCTCCCCTAACCCGGACGACGCTGGGCCAATTGTACGCCGCCCCATGGGTCTCCCGGTTGCGGCCGGCTGCGACAGAGCCCGACTCGAACCCAGAACCTCTAGGGGCACTAGACCACTGCGCCACTCGGGAGGCCCCACTGTGTAGAGTTAAGATTTCCCTTCACTTGAACTAAGGGCCTAGCCCGAACCATAAAAAAACAGCCCCAGACAACTATTCCTCCTCCACCAAAGTCTACAGTTGGCACTATGCATCGAGCCACGTAGCGTTCTCCTTGCATCCGCCAAACCCAGATTCAGCCGACGCTTGGCATTGCGCATGGTGATCTTAGGTTTGTTTGTGGCTGCTCAGCCATGGAAACCCATTTCATGAAGCTCCCGACGAACAGTTCTTGTGCTGACATTGCTTCCAGAGGCAGTTTGGAACTTGGTAGCGAGTGTTGCAACTAAGGACAGACGGTTTTTAAGGGCTACGCGCTTCAGCACTCGGCGGTCACGTTCTGTGAGCTTGTGTGGCCTACCACTTCGCGGCTTAGCCGTTGTTGCTCCTAGACGTTTCCACCTCCCAATAACAGCACTTACAGTTGACCGGGGCAGCTCTAGCAGGGCAGACATTTGACAAACTGACTTGTTGGAAAGGTGACATCCTGCAACGGTGCCACGTTGAAAGTCACTGAGCTCTTCAGTGAGGCCATTCTACTGCCAATGTTTGTCTATGGAGATTGCATGGCTGTGTGCTCGATTTTATACACCTGTCAGCAACGGGTGTGGCTGAAATAACTGAATCCACTCATTTGAAAGGTTTTCCACATACATTTGTATACATAGTGCATTTGATTCATAGGAAGATCAAGATATACAATAGCACACACAATCAAACACACACACAGTGTCTCATGTGCATGTACTCACTCTCACTTCTTACCTTGGTGGGGACCCTCACAGTAAGCAGAAATCCCCGATGGGATGCCAAAGCCTATAGAGGAGAGCGACAGATCAGAGAGACATAACGGAAGTCAACAACTGTACTATGTGTACTGAACAAAAATAAACCCAACACGCAACAATTTCAAAGATTTTACTGCGTTACAGTTCATAGAAGGAAAGCAGTCAATTGAAATAAATTCATTAGGCTCTAATCTATGAATTTCACATGACTGGGTAAGGGAGCAGCCATGAGTGGGGGAGCCAGGCCCAGCCAATCAGGATTTGTTTTCCCCCACAAAAGGGCTTTATTACAGACAGAAATAGTCTCTGCACCCCTCAGACGATCCCGCAGGTGAAGAAGCCGGATGTGGAGGTCCTGGGCTGGCTTGGATACACGTGGTGTGCGGTTGTTAGGCCGTTTGCATGTACTGCCAAATTCTCTAAAACAATGTTGGAGGCAGCTTGTGGCAACAGCTCTGTTGGACATTTCTGCAGTCAGCATGCCAATTGCACGCTCCCTTCAAACTTGAGTAAATTGTGGCATTGGTTGACTTAGCCATTGGTTAAAATAGTTTACCTTTGTTGTACCACAATTATAGAATATTCTATTTGAGATAGAATATGGCACTTTTTAGAGTGGCCTTTTGTCCTCAGCACAAGGTGCACCTGTGTAATGATCATGCTGTTTAATCAACTTCTTGATATGCCACACCTGTCAGGTTGATGGATTATCTTGGCAAAGGAGAAATGCTCACTAACGGATGTAAACAAATTTGTGCAGAACACTTGAGAAATTTGTGCATATGGAACATTTCTGGGATCTTCTTTTTCAGCTCATGAAATATGGGACCAACACTTTACATGTTGCGTTTATATTTTTGTTCAGTGTAGGTTGATTTGGGCCCAAATCAAACTTGACAAAGTTACTAATCCGTTCCACCAGCGGTTTGCAGCTGTTATTGGTATGGAAGGAACATGCTCCCGAGTGGCGCAGCGGTCTAAGGCAAGGCACTGCATCTCAGTGCAAGAGGCATCACTACAGTCCCTGGTTCGAATCCAGGCTGTATCACATCCGGCCGTGATTGGGAGTCCCATAGGGCGGCGCACAATTGGCCCAGCGTCATCCAGGTTTGGCCGGGGTAGGCCGTCATTGTGAATAAGTATTTGTTCTTAACTGACTTGCCTAGTTAAATAAAAAAATTAATATATACAACATGTGGGGCAAAGGTTGAGGTTTGCAGTGAAATTGTGTTATGAACATTGTTTAACGTCTTTGCTTTCATTTATCTGTTTTAAACCTTTCCATTCTCAATGACACAGGTGCAAACTCAATTGTAATCACACAGTAGTAGCTAATTAATTTCTATTTAAAAAGAGACATGTAATAGTACCATGGTGAGTACAGATGAATACACAGTTATAGCTGGAAGGACAAAGAGAGAAAACTGACTGTGGATCAGATAGCTGTGGTATGTGTTTTTTTTGTGGAGTGAGGTCACTCTTCAAGGCCAAATATGAGCATCAACCAATGGCTAAGTCAACCAATGGCTGGGTGTGAGACAGGAGACCCCGCCCCTCTCTGCTCTGGACAATCTGTTCCTGCATTTTATTTTATAGTATCTCAGGTGTAAAAAGAGGGGAAGGGGTATTGTATGTTCACACACACACAAATCATGCACGCGTACACACACAGAAACAGACAGACATTTCACAATCCCATAATAGTTCCTACAGGTAAAGCCCACTTATCCATTGTGTCTTACGGATAAAGACTGCTTAACCAAATTTTGACTACTGAGTTTGGTCGATTAATATAGACAGATTACATCTCTACTCTAGCAAGGCCTAGGAATGTGTTTATCAGTGTCTGATGCTCTCAGTCAGTGCCCTGTGGGGAAGTGTTCTGTCAAGTCAAGAAAGGAGACAGTGAACATAAATACCACCAAATTGTGGAACTTTACAAAGAAAATAGGGCCCCAGAATCTACAGTGTGTCCAATAGGGGCCCCAGAACCTACAGTGTGTCCAATAGGGGCCCCAGAACCTACAGTGTGTCCAATAGGGGCCCCAGAACCTACAGTGTGTCCAATAGGGGCCCCAGAACCTACAGTGTGTCCAATAGGGGCCCCAGAACCTACAGTGTGTCCAATAGGGGCCCCAGAACCTACAGTGTGTCCAATAGGGGCCCAGAACCTACAGTGTGTAGAGGAAGGACAACTAAGGAAGGACAACTTTCCTGAAAATGACATGCTTTCAAATGTGATGTGGAAAAATGTGTACCATTTCATGAGTTAAGGACGGGTATTTAAAGTAACGGGTCAATTAGATCTTCATTAAATTATGTGTCAACATTTATCTTTTTATGAACTAGGAAACACATACTGTAGGTAATTCAGAGTATCTCCCTAAGCTAGTCAGCTGCACACACACACAGGGGGTTTAGAGACATGGAGTTACATGAAACAAAATCGGCCCATATCCAATAGTAGGCCCACTCCTACACCACCTTATCCATTGTTCTTCCTCTTACACAATAATACACAGAGGGCTCAAATGTCTTTTGAAAGTTGGGTCTGAGGCTTTTCATGTCTTTGCTGGCCCAGGGCTTAGAGGAAAGTGTAACAGATGATGAAGTTGCTGAGTATGAGGTAAGACTGAATAGCCTCTGTATACAGGGCTGTGTTCATTAGGCCATGCAATGGAAAACGTTTTACAATGGACAATTAAAATTTGGTAAGTGTCCTTGGGTATCTTGAAAGACACACACCAAAATGTTTTATTATTATTGGACAAGTCCAGTTAGTCCCTCCCCATTTCAGTCTGTTTTCTTCCATTCAATTCCTAATAAACACAGCCCAGGGCTCAGGGTTAAAGAAGAAGCAACACCATATAAAGAAGTTTGTTTGGAAAATGTCTGTTCTTCCTTGATCCTCCAAAAATAGGTTTGATGGAGGCAACTGATATTCCAATTGAAACCCAATAAGTTTTGGCTACCTTTTGAAGGGGATCTGAGGCTGCTAACAAAATTAAGACAGTTGCGGAGGGTCACATTTTAAATGTTACAATATAAACATTAAACTTTCAAAATCTATTACTCTGCATACAACGCAACAAGAATATTACTCAGCAGACAACAAATGGTTTCAGGAAGTCAATACATTTCAGTCTGTCAAGTACACAGAAAGTGGTGAGGCTGTGTTTCAAACTTTCTATTGTCAACCAGTCGACTGCAGGCTTCCTGTTATGTGAATGAGGCACAGGAACAAGGTTTTGCTGAGAAGCATGTGAACCTTGAGAGAATGAGGAAAATGACAAACACTGGGGTGCTCGGAAAGACAAGTTGATTTTCTCCTAAATAAAAGGGTCGTGTTGTGTCTGCACATTTAAGGCTACATTTAAGGAACTGCACAATGAGAAACCAATTATATGAGTGCCAAGAAAGCAAGCCTGATGTCTTACCAGGACTCGGTTCTCCAGTTTGTCACCTTTGACCTCCAGTTTCACCCTCTTCTTCAGGGTGAGCTTGATCTTCCCTCCCACGGCATCTCTTACACTCTCTAGGAGGAACATTGGGAAGATTAGCACTGATACGAGTATGCTATCGTTTCATCTAGTGCATGTGCAGGGCTTGGATTATTGGAGGTCTTTACAATTCAAAACATAACCCATGTATGCCTGGCCTGGGACATCATGAAGAACAGAATAAAAACATTTGCTGAAATTCTTTTTGATAGGAAAACAACCCAACTTGGGATACATTTTGCCTGCTTTGGGGTGTTCTTCAAACAGTTGTTGCATCAAGTGTGGACCTAATGTCAGCTTTGTAACCACCACACTCAGAATCCTCATAAGTAGTCAAAATACCACACATTCCATAGGCAGTGGGTTTCCCCCTGGCCATATGGCAGTGTCAGGGTGGTTAGTAATTCAACATTGGTGCACTTTTTCTCACATCTAGTAGCAGTCAGTGTAATATTATTGCTTAATTTCATGCCAAACACAGCTTTTGTTAGCTTCCGGCCTCTTACAGTTTTCATGACTCGTCAAATTTATATTAAGAGGGAGGCGGTCTGTTTTGGTGAGTCACTTCTAATTTGTGTAGTCTTGTTTTTCATGGAATCCTGGCAAGAGTGGGGGAAACTCTTGAGATCAATCTGGAAATCTCCACTCTCTGGACAACTGAGATCAAAACACTTACAGAGGGAGATTTCCAAATGTGGCCCAGACTGCTTTGAACAACATGTATTTATGTATCCACAGTTCTCTGAAATAATTATTTCTGAAAACAGTTTGTTGCAGTTGTTATCGTTTTTGTGGTGGTTCCATAACTTTATCAGTGTACATTCTCAAAACAAAAATGATACATTTTGAAAGAACTGTGATGAAAAAAATGAACATGTCTGTTTAAGCTTGTTGTACTGCATGTCCTGGGTTTTACATAATATGACAATGGTCCATCCATACACTGGTCTATCCTAGAGGAGGCCCATTGAGTTGGTGCATTCAAGACAACTGGGAACTCTCAAATCATGACGTCAGTGATCTTCAGCTCGGAAAGTCAGGGCTCAAGAAAGAGGCCAGAGTTAGAATTCCGAATTGGATGACCGTTCAAAACAATTTTTCCCCAGTCGTTTTTTCCCAGTTGTCTTTAACACACTGAAGTTAGACATTTCTAAGTTCCGAGTTGGTTTGAACGCAGCATTGGTTGTCATCCCACTTTGAGGGAATTCCACAAGACACGCCTCCAGTTCTTCTCCCAAACTTTGTGTACAGAAGAAGTATGTGGGTATAGAGTACGAGTCATTATACCCATAAACCCAGAAATGGTTTCAACGGTTTTTCCACCATTTGTTTTTCCTATAGGGGATTTTGTTTTGTGTAGGCTTACCCTGGTGTGATGTTTTGATAACCGTCTAAATTTCTCTAGGACAAGGTGACTTATCATTTGGAAAGTATTCAGACGCCTTCCTTTTCCCCACATTTTGTTACATTACAGCCTTATTCTAAAATGGATTTTAAAAAAAAATGTCCTTATCAATCGACACACAATACCCCCTAATGACAAAGTAAAACATGTTATTTTTATACATTTTGGCAAATTGTCCACCTGTGGTAAATTCAACAGATTGGATTTAATTTGAAAAGGCACACACCTGTCTACAGTATATACTGTGAGGTCCCACAGTTGACAGTGCATGTCAGAGCAAAAGCCAAGCTATAAGGTCGAAGGAATTGTCTATAGAGCTCAGAGACAGGATTGTGTTGAGGCACACATCTGGGGAAAAGGTACCCAAACATTTCTGCAGCATTGAAGGTCCCCAAGAACACAGTGGCCTCCGTCATGCTTAAATGGAAGAAGTTTGGAACCACCAAGACTCCTGGAGCTGGCCGCCCAGCCAAACTGAGCAATCAGGGGAAAAGGGCCTTGGTCAGGGAGGTGACCAAGAACCCAATGGTCACTCAGACAGAGCTCCAGCACTCCACCAATCAGGCCTTTATGGTAGAGTGGCCAGATGGAAGCCACTCTTCAGTAAAAGGCACATGACAGCCCGCTTGGTTTGCCAAAAGGCACCTAAAAGGACTCTCAGACCATGAGAAAAAAGATTCTCTGGTTTGATGAAACCAAGAATGAACTCTTTGGCCTGAATGCCAAGCGTCATGTCTGGAGGAAACCAGGCACCATCCCTACGGTGAAGCATGGTGGTGGCAGAATCATGCTGTGGGGATGTTATGCTGTGGGGACACTAATCAGGATTGAGGGAAAGATGAACGGAGCAAAGTACAGATGATGAAAACCTGCTCCAGAGTGCTCAGGACCTCAGACTGGGGCGAAGGTTCACCTTCCAACAAGACAAGGACCCTAGGCACATAGCAAAGACAATACAGTACAACGCAGGAGTGGCTTTGGGCCAAGTCTCTGAATGTCCTTGAGTGGCCCAGCCAGAGCCCGGACTTGAACCCGATCGAACATCTCTAGAGAGACCTGAAAATAGCTGTGCAGCGACGCTCCCCATCTAACCTGACAGAGCTTGAGAGGATCTGCAGAGAAGGGAGAAACTCTCCAAATACAGGTGTGCCAAGCTTGTAGTGTCATACCCAAGAAGACTCAAGGCTGTAATCGCTGCCAAAGATGCTTCAACAAAATACTGAGTAAACAGTCTGAATACTTGTGTAAATATGATGTGATAGTTTTTTTAAATACCAAATACCTGTTTTTGCTTTGTCATTGTGTGTAGATTGATGAGGATTTTTTTAAATCCATTTTAGAATAAGGCTGTAACGTAACAAAATGTGGAAAAAGTCAAAGGGTCTGAATACTTTCTGAATGCACTGTATTCGCCTATATTTACCCCCCCCCCCAAAAAAAATAATAATTCTAATTAGCTGCTAATGTGGCTATCATAAAGAAATACAAATGCCCTGATGATCTGGATGAGACTGCTGAATTGAGGCAAAGGTAAGAATCTCTGGATGAATTATCTAATGTCAGCTAAATGCATACTGAACAAAAATAAACACAACAATTTCAGTTGCAGTTCATATAAGGACATCAGTCAATTTAAATACATTCCTTAGACCCTAATCAATGGATTTCACATGACTGGGACTACAGATATGCATAGTTGGTCACCGATACCTTAAGAAAAAAATGTAGGGGCGTGGATCAGAAAACCAGTCAGTATCTGGTGTGACCACCATTTGCCTCATGCAGAGTGACATACCTCCTTCGTGTAACAGTATTAACTTTAGTCCGTCCCCTCTCCCCGACCCGGGCGCAAACCAGGGACCCTCTGCACACATCAACAACAGTCACCCACGAAGCATCGTTACCCATCGCTCCACAAAAGCCACGGCCCTTGCAGAGCAAGGGGAACCACTACTTCAAGGTCTCAGAGCAAGTGACGTCACCGATTGAAAGGCTATTTGCGCGCACCACCGCTAACTAGCTAGCCATTTCACATCCGTTACATTCACATAGAGTTGACCAGGATGTTGATTGTGGTCTGTGGAATGTTCCCGAGTGTATAAGGCCCTGCATCAAAAGGCGTAACTGTAGTCCCTGGTTCGAATCCAGGCTGCATCACATCCGGCCATGATTGGGAGTCCCATAGGGTGGCACACAATTGGCCCAGCGTCGTCCAGGTTTGGTCGAGGTAGGCCGTCATTGTGAATAAGAATTTGTTCTTAACTGACTTGCCTAGGTAAATAAAGATTACACATGTTGTCCCACTCCTCTTCAATGGCTGTGTGAAGTTCCTGGGAACTGGAACACGCTGTCGTACACGTCGATCCAGAGCATCCCAAAATGTCTAGTGACAATGGGCCTCAGGATTTTGTCACGGTATCTCTGTGCATTCCAATTGCCCTAGATAAAATGCAATTGTGTTCGTTGTCCGTAGCTTATTCCTGCCCATACCATAACCCACCGGCCACCATGGGGCACTCTGTTCAAAACGTTGACATCGGCAAACTGCTCACCCACATGACGCCACACATGTGGGCATACGGTTGTGAGGCCAGTTGGACGTACTGCCAAATACTCTAAAATTACGTTGGAGGCAACTTATGGTAGAGAATTGAACAATAAATTCTCTGGCAAGAGCTATGGTGGACATTCCTGCAGTCAATAGCACACTCCCTCAGTTTTGTCCCTGTGTGACAAAACTGCACATTTTAGAGCGGCCTTTTCTTGTCCCCCAGCACAAGGTGCACCTGTGTAATGATCATGCCATTTAATCAGCTTCTTGATATATCACACTTTTGAGGTGGATAGATTATCCTGTCAAAGGAGAAATGCTCACTAACAGGGACATAAACAAATGTGTGCACAATATTTAAGAGAAATAAGCTTTGTGAATATTTGAACATTTCTGGGAACTTTTATTTTCAGCTCATGAAACATGGAACCAACACTTTACATGCTGCGTTTATATTTTTGTTCAGTGTAGTAATGAATAAATCGGTCACATTTATTTAAATGGACAATTCTATGAACTGTCTTGTGCAAGTTTTAAATGAACCATACCTGTTGTAAGGTGTCAACTGGAGATGATGTGCGGGAGCTTGCAGGGATTTGTAGTTTTGCATGATGTCTACTTTTATGCTAATTAGCATTTTCGAATCAGAGTAAATAGAGCTGAATATATTCATAAAAGTCACCTTGCCTGAGAGAGATTTACATGGTTATGAAAATGTCACACCAGGGTAAGCCTACACAGCCCTTATTTTAAGCGCTTCTAAAATCCCCCGTGGGAAAAATGAATGGTGGAAAAACGATTGGAACCATTTCCCTGTTTGACCGCTAGGTTTTATGACACCTCCACTGTGGGGCTCTATCAGGTGCACCTCAAATTTGAGAAACAGTTGACACACGTTTTTCCAATAGTCATTAATCAATTTGAAATTAACAATTTCAATGCAAGAGTAGTCATTTTAGCCAAAATAAATAACATTACTGTTAAAACGTTTCTTACCCAGCAACTCGTTAGGAAACTCCGTATTTTCTTCAGTCATGTTTAAGAATTAGGAGAGTTGTGTAGAGTTAAAAAGGCACAACAACAAAGACTAAAGACATGGATTAAAATGTAAACCAGCGACGAGTAGCCTAGTCCAGGTTCTACTTTCTCCATTCATCCTCGAGTGGGTCAGAGCAATGCCCCTTTATCGACGCATCTCAACAGTCTTGGAGCTCAAGCTCTGAAATGAACGAATAAAATGACGAGGAAATTGAAGACACCATTTTTAAATGCTAAAACTAGCCCACTATGCGAGTCTGTTGCAGAAAAAAAGACACCGTTTTTAAATGCCAAGGATTAGCCTGCTCTGCGAGTCTGTTGCAGAAAGAAGCACATACCTTCAGTCAACTCGTCGATGATCCCTCTCGCCCTCAAAAAGGTAGGCTACTCAACGAAGTCAAGTAAGAAACATGTGACACCTGGTGGCATTATACAACATCTGTGTTACTGTGCAGGTAACAGTTAAAGGACCACTAAAGAGTAGGCAACCACAAATACAGTTAAATTGTTACAGTAGGTTAATACAACAGCGGATTACTACTTCAACAACTTCCATTAATGGTTTATTACGTTTACGTCGGCAGTAATGCTCAAAACACACAATATATGACACACTGTCATATGCAGCCGACATTTAAATACAACTTCGAAGTTATAGGCTACAGTTGCAGGCTATACACAACGTTTGCCTCTTGGAGTGCTTTTGAGCCAAAACGGGTCCAACATGGACAGAAATATTGTCCAGAAATTGTTTTTAAATGTTTTTTTATTTCACCTTTATTTAACCAGGTAGGCAAGTTGAGAACAAGTTCTCATTTACAATTGCGACCTGGCCAAGATAAAGCAAAGCAGTTCGACACATACAACAACACAGAGTTACACATGGAGTAAAACAAACATACAGTCAATAATACAGTAGAAAAATAAGTCTATATACAATGTGAGCAAATGAGGTGCGATAAGGGAGGTAAAGGCAAAAAAAGGCCATGGTGGCGAAATAAATACAATATAGCAAGTAAAACACTGGAATGGTAGATTTGCAGTGGAATAATGTGCAAAGTAGAAATAATGGGGAGCAAAAATAAATAAATAAATATAGTAGGGGAAGGGGTAGTTGTTTGGGCTAAATTATAGATGGGCTATGTACAGGTGCAGTAATCTGTGAGCTGCTCTGACAGCTGGTGCTTAAAGCTAGTGAGGGAGATACGTGTTTCCAGTTTCAGAGATTTTTGTAGTTTGTTCCAGTCATTGGCAGCAGAGAACTGGAAGGAGAGGCAGCCAAAGGAAGAATTGGTTTTGGGGGTGACCAGAGAGATATACCTGCTGGAGCGCGTGCTACAGGTGGGTGCTGCTATGGTGACCAGCGAGCTGAGATAAGGGGGGACTTTACCTAGCAGGGTCTTGTAGATGACCTGGAGCCAGTGGGTTTGGCGATGAGTATGACGCGAGGGCCAGCCAGCGAGAGCGTACAGGTCGCAGTGGTGGGTAGTATATGGGGCTTTGGTGACAAAACGGATGGCACTGTGATAGACTGCATCCAATTTATTGAGTAGGGTATTGGAGGCTATTTTGTAAATGACATCGACGAAGTCGAGGATCGGTAGGATGGTCAGTTTTACGAGGGTATGTTTGGCAGCATGCGTGAAGGATGCTTTGTTGCGAAATAGGAAGCCGATTCTAGATTTAACTTTGGATTGGAGATGTTTGATGTGAGTCTGGAAGGAGAGTTTACAGTCTAACCAGACAACTAGGTATTTGTAGTTGTCCACATATTCTAAGTCAGAACCGTCCAGGGTGGTGATGCTGGACGGGCGGGCAGGTGCAGGCAGCGATCGGTTGAAGAGCATGCATTTAGTTTTACTTGTATTTAAGAGCAGTTGGAGGCCACGGAATGAGAGTTGTATGGCATTGAAGCTTGTCTGGAGGGTTGTTAACACAGTGTCCAAAGAAGGGCCAGAGGTATACAGAATGGTGTCGTCTGCGTAGAGGTTGATCAGAGACTCACCAGCAGCAAGAGCAACATCATTGATGTATACAGAGAAGAGAGTCGGCCCAAGAATTGAACCCTGCGGCACCCCATAGAGACTGCCAGAGGCCCGGACAACAGGCCCTCCGATTTGACACACTGAACTCTATCAGAGAAGTAGTTGGTGAACCAGGCGAGGCAATCATTTGAGAAACCAAGGCTATTGAGTCTGCCGATGAGGATGTGGTGATTGACAGAGTCGAAAGCCTTGGCGAGGTCAATGAATACGGCTGCACAGTATTGTTTCTTATCGATGGCGGTTAAGATATCGTTTAGGACCTTGAGTGTGGTTGAGGTGCACCCATGACCAGCTCTGAAACCAGATT
Source organism: Salvelinus namaycush (assembly GCF_016432855.1). Lineage (NCBI taxonomy): Eukaryota > Metazoa > Chordata > Actinopteri > Salmoniformes > Salmonidae > Salvelinus > Salvelinus namaycush. The sequence goes on from NC_052333.1 coordinate 29,545,864, forward strand.
GCACAGCGGAGAAGGTGCGGTGGGATTCGAAATGGTCGGTAATCTGTTTGTTGACTTGGCTTTCGAAGACCTTAGAAAAGCAGGGTAGGATAGATATAGGTCTGTAGCAGTTTGGGTCAAGAGTGTGTCCCCCTTTGAAGAGGGGGATGACCGCAGCTGCTTTCCAATCTTTGGGAATCTCAGACGACACGAAAGAGAGGTTGAACAGGCTAGTAATAGGGGTTGCAACAATTTCGGCAGATAATTTTAGAAAGAAAGGGTCCAGATTGTCTAGCCCGGCTGATTTGTAGGGGTCCAGAATTGGCAGCTCTTTCAGAACATCAGCTGACTGGATTTGGGAGGAGGAGAAATGGGGAAGGCTTGGGCGAGTTGCTGTGGGAGGTGCAGCGCTGTTGACCGGGGTAGGGATAGCCAGGTGGAAAGCATGGCCAGCCGTAGAAAAATGCTTATTGAAATTCTCAATTTTAGTGTTTATCGGTGGTGACAGTGTTTCCTATCCTCAGTGCAGTGGGCAGCTGGGAGGAGGTGCTCTTATTCTCCATGGACTTGACATTGAATAGAATGACATTGAATAGAAAGTGACACACCTTCCCACACCCATGAGCAAAAGCATATTGTTACCTAGGGATTTGTGTGTTTTTATTAGATTAAAAAATTTATGAATATTATATATAACCATACAACAAACATTCAAGCGACATTTTTACATAAACAATTATTAACTACACTTCCATAGTCCTTGGGGGATTCCATGCCACCGTAGCCTGAAAATATGTTTGATATCTCAGATTGTTCTGGCAATTCTCACATAGAAACTTAATTTGGAGGAAGGATGTTTGACATGGTTTTTACATTTGTATTACAATTTAAAAAAAATGAAAATCATGATGAACGCTGACCCTCAACACAGGGGCTTCTCAGGGCTGCATGCTTAGTCCCCTCCTGTACTCCCTGTTCACCCACGACTGTGTGGCCGCTCACGACTCCAACACCATCAAGTTTGCTGACGACACAACAGTGGTAGGCCTGATCACAGACGGCGATGATACAGCCTATAGGGAGGAGGTCAATGACCTGGCAGTGTGGTGCAAGGACAACAACCTCTCCCTCAACGTCAGCAAGACAAAGGAGTTGATCGTGGACTGCAAGAAACAGAGGGCTGAGGACGCCCCCAACCACATCGACGGGGCTGTAGGGGGAGCGGGTCGAGAGAGTTTCAAGTTCCTCGGTGTCCACATCACTAAGGAATTAACATGGTCCACTCCACACACACCAACACAGTCATGAAGAAGGCACGACAATGCGTCTTTCTCCTCAGGAGGCTGAAATTATTTGCCATGGGCCCTCAGATCCTCAAAGTTCTGGAGCTGCACCATTGAGAGCATCTTGACTGGCTGCATCAGCGCTTGGTATGATAACTGCTTGGCATCCGACTGCAAGGTCCTACAGAGGGTAGTGCGTACGGACCAGTACATCACTGGGGCCAAGCCCCCTGCTATCCAGGACCTCTATACCAAGCAGTGTCAAAGGAAGGCTCTAGCCACCCAAGTCATAGACGGTTCTCTTTGCTACTGCACAGCAAGCGGTACTGATGCACCAAGTCTGGAACCAACAGGATCCTGAAAACTTCTACCCCCAAGCTATAATACTGCTAAACAGTTAACCAACTAGCTTTCCGGACTATCTGCAATGACCCTTTTTGCACAACTCTTGACTCATCACATACACTGCTGATTCTGTTTATTATCTATCCTATTGCCTAGTCACTTTACCCCTACCTACAGTATATGTACAGCATCTACCTCAATTACCTCGTACCCCTGCACATCGACTCGGTACTGGTACCCTGTGTATATAGCCAAGTTATCGTTACTCATTCTGTATTTATTCTTTGTTATTTTTTTAGATTATTTTTCTCTGCATTGGTGGAAAGGGTCCATAAGTAGGGCCCGTTAGTCTACAACTGTTGTTTACGAAGCGTGCGACAAATAACACTTTTTATGGGGGGAGGGGGGGGTTTGGCCATTTTAAACCCTTTTTTGAACTATACATGCTTCCTGTAAAACCCTATAATCTGTGAACCATACGTGATACAGACATCTTGATGTCATTTTACTCCTTATAGTCACAGTGTGCTCTAAAATATGGAGTATGTCTTGATTCAGAAATAACATTTTTCACATTCACAAAAAATATGAATATCTCAAAAGTACCCATTTTGATTGTGTTAATTTTAAGACATATTGTTTGGACCAATATACTCTACAAGTACATCACATTTCCAGAGTGGGCTCTCTGCTAATTTTGAAGGTATGATTTGTTTTATGGGCACCACCAACACAGTAAATCTGAAAATGGATTCAAAGGGAACTACCTCTGCTGGTCATTTAATGAATGTGCAGTCCTAAAGGAGGGCTGTGAATACAATGGCCAGGGTTGTGGAGTAATGGATTACATGTAATATGTTACATGTAAGGGATTACAAAAACCGGTAACTGTAATCTGTTACGTTACCAGCAAAAATATTGTAATCAGATTACAGATACTTTTGAAAAACTTGATGATTACTTTGAGGATTACTTTTAAATTCAGAAAGTAGGTTTGCGAAAAATAATCTCTGACACGTCTATGTTTTATCAATGACATTCATTAATTGAAAAAGGTGCAAGTTTAAGTTGTTCCACCTGAGCGAGTCTGACTATAAGTCAGAGACCACTATGAGGACCCACAAAATGTGTTTGATGGATAGCGGGAAAAGAGCAGGAACAGGCTTTTGTAGGCTACAGTCCGAGCTATGTCTTCCAATGGTGCGACTGCTGTCGGCATCCAAAGATTATCCAACTTGAAAAAACTCTTGGAGGTATGGATGACAGCACTGGTGTAGTCTACAGCAATACAGATATCAAGTATTATTGATATCTGTATAGCGCATTGATGTGAGTCACGCTGTTGCTCTCTCATTTTGCTATTTGCGCCTTACAGACTGTGGTTGTTGTGGATGGCAGTTCACAAATCTAAATGTGTATTTCAATCCAATAATGGTTGAATTCAAGAAGTTTAAAATGCCTATCAATCATTGTTCTTGCAACAGCTGTGTAGTTAGGATCCCAGCCTATGGAATAAAAGTGGGGCTTTTATTGCTCAATCTAATTCATGCTGATAAAATAAATGAATCCATAGGCCTAATGGACACATGCTCAAACTCAAACACTTTTGATAGACTTAAAGGGGCAATCTGTAGTTGCTACATCCATTTTTGTACTTATGAATTATATATATGTGTATATGTATGTACAGTTGAAGTCGAAAGTTTACATACACTTAGGTTGGAGTCATTAAAACACATTTTTCAACCACTCCACAAATTTCTTATTAACAAACTATAGTTTTGGCAAGTCGGTTAGGAAATCTACTTTGTACATGACACAAGTAATTTTTCCAACAATTGTTTACAGACAGATAATTTCACTGTATCACACTGTATCACAATTCCAGTGGGTCAGAAGTTTACATACACTAAGTTGACTGTGCCTTTAAACAGATTAGAAAATTCCAGAAAATGAATTCATGGCTTTAGAAGCTTCTGATAGGCTAATTGACATCATTTGAGTCAATTTGAGGTGTACCTGTAGATGTATTTCAAGGCCTACCTTCATACTCAGTGCCTCTTTGCTTGACATCATGGGAAAATCTAAAGAAATCAGCCAAGACCTCAGAAAAATAATTGTCGACCTCCACAAGTCTGGTTCATTCTTGGGAGCAATTTCCAAACGCCTGAAGGAACCATGTTCATCTATACAAACAATAGTACGCAAGTATAAACAACATGGGACCACGCAGCCGTCATACCGCTCAGGAAGGAGACGCATTCTGTTTCATATAGATGAACGTACATTGGTGCGAAAAGTGCAAATCAATCCCAGAACAACAGCAAAGGACCTTGTGAAGATGCTGGAGGAAACGGGTACTTAGGACTCGTTTTACTGGGGATATAGATACTTATGTCGACATAACCCGAAAGGCCGCTTGGCGTCATACCCATGAAGAGGAAGAAGCCACTGGTCCAAAACCGCCATAAAAAAGCCAGACTACGGTTTGCAACTGCACATGGGGACAAAGATCGTACTTTTTGGAGAAATGTCCTCTGGTCTGATGAAACAAAAATAGAACTCTTTGGCCATAATGACCACCGTTATGTTTGGAGGAAAAAGGGGGGAGGCTTGCAAGCCGAAGAACACCACCCCAACCGTGAAGCACGGGGGTGGCAGCATCATGTTGTGGGTGTGCTTTGCTGCAGGAGAGACTGGTGCACTTCACAAAATAGATGGCATCATGAGGATGGAAAATTATGTGGACATATTGAAGCAACATCTAAAGACATGTCAGGAAGTTAAAGCTTGGTCGCAAATGGGTCTTCCAAATGGACAATGACCCCAAGCGTACTTCCAAAGTTGTGGCAAAATGGCTTAAGGACAACAAAGGCAAGGTATTGGAGTGGCCATCACAAAGCCCTGACCTCAATCCTATAGAAAACTTGTGGGCAGAACTGAAAAAGCATGTGCGAGCAAGGAGGCCTACAAACCTGACGCGGTTACACCAGCTCTGTCAGGAGGAATGGGCCAAAATTCACCCAACTTATTGTGGGAAGCTTGTGGAAGGCTACCCTAAATGTTTGACCCAAGTTAAACAATTTAAAGGCAATGCTACCAAATACTAAATGAGTGCATGTAAACTTCTGACCCACTGGGAATGTGATGAAAGAAATAAAAGCTGAAATAAATCATTCTCTCCTATTATTCTGACATTTCACATTCTTAAAATCAAGTGGTGATCCTAACTGACCTAAGACAGGGAATTTTTACTAGGATTAAATGTCAGAAATTGTGAAACTGAGTTTAAATGTATTTGGCTAAGGTGTATGCAAACTTCTGACTTCAACTGTATGTGTGTGTATACATATATGAAAATGCCTGAGCTTAGTTCAACTGTCACACTCCACGAGAACCCAAAATATATGCTTGTTTTTGTCCAATGTTTGTAAACATTGTACATGTAAACGAACTCGGTATAGCCTCATAACATGGTTAAAACAATAATTTTGGATGGTCAGTCCTTGCATCCATAGCTATGCCTATTAATCTGAGAGTGGTTACATTTCTCCAGGCCCATCCCTCAGCTTTTTACCAAAACAGCGGCGGGGCAACCATTTTGTTATTGTTTCATTTGTGGATTTGCCCTTTAAACAGCTCTCAAGATATCAAAGTGTCACCAACAAAATTTAAACAATAGGCCTAAAGTAAATGCAGCATATGGCCTTCATTTTTCACATGTAAATAGCACTTTTCAGTAGTGCTCAAAGCATGCCGTTCCATGAGTGCAGCATTTGACAACATGACAACAAAATCATAAACAACAGAGTAGGGCTGGCTAATAAAGTCCTTCGTTTTGGGGTTATGAGCAGGTAAAACAATTTGGCTAATCTATACTTCCATATTTCCAAGTACTTTTCTTGAAGATCAAGGGGTCTAACATTTACTGGAATGACTGGAATTCTGATAGACTTTGGTTTTGTAAAGATATAATTTAATCATATTATTATATGTAGTAGAAAGCGATGGCTTAGAAGAAGCCTACATAACCAACTAATAAAGTAACATTTAACATCCATATATGGCCAGCTATGTAAACTTTAACATTAATTTATCCTGCAATAGATGTAATTCAATTAGTAACATACATTTTTGTCTTCTTCTAATGCCTCTTAAGGGGGAAGTAATCTAAAAGTAACTGAATGTAATCAGATTATGTTACTGAGTTTGGGTCATCCAAAAGGTACGTTACTGATTACAATTTTGAACAGGTAACTGTACTGGATTACATTTAGAAAGTAACCTACCTATACCTGAAAATGGCTCATATCGTTAAAAGTACCAGAGAGCCCACTCTAGAAATGCTGCTCTAGAAATGTGTTTGGAGAGTATATTGTTGCAAACAAAGTCTAAAAATAAGACAAACCTAAAAGGGTACTTTTGAGATATTAATATGAATATTTTTTATGTTAAATAAATTAATATTAAATGGTTTGTGATACAAATGTAAAAGGCATTTCAAATGAAGTTACTATGTGACAATTGCCAGAAGAATCTGATATACCAACAATATATAGTTTAGTACACGGTCGTTCTTTTATTCATAAAATAAAAATAATTCCATCCATTTCTTTCTTGGAAATTCAACATACTGTAGTTCGACATCCACCTACTAAAGGGGAGTGAACAAGGTCAGAAGGGAGAGAGGAAGCAATTGTTCTGGATCAAAACCCAAACTTTGTTGGGACACGCAAGCTCTTTCTGCCTTTGAACCACTTTTGAATATTTTCACCCCTTGTTGTGACCGTCTTACATTAACACACTCAAACAGGTCATTTGATTGTTGTTCATTTTGTGGCCGCAAGAAAGCAACATATCCTTATAAGCTTGAAGAGAATCAAATTGCACGGCAGTCCATTTCCTGGTCATCCCCAAAAGTAATTTAGGGATATGACACAGTGGGTCCCATTACAACATTCTGGCTACTTTCTGGTGCAATAATTTACAGCTGTGATGAAATTGATGACAGAAGGCCTATGTGGTTCAAATTACAGTGAATTTGCAGTTTTCTTTGTAGTCTCTTCATTATTAAGATCATTGGCCTCATTACTTTTCCTGGTCATTGGATTTAGTGAGAAACTCTGGAGCAGACAGTGGTTGGATTCAGCTGCGTAGAAGTGAAGGTATCCTGAGCTTTTTACCCAAAAATGTGCTTTGTAGGCCACCAAAATCAACAGTCATTACAATGGTATTTGATCTGGTTAAGATACAATGTTCTGTAACTTTTTCAATGGGTAAGTTTATGTGTTGAACTAAAGTGACCAAGTCGGCCTTGCCCTTGACCCAAGTACATTGCTCAGGACCATGATGACATACAGTGCATTCGGGAAGTATTCAGACCGTGATCATGGAGAATAAGAGCACCTCCTCCCAGCTGCCCACTGCACTGAGGCTAGGAAACACTGTCACCACTGATAAATCCACTATAATTGAGAATTTCAATAATAATTTTTCTACGGCTTGCCATACTTTCCACCTGGCTACCCCTACCCCAATCAACAGCCCTCCACCCCCCCACAGCAACGCGCCCAAGCCTCCCCATTTCTCCTTCACCCAAATCCAGATAGCTGATGCTCTGAAAGAGCTGCAAAATCTGGACCCCCTACAAATCAGCCAGGCTAGACAATCTGGACCCTCTCTTTCTAAAATTATCTGCCGAAATTTTTGCAATCCCTATTACTAGCCTGTTCAACCTCTCTTTCGTATCGTCTGAGATTCCCATAGATTGGAAAGCTACCGCAGTCATCCCCCTCTTCATAGGGGGAGACACTCGAGACCCAAACTGCTACAGACCTATATCTATCCTACCCTGCCTTTCTAAGGTCTTCGAAAACCAAGTTAACAAACAGATTACCGACCATTTCGAATCCCACCGTACCTTCTCCGCTACGCAATCTGGTTTCAGAGCTGGTCATGGGTGCACCTCAGCCACGCTCAAGGTCCTAAACGATATCATAACCGCCATCGATAAGAGACAATACTGTGCAGCCGTATTCTTCGACCTAGCTAAGCCTTTCGACTCTGTCAATCACAACATTCTTATTGGCAGACTCAACAGCCTTGGTTTCTCAAATGATTGCTTTGCCTGCGTCACCAACTACTTCTCTGATAGAGTTCAGTGTGTCAAATCGGAGGGCCTGTTGTCCGAACCTCTGGCAGTCTCTATGGGAGTGCCACAGGGTTCAATTCTCGGGCTGACTCTCTTCTCTGTATATATCAATGATGTCACTCTTGCTGCTGGTGAGTCTTTGATCCACCTCTACGCAGACGACACAATTCTGTATACCTCTGGCCCTTCTTTGGACACTGTGTTAACTAACCTCCAGACGAGCTTCAATGCCATACAACTCCTTCCGTGGCCTCCAACTGCTCTTTCGTATCGTCTGAGATCAACTGCTCTTAAATGCAAGCAAAACTAAATGCATGCTCTTCAACCGATCGCTGGCTGCACCCGCCCGCCCGTCCAGCATCACTACTCTGGATGGTTCTGACTTAGGTATTTGTAGTTGTCTACATATTCTATTATCTGGTTAGACTGTAAACTCTCCTTCCAGACTCACATTAAGCATCTCCAATCCAAAATTAAATCTAGAATCGGCTTCCTATTTTGCAACAAAGCATCCTTCACTCATGCTGCCAAAGATACCCTCGTAAAACTGACCATCCTACCAATCCTTGACTTTGGCAATGTCATTTACAAAATAGCCTCCAACACTCGACTCAACAAATTGGATGCAGTCTATCACAGTGCCATCCATTTTGTCACCAAAGCCCCATATACTACTCACCACTGCGACCTGTACGCTCTCGTTGGTTGGCCCTCGCTTCATACTCGTCGCCAAACCCATTGGCTCCAGGTCATCTACAAGTCTCTGCTAGGTAAAGCCCCGCCTGAAGGAGATCCCACAGGCTTTGGTAGCGGGCCGTGTCAGTGGCACTGTATTGTCCTCAAAGCGAGCAAAAAAGTTGTTTAATTTGTCTGGGAGCAAGACGTCGATGTCCGCGACGGGGCTAGTTTTCTTTTTGTAAACCGTGATTGACTGTAGACCCTGCCACATACATTGTAGAATATTAGTGAAGACATCAAAACAATGGAATCATATAGTAACCAAAAAAGTGTTAAACAAATCTAAATATATTTGAGATTCTTCAAAGTAACCACCCTTTGCCTTGATGACAGCTTTGGACACCGTAGGCATTCTCACAACCAGCTTCATGAGGTAGTCACCTGGTATGCATTTTAATTAACAGGTGAGGCTCATTAGAAGTTAATTTGTGGAATTTCTTTCCTTCTTAATGCGTTTGAGCCAACCAGTTGTGTTGTGACAAGGTAGGGGTAGTATACAGATAATAGCCCTATTTGGTAAAAGACCAAGTCCATATTATGGCAAGAACAGCTCAAATAAGCAAAGAGAAACTACAGTCCATCATTAATTTAAGACATGAATGTCAGTCAATCCGGAACATTTCAAGAACTTTTAAAGTTTGATGAAACTGGCTCTCATGAGGACCGCCACAAGAAAGGAAGACCCAGAGTTACCTCTGCTGCAGAGGGTAAGTTCATTAGAGTTACCAGCCTCAGAAATAGCAGCCCAAATAAATTCTTCAGAGTTCAAGTAACCGACACATCTCCACATCAACTGTTCAGAGAAGATTGCGTGAATCAAGCCTTCAATTGCTGCAAAGAAACCACTACTAATGGACACCAATAAGAAGACGAGACCTGCTTTGCCCAAGAAACACGAGCAATGGACATTAGACCGGTGAAAATCTGTCCTTTGGTCTGATGAGTCCAAATGTGAGATTTTTGGTTCCAACCGCCATGTCTTTGTGAGACGCCGAATATGTGAACGGATGATCTCCGCATGTGATGGTGTGGGGGGTGCTTAACCAGTATGTCTACCACAGCATTCTGCAGCGATACGCCATTCCATCTGGTTTGCTCTTAGTCCCACTATCATTTGTTTTTGAACAGGACAGGCTGTGTAAGGGCTATTTGACCAAGAAGGCGAGTGATGCAGAACTGCATCAGATGACCTGGCCTCCATAATCACCTAACCTCAACCCAATTGAGATGGTTGGTACTACATGATTCCATATGTGTTATTTCATAGTTTTGAAGTATTCACTATTATTCTACAATGTAGAAAATAATAAAAAATAAAGAAAAACACTTGAATGAGTAGGTGTGTTCAAATGTTTGACTGGTACTGTATAAATTATTATGTATGAATATGAGTCCACCTCTCCTTGATGTACAAGATGTTTGTAATGTGATGTAATAGTTTATAGACACAGAGCCATATCTCTAGGGCTTTGGTTGGGTGAATGGCTATTGACATAAGCATACGCAACAGTCAAATCAGGTGGGATAATTTTTGCCCACATTTTTTTTATTCAAATTGGCACAATACACAAGACTGAAGTACTAGACACGACTGAGTTACTCAATTTCCTGCTAGGTGATCTTGAATTTCTCAAAGGTCATTGACCACCAGATTGCAGTATCAGATGTTGATGTGACAATCACTTCACATGCAGAATAAAACTTTTTTTCAATATTATTCTGTTCGGTACAATATCTTCAAATTTGGTATTTTATTAGGATCCCCATTAGCTGTTGTAAAAGCAGCAGCTACTCTTCCTGGGGTCCACACAAAACATGAAACAGAACATAATACAGAACATTAATAGAAAAGAACCGCTCAAGGACAGAACTACATACATTTTTTTTAAAGGCACACGTAGCCTACATATCAATGCATACACACACACACTATCTTGGTCAAATAGGGGAGAGGTGTTATGTTTATCTGTTTTTTGAAACCAGGTTTGCTGTTAATTTGAGCAAAATGAGATGGAATGGAGTTCCATACAATAATGGCTCTATATAACCAAGATGGCGTAGCAGTCGGACATGTGTTTTGTCTTGTCCTGTCCCGTGTAAATATCGTTTTTCCTTGTTTTTTTTGTTTTTTTAAACTCTCCTTCCAGACTCACATTAAGCATCTCCAATCCAAAATTAAATCTAGAAACGGCTTCCTATTTTGCAACAAAGCATCCTTCACTCATGCTGCCATAACATTCCCTCGTAAAACGGACCATCCTACCGATCCTTGACTTCGGCGATGTCATTTACAAAATAGCATCCAACACTCGACTCAGCAAATTGGATGCAGTATCTCACAGTGTCATCCATTTTGTAACCAAAGCCCCATATACTACCCACCACTGCGACCTGTATGCTCTCGTTGGCTGGCCCTCGCTTCATATCCGTCGCCAAACCCACTGGCTCCAGGTCATCTATAAGTCTTTGCTAGGTAAAGCCCCGCCTTATCTCAGCTCGCTGGTCACCATAGTAGCCCCCACCTGCAGAACTCGCTCCAGCAGGTATATTTCACTGGTCACCCCCAAAGCCAATTCCTCCTTCGGCTGCCTTTCCTTCCATTTCTCTGCTGCCAATGACTGGAACGAACTGCAAAAATCACTGAAGCTGGAGACACATATCTCCCTCACTAGCTTTAAGCACCAGCTCATAGATCACTGCACCTGTACATAGCCAATCTGTAAATAGCCCATCCAACTACCTCATCACCATATTGTTATTTATTTTGCTCTTTTGCACCCCAGTACCGCTACTTGCACACTCATCTTCTGCACATCTATCACCCCAGTGTTTAATTAGCCATACTGTAATACTTTTGCCACTATGGCCTATTTATTGCCTCACCCCCCTTATCCTACCTCATTTGCACACACTGTATATAGATGTTCTCTATTGTATTATTGACTGTATGTTTGTTTATTCCATGTGTAACTCTGTGTTGTTTGTGTCGCACTGCTTTGCTTTATCTTGGCCAGGTCACAGTTGTAAATGAGAACTTGTTCTCATCTAGCCTATCTGGTTAAATAAAGGTCAAATAAAACATATAATACTGTATGCTTTCTTGAATTTGGGGACTGTGAAATGACCCCTGGTGGCATGTCTGGTGGGGTAAGGGTGTGTGTCAGAGCTGTGTGTAAGTTGACTATTCAAACCGTTTTGGGATTTTCAACACAATGTTTCATATAAAAAGAAGAAATTGTGGAACTCATTAGAAATAGATGATAAAAGCACAGAGTTTTTTCAATGGTTTCATAGAATGGTAATTTCTAAGTAATCAAAGCCAGGCAAACTCTTCAATTTGCGTAGAAGGGTATGGTTTGTGTTTTTTATGGGCAGCAGGTGAGTTAATATATTTAGATCACATTTCTGGTGTACGTTGGTAAAATGTTTTGTTTATTAGGGTGGTTTCTATTTTTGAAGTTACATCTACTCAGCATGCACCTCTAGTCAAATTAACTTTTGCGAAGTAATTTGCATAGACTGAATGCTCTGTCAGGTATGCGCTGGGAAAACCCAGCCTGGTCTCATGAGATCATGTTGAGAAACCAGACAACCCCATTCAGGTAAAATGCTTTTGTGTCAGCAGCATTCATGTCGTACTGTACTGTCTCTGTACATATAGTAAAAACATCTGCATCAAATATTTACTAAACAAATGCATGGTTGGCTTCGTGCGGTGTCTGTTTTCAGAACAAGAACAGCACAGAACTGATAAAACAGAACTGCGCTAGGCTATGTAATAGCTATGTTAACAAAATGCAAAATAGAACACTTTGCATGATACACTACACTTACAGTGCATTCGGAAAGTATTCAGACGCCTTGACTTTATTGCATTGGCCTTCTTATCAGTCAACTGGACAATACTGGAAAGTGTGTAAACCGTAGTGCTTCAGCATGGACATTTGGTTAAGGGACTTCATGGACGTATTGACTATGGAACGAGTGGCATCGGCCCTCCAGAGCTATGAAAATGGCCTAGAGGGTATTTGGGACGTTATAAGAACTTAGGTGAATGGCAGTGAATAGTACTTGGGAGCATAGACCAGAAGCCCTCCAGTTACCAGTTCAGTTCTCACTTTTATCGACCGGCACTGGGCTTGAACCTTCCGGCTACTGATCCGCCTCTCTAATCTTCCTAAACCTAGAGAGGGACCAGGCTCTGAGGGGAGCCCAGTCCTCTTCTGGCTGTGCCAGGTGGAGATTATATGAGTACATGGCCGTTGAGGCCAGATCGTTCTTTAAGATGTTCAAAGATTCATAGATGATCAGCAGGGTCAAATAATAATCACAGTGGTTGTAGAGGGTGCAACAGGTCTGCACCTCAGGAGTAAATGTCACTTGACTTTTCATAGCTGAGCATTCAGAGGTCAAGACAGCAGGTGAGACAGGGAGGGAGAAAGAGAGAGAGAGGGTCGAACAGCAGGTCCAGGACAAGGTAGCAGGTCTGATGAACAGGTCAGGGTTCTATAGCCGTAGGCAAAACAGCAGAAACTGGATCAGCAGCACGACCAGGTGGACTGGGGACAGCCAGGAGTCATCAGGCCAGATAGTCCTGAGGCAAGGTCCTAGGGCTCAGTCCTCTGGGAGAGGAGAGACTTGAGAGAGAGATTTGAGAAAGATATTTATAGAGAGCTATTTATAACCGGTCAGACATTTCCAGTTGATCACTAGGCCATGTTAGTTAGGCTAACCAGCTATCTAAATCTTGTAGTTATCATGGCCAGGGGCCTCAACCCCTGGGGGCCCACATTTGATTTTGTTAGGTCACTCAAGTATCATATGAACGCACATAAGACATGGCAAAATGTGTAGAATTGCAGCAGATTAGCTATAAAACTGCAATGTTTTCTCTCCGCCCCATGGTAAAATGTGTAGAATTGCAGTGAATTAGCTTTAAAACAAGCGAACAAGAGGGTTGGGAACAGTTTGGGGTCGCATGGGTTGTGAGGTGGAGGTTTGTTACTACGCCGATAAATGACAATATCCATCCGGAACTTACCCATCTAGGAAATGTGCGTGACCGGAGCTTCTCAAATAATATTTGCGTACCCTTGCTCCAGGTCCACAGATGCTCTTGTTTTGTTATATTTAATGAACACTTTAGCCTCTTTGACACTTCTCAGCAGTGGATAATCCAGTTTCACTGTTCACCGGCCTTTATTTAAGGTAGTAGGCCTGCACATGCTGTCTCATGCACATGTACACACAGAGCAAAGCAATGAGACCTTTTTATGGGTAGAAGGAAAAAGGAAATAGGAGCTTCACTGTCTCTGGGGACATTTCCTTTTTCCTTCTACCCAATAAAAGGCCTCATTGCTTTGCTCTGTGTGTACATGTGCATGAGACAGCATGTGCAGGCCTACTACCTTAAATAAAGGCCGGTGTTGTGATACAGTACCTGCGTAACGCACACTCCCTTATTCGCTCATAAGAAGAGAATGTTGTCAAGCACTGTCAGTTAGCGTCACTGATATTGCCAAATACATGTCTGTGTAACATGGATAACATTGTGCACTGTCAGTGATGATGACCATGACTGGTGAACATGTGGTGTACTACCTTAAAAGGATTGGTATGTACTGTATGTGGTCTATCACACAAAAAGTGGTCGTGATGAAGCCTGATAAAACGGAAAGGTACCTGATGAACAGGTGATGAACAGGTGATGACTAAGCAAATACTACAACACTGTGTTGAGTATTTATTTGCTAGGTGGTCACTGTGCACTCGGTGACGAACATGGAGGAGCTGTTCTTTAAAACTTGAACGTTTAGAAGAAGCTAACCTCTGTAAGCCTATAGCTCGGGTTATTGTCTGTAGCCTAGGAAGAAGTGATAACCTAGATAATACTGTATTAACAGTTTGGGTTATTGACTGGATTATTTGATTGCGGATTGTTTGTGTAAATGGAGAGTTTGTTATTTGAGTGGAGAAAGCACTGTGCTCATGTCAATGCCAGCGTTATTAAATTGAAAACCTTCAGCTGAAATAATCATTTCAACTCTTCCCAATCCATTTGTGTATGTTGAATTGTTTGAATTGACTACACATTCCAAGGGTAAGACTCCATGAGAAATGACACTAGCAGATCAGAAACGTGTACTGTAAAGTGTATCTATGTCATGTAGAAAAACAATATAGCTACTTTGAAGTGTAGAGAGACGTTTATGTAAGAGTAGACAAAAGTGCTTGTGTCTCACATGAACAATTACATGAAAAGGACGTTTAAGCAAGAATAACCTTTTATTGCAAAAAGCATTTCAAGACTTCATGCTATACTATTAGAATGTTGTATATTTCATTTAAATATTATGTAACAGTCCATATATTAGAAGTTAAATACACATTTTCATTCTGCAACAATTGAATTTTCTATATCTATAAAGTGTGCCTTTTTTTTAATCTTTCTTAAAATGCAACAAAATCACAAAACGCCAACATGATGTGTGTGTTTGAATGTGTAATCATTGACTGCCACAGAGGTCAGTAGAAACATGCAATCAATGAACGATAGGTCTAGATCAGGAGTCCCCAGTTACATATAAATAAAGGTATACCCAAATGCGCTTCAGCCCAGTTTAAACGAAAAGGCTGGTTTGTTCCGTCAATAAATCTATCAAATTTACGCAGAAACAGAATGCTCCTTTTTGTTGTTGTTATTCTGCCGGATAGTCCCCAGTATGCTGGGGTAAGGAATGTTTTTTTGGGATAGTTAGAAATCATTTGTAAACTGCAAAATGACCACAAGAATCCCAAACAGATATAGTATTTGACAAAAACAGAATACTTTCAAACCTTGATTACATTAGGATATGATCTTACATGCCTCTATTTATGCATATGAATACTTGGGAACATACACTACATGACCAAAAGTATGTCGACACCTGCTTGTTGAACATCTAATTCCAAAATCATGGGCATTAATATGGAGTTGGTCCCCCTTTTGCTGCTATAACAGCCTCTACTCTTCTGGGAAGAGTGAAGAGGCGACTCCAGGATGCTGGCCTTCTAGGCAGAGTTCCTATGTCCAGTGTCTGTGTTCTTTTGCCCATCTTAATCTTTTCTTTTTATTGGCCAGATTGAGATATGGCTTTTTCTTTGCAACTCCGCCTAGAAGGCCAGCATCCCAGAGTCGCCTCTTCACTGTTGACGTTGAGACTGGTGTTTTGCGGGTACTATTTAATGAAGCTGCCAGTTGAGGATCTGTGAGGTGTCTGTTCTCAAACGCTAATGTACTTGTCCTCTTGCTCAGTTGTGCACCGGGGCCTCCCACTCCTCTTTCTATTCTGGTTAGAACCAGTTTGCGCTGTTCTGCGAAGGGAGTAGTACACAGCATTGTACGAGATCTTAGGTTTCATGGCAATTTCTCATATGGAATAGCCTTCATTTCTCAGAACAAGAATAGACTGACGAGTTTCAGAAGATATTTCTTTGTTTCTGCCCATTTTGAGCCTGTAATCAAATGCTGATGCTCCAGAAACTCAACTAGTCTACAGAAGGCCGGTTTTATTGCTTCTTTAAATCAGAACAACAGTTTTCAGCTGTGCTAACATAATTGCGAAAGGGTTTTCTAATGATCAATCAGCCTTTTAAAATTATAAACTTGGATTAACTTACACAACATGCCATTGGAACACAGGAGTGATGGTTGCTGATAATGGACCTCTGTACGCCTATGTAGATATTCCATTTTAAAAAATCAGCCGTCTCCAGTTACAATAGTCATTTACAACATTAATGTCTACACTGTATTTCTGATAAATTGATGTTATTTTAATGGACAAAAAATGTGCTTCTTTCAAAAACAAGGACATTTAAGTGACCCCAAAATAAATATATATATATATATAGATTTATGATAATTCTCCTAATTTTTTACTTTTTTTGCTCAGAAGACTTGGGAGGCCAAATAAAATCACGGCCACATATTGGGGAACCCTGGTCTAGACTGCATAGCCCACGAACCATTTTAAAATGGACAACTTGCTTTTTCCTGTCAAGATATGTTATTAAGAAGATGGGGATGAGAGGCTACTTTAACCCATTTTAGGCTACTTCAACTAACCCTTCACAGAGTTTGAATTGTTGGTCTATATATTTCAGTTTAAGCTCTAGTTTGTCTGCTGCATTGTGGGCCCCTGTCTTCCTTAACATCTCTGGAAGTTTCCTAACTTGGTCTTTCCCTGCACCTTGGTCCCAACTGTTCATAAAGTCTCCTAGACCCCTCCTAGAAAGTTTCATGACTGTTCCTCGGAGCGGTTTCTTGCCTCCCTCTTGTGGCAGCCTCATCGCTAACCGACGTATTCTCTTAATGCCCATCTTCTGGTGAAGTTGAGTGAAGAACGCAGGAAGGATTTCCTGCAGATATCCAGCTCCATCTGAAGAAAAAATAAACATGGTTGAGAAACTTAAACTCAATTGAGGCCACAAATGATTAGTCTTTCAGTATAGATATTGTTATTCATAATGTGTTTTACCACGAGTTTTGAGGTCATCACATGAGGCACACAGTGTATCGTGCCAGCCCCTGCCTTTCAGCACCACGCGCAGTCCACCAGCTTCGCAGTTTGAGTGGGCAACACAGATTGCTTTTGCCGAGGAAACGTTAGAATAGAATCCGGGTTGACACTGCACACATTCTGTATCTTGTTGTGGTGTACCTGAGGAAATGTTTTGATGTGTATGCCACAATATTTATCTCAACATTTATTTTAAAGCAATTCATTGAGGAACACAATCCATTTAAGATTTGATTATGGCATTTGATACATGCTAAACGGGGGGGGGGACTGATTTGCATGGGGAATTGATAAAACATTGCTAATATTTGCTAATTGTTTGCAGTGGCTAGTTTAACAAACCCGAAGTGTGTTTTGCAGTCACTACTTATCCATATGTTGCATTAGACTGCTATAATGCTATCTACATACAGTGCATTTGGGAAGTATGCAGACCCCTTGACTTTTTCCACATTTTGTTACATTACAACCTTATTCTAAAATGTATTAAATAAAACATTTTCCTCATCAATCTACACACAATACCTACCCCATGATGACAAAGTGAAAACAGGTTTTTAGAAATGTTTGCAAATGTATTAACAATAAAAACAGATACCTTATTTACATAAGTATTCAGACCCTTTGCTATGAGACTTGAAATTGAGCTCAGGTGCATCCTGTTTCTATTGATCATCCTTGAGATGTTTCTACAACTTGATTGGAGTCCACCTGTGGTAAATTCAATTGATTGGACATTATTTAAAAGAAACACACCTGTCTATATAAGGTCCCACAGTTGACAGTGCATGTCAGAGCAAAAACCAAGCCATGAGGTCGAAAGAATTGTCCGTAGAGCGCCGAGACAGGATTGTGTCGAGGCACAGATCTGGGGAAGGGTACCAAAACATTTCTGCAGTATTGAAGGTCCCCAAGAACACAGTGGCCGCCATCATTCTTAAATGGAAGAAGTTTGGAACCACCAACACTCTTCCTAGAACTGGCCGACAGGCCTAACTGAGCAATCAGGGGAGAAGGGCCTTGGTCAGTGAGGTGACCAAGAACCCGATGGCCACTCAAAGAGCTCCAGAGTTCCTCTGTGGAGGTGGGCGAACCTTCCATAAGGACAACCATCTCTGCAGCACTCCACCAATCAGGCCTTTGTGGTAGACTGGCCAGACGGAAGCCACTCCTCAGTAAAAGACACATGACAGCCCACTTGGAGTTTGACAAAAGGTACCTAAAGGACTCTCAGACCATGAGAAACAAGATTCTCTGATCTGATGAACCCAAGATTGAACTCTGACCTGAATGCCAAGCGTCATGTCTGGAGGAAACCTGGCACCATCCCTACGGTGAAGCATGGTGGTGGCAGCATCATGCTATGGGGATGTTTTCAGCAGCAGAGACTGGGTCACTACTCAGGATCGAGGGAAAGCTGAACGGAGCAAAGTACAGAGAGATCCTTGATGAAAACCTGCTCCTGAGCGCTCAGGACCTCAGACTGGGGGTGAAGGTTCACCTTCCAACAGGACAACGACCCTAAGCACATATCCAAGACAATGCAAGAGTGGCTTCGGGACAAGTCTCAATGTCCTTGAGTGGCTTAGCCAGAGCCCAGACTTGAACCCGATCAAACATCTCTGGAGAGACCTGAAAATAGCTGTGCAGCAACGCTCCACATCCAACCTGACAGAGCTTGAGAGGATCTGCAGAGAAGAATGGGAGAAACTCCAAATACAGGTGTGCCAAGCTTGTAGCATTATACACAAGAAGACTCAAGGCTGTAATAGCTGCCAAAGGTGCTTCAACAAAGTACTGAGTAAAGGGTCAGAATACTTATGTAAATGTGATATTTATTTTTTATTTTTGCAAAAATATCTAAACCTGTTTCTGCTCATCATTATGGGGTAATGTGTGTAGATTGATGAGAAGAAAAAAAAAATGTAATCAATTTTAGAATAAGGCTGTAACATAACAAAATGTGGAAAAAGTCAAGGGGTCTGAATACTTTCCGAATGCACTGTAAAATAATTGAAGTATTCCTTAAATTCGCCTTAATTAGCAAATTTGGTATTGATACCAAATGCCATTTTTCTCTTTTTACAATCCAAACAAAGACAAACGCAGTCAGAATAATACTGAGACATGTGAACATTCAATGTATGCATATGGAACTATCGACTATTATGATTAAAACACTTTGTTATCATAGACTTAAGTGGAAATAGTCATTTCTCGTAGGCCTATTATTTTTTCCCGTGCGTATAACTGGCTATTTTTTAGTCATACCTGTAGTATTCGCTCCATAACCAGGGGGGCATTCTTTATGTTTGATGCATGCTTCGTATCTCTTGTTGAAGTAGTAACCCTCCTTGCACTCGCACTCGCAGTTGTTGGATGGAGAACACTCCTGCTTGACAACCTGGTTCTCGGCGCACATGCTGCAGCGCAGGCACATGGAGATGTGGTTCCAAAATTCTGTGTATGCCCCTTTGGGACATTTCGCACAGTCGCTCTTTCGGGTGGCACTGCAGGGCGCGCGGAGGTACGTTCCAGATGGACAGCGATCACACACTAACGAACGACCGGAGTACGGATCATCTTTTTTGAAAGTTTGGGCGTGAAGTGCCATACTGGCATCAGCACTGACTAGCATCACCGTAAAAAAGAGCTGTGAAGAAAGAACAGACAGGTTGTCATTCAGTTTGTTTATAAAGAATTCGGTTCACAATTTCATATTCAGTTAATTGCAATGAACTAAAAACACCGTTTTCAATACAGACTAAACATATGTTTCCACATACCATCATTGTGTAGGCTAATGCAGTTCTCCTTGGATTCAAAAGGATGCTTTCTTTCTTTGGTCCAGAGACGAGTCCGGCTATTTAAGCGCGCGCCTACAAGCGCATTGAGCGTGGGCGTCACTGCGGTTGGTTTTAACGGAACCTATTTTACTTATCAATTAAACGTGTTGACGTGGATATCTGTAACCTATTTTAGGATTCTGCTCAATCTATAACATTCATCGAAAGAAATATAAAGGTAATTTCCTATTGAGATGACACATCCAGCGTTTATCCTAACGCAGGAACCATACGTGATGGTAGGTAGGCTATTCATGGAATCATGCATTAATTGCACTGATAGGAAAGTCTGGTTCTGGTTCTCGTTAGTCTATTCATTGGAGGAAATCTCACTATAAGATACCAGGAAATGCCAAAGAACATATTCCTGCTTCCTGATGCATATTTGCTATTAGCCTAGAAACCGGGTTGGTGTGTGACTGCCGTCAAAGGAAGTAGATCAAAGTGCAGCGTGTTGAGCGTACATATTCCTTTGATTTAGAAATGATGCCGACAAAAACAATAAACAATACAAAACAACCGTGAAGCTTAAGGGCTATGTGCCACAAAGTTAACTTCCCACAAAGAAAGGAGGGAAAAGGGCTACCTAAGTATGGTTCCCAATCAGAGACAACATAGATTTAGATTGAGAACCATACCCAGCCAAAACATAGAAATACAAAATCATAGAAAACAAAAACATAGAATGCCACCCCAAATCACACCCTGACCAAACCAAATAGAGACATAAAAAGGCTCTCTAAGGTCAGGGCGTGACATGGTGAGGTTACTTTCTAAATGTAACATGTTAGTTAGTAGTTACCTGTCCAAAACTGTAATCAGTAAAGTAACTTTTGGATTACCCAGACTCAGTTAACACACTGATTACTTTCAGTTACTTTTGGCTTACTTTATCCTTAAGAAGCATTAGAAGAAGACAAAATGTAACCATCAAACGCATTTGGTGTGTCATCATAGTGGTCTCTAACAGGTGCTCAGATTTCCTTAGGTGGAACAAACTTGAACTTGCACTTTTTTTCAATGCTAACTTGAATGTCATTAACAAAACAGATTGGTGTCATAATGTGTATATATATTTTTTCACTAACATAATTTCTGTATTTAAAAGTAATCCAAGAAGTAATCATCTAGTTTTTCAAAGTATCTTTAATCTGATTGCAATATTTTAGCTGGTAATGTAACTGATTACAGTTAGTTTTTGTATTACATTTTTTGTACTTACCAAACCTGAAAGACATACAGTACCAGTCAAAAGTTTGGACACACCTACTCATTTTGGGGGGTTTCTTAATTTTTTACTATTTTCTACATTGTAGAATAGTGAAGACATCACAAATATGAAATAGCACATATGGAATCATGTAGTAAGCAAAAAAGTGTTAAACAAATCAAAATACATGTTATATTTGAGATTCTTCGAAGTAGGCACCCTTTGCCTTGATGACAGCTTTGCACACTCTTGGCATTCTCTCAACCAGCTTCATGAGGTAGTCAACTGGAATGCATTTAATTTGTGGAATTTCTTTCCCTCTTAATGCGTTTGAGCCAATCCGTTGTGTTGTGACAAGGTAGGGATGGTTTACAGAAGTTAGCCCTATTTGGTAAAAGAGTCCATATTATTAACAATATTATGGCAAGAACAGCTCAAATAAGCAAAAAGAAATGACAGTCCATCATTACTGTAAGACATGAAGGTCAGTGAATCCTGAAAATGTCAAGAACTTTGAAAGTTTCTTCAAGTGCAGTTGCAAAAACCATCAAGCGCTATGATGAAACTGGCTCTCATGAGGACCGCCACAGAAAAGGAAGACCCAGAGTTACCTCTGCTGCAGAGGATAAGTTCATTAGTGTTAACTGCACCTCAGATTGCACGCCAAATGAATGTTTCACAGAGTTCAAGTAACAGACATCTCAACATCAACTGTTCAGAGGAGACTGCGTGAATCAGGCCTTCATGGTCAAATTGCTGCAAAGAAACCACTACTAAAGGACACCAATAAGAACAAAATACTTGCTTGGGCCAAGAAACACAAGCAATGGACATTAGACTGGTGGAAATCTGTCCTTTTGTCTGATGAGTCCAAATTTGAGATTTTTGGTTCCAACCGCTGTGTCTTTGTGAGACGCAGAGTAGGTGAACGGATGATCTCCGCATGTGTGGTTCCCACCGTGATTCATGGAGGAGGAGGTGTGATGGTGTGGGGTTGCTTTGCTGGTGAGACTGTCTGATTTATTTATAATTCAAGGCACACTTAACCAGCATGGCTACCACAGCATTCTGCAGCGATACGCCATCCCATCTAGTCTGTGCTTAGATGGACTATCATTAGTTTTTCAACAGGACAATGACCTCCAGGCTGTGTAAGGGCTATCTGACCAAGGAGAGTGATGGAGTGCTGCATCAGATGAACTGCCCTCCACAATCACCTGACCTCAACCAAATTGAGATGGTTTGGGATGAGTTGGACCGCTGGGAAAAGCAGCCAACATGTGCTCAGCATATGTGGGAACTCCTTCAAGACTTTTGGAAAAGCATTCCTCATGAAGCTGGTTGAGAGAATGCCAAGAGTGTGAAAAGCTGTCATCAAGGCAAAGGGTGGCTACTTTGAAGATTCTCAAATGTAAAATGTACTTTTTTTGGTTACTACATGATTCCATATATGTTATTTCACAGTTTTTTAATGTCTTCACTATTATTCTACAATGTAGGAGATAGTAAAATTAAGAAAAACCCTTAAATGAGTAGGTGTGTCCAAACTTTTGACTGGTACTGTACATTAGAAAAATAATTGTTCACCCATATGCAAAACTTCTACCTTTTGAAAGTTCCACGTGGATGTCTTCTTCAGCTGACCCTTGACAGGAAGACTTTCACAGCTCTCTGGTCCATCTGGGTGAAGTAACTGATGTTGCCCAGGCTGCTATACTTGGGCTGCATCCTCACAGTGGGCCACACCTGCAGACAGCAGAAAAAGGTCAACACTAGGCAGCAGTTGTACATACCCGTACATTTGACCCAGAGTTTTTCATGAGCCTCACCTGAGCTGTGGGTTTTCTTCCTTTGCAAAACTCATGGGTTGTTAGACACTGACTAGTTTACGGATTACCAGCGGCATACTGTACCCTCTTCTTAGATGGTCTGTTCATTGTAATTAATCTCTGACAATGTCCCAGAGGTCTTTATTTTAATTGGTGCTTTGGGGGTCATTTTAATTAACGTGCAATGCAATGCAGAACAACAAGTTGTCATTGCATTGTCTGTTTGTGCAGGATGAGTCTTCCATTTCAAAGGCAATAGTTAAAACGATAGATCACACAAATCCATCAACAACACAAATAGACAAATTGTTTTATTGGGTGTTTGTTTGTGCCAAAAACAATACCAATTTCATGGCAATGCCTCACCATTTGAAGTTCCACACAGTATGACTGTGCTAAGTGCCTTTATTGGCATTTTCCATAAAACACTTTTAAACAATCTTTCGCTGTATTTATTTTCAAAAGTGCTGATGTAAATGGAAACAATTATTTGGCATAGGATAATGAACAAATCATTCCTCAAGTATGCCCAACAGACTTTCCTATTGCAAAAACACATTTGTGTCCACAACTATATTTGATTCCATTGGTGACTCCGGAGAAGACCTTTCTCAGGTACTTAACCGTTATTTGATTACACACACATGTGCATTGCCCTAATTTGGATGACAAACTGACCAATTAAATAAAAAGCCTGTAAAACGAGGTTTACATGAAGTCTGGAAGGTTTATGAGGAACCTTCATAGGTACGGCTGGTGAAAATGCCATTTGTTTTATTGCAGTTGATCCTCAACTTGTGAACTCAGAGTCTTCAAACTGTAAACATTTGGACAACATTGAGAACCCGGGTTAAGCTGTAAGTATAAAGTATGCTACACTGTAAGAGTATGCATATCTGTTACACAACTCAGTGCAGCCATATTGGCTGTTTACCATGTTATTGTATAAGAACCAACTGTACTGTAAAACCAGGGTCATGTTCAGTTGAGAAAAAACATTTGACAAAAAGTAGCAGTATTTACTGTAAAATAGAACAAAGATTTTTGTTTTCCATTGCAAAACATTTTGTCATGCTTTGCCCTTCTATACACAACCCCGGTGAATGGATTCTATAGCCAATCGTCCCAGCAGCAGAGAGCGAAGGATGGTCTGATTGCACAATGTGAGATCTGTGTCAGCAGATAAGGTGTGTGTTCTGGGCCCGATCCAATTTTTGTTGCCATTTATTTACACCTTAATCTCCACCTCCATCATTTCCTTCTGTTCCGTCATTTACGATCAGCTTCGATCAGCGTCATTTCCATTTTTAAAGTGAAATATCAAATGTCATCCACTTTTAGCCTCAGGATATAAATTGAGGTATTACATACATCAATGGTTACTACATTTGAATGACATTGAAAAAAGGGCCTTCCAATGTCCACTCAAAATCAAAAGGATAAATCAATTACAATACACATACCTACTGTACATTCTTCCTGGGTAATGCAAAATATATTGACTATGTGATGTCCCTGCTCTTTGACTGTCCTTTTAACCTCAAAATATGGCTAACATAGTCCAAGACTAAAGTCAGAAAGAGGAATTTTTGCATGACAACTTCCACAGTGGTGTGAAGTACTTCAGTAAAAATACTTTAATGTACTACTTAAGTAGTTTTGGGGGGTATCTGTACTTTACCTTACTATTTCTATTTTTGACTACTTTTACTTCACTACATTCTTAAAGAATGTACTTTTTACTCCATACATTTTCCTTGACACCCTGAAGTACTCGTTACATTTTGAATGCTTAACAGGAAAATTGTCCAATTCGCTCATTTATCAAGAGAACATCCTTGGTCACCCCTACTACCTCTGATCTGGCGGACTCACTAAACATAAATGCTTTTTTAGTAAATTATGTCTGAGTGTTGGAGTGTGCCGCTGGCTATCCGTAATATTTTTTTCATTGTGCTGTCATCTGGTTTGCTTAATATAAGGTATTTGAAATGATTTATAGTTTTACTTTTGATTATTAAGTATATTTGAGCAACTATATTTACTTTTGATACTTAAGTAAATACTTTTGGAGTTTTATTCAGGTAGTACTTACACGTTTACTTGAGTCATTTTCTATTAAGGTACCTTTTTACTCAAGTAGGAAAATGGGGGACTTTTTCCACCACTGTAACTTCCCCATTTTAGGTAAGCAGAATACCACAGTATTTGGTCATTGGATTTCAAGCACAGGCTGCGTCACCTCCTCACAACATATTTTCTCAATTCATTCACTTTCACTCTACTCATTTTACCAAAGTTGTAATGGTCTTGTTCACAGCCGATGACACCAAGATGTGTCACTTGACAGCATATTCACTGCAATATCATGAATGCCTTGAAGAGATTGGCACGATTGTGGTAGGCCTTCTTCCTTTCTCTGTGTGATTTTAATAACATTCAATTTAGTTACTTTAGTTGTGTGTGTATATAACACACACAATGATAGACTCAGAGGGAACACATGATGATGCCCTGACTAACTTAATTGACCAAAGTATACATGATTACACATGGATAAACAAACTGATTTATATGACTATGACTTGACCTATGAATAATGTTGGTACGTACAGTATTTACCTGTCTGGCACCATAGACAAGGCAGGAGGCAGTCTTTTGGATGCTGAAGCAACGCTGGAGAAATAGCCCTCTGTATACTCTTCCCACACTGTCACTTAGCGATGTTCCTGTATGTACGAAATGGTCATTATTACAAGGAATGGTACAGAACTGTGTATACAAGCATGGCATATTTGCCTGGATATTGGGTATTATGATTTTTTTCTTGTTTTGTAAAGAGAGCACAGTCAACCTTTTGTAATAACTGCACCTCCTCCACCACAGGTCAGTTCACTCCTGACTTTCTATTTACAGAATACAATTCTATCTCCACCTGCTGGTTGTATCCATCTACATGTAAGACTGTTAGCTTCTGTCCCTGAACAAATTAGATCCCCACTTGTACACTTTAGAATGATGGAGGATGACTGAAGGACTTTGCGAAATTATACTATTATAATTTGAGGATGAGTGATGGACAAGATCCAAATTCAGTCAATTGATTATGCAACAGGTAAACCCATAAATTAGGTGTCTTGACAGCATGCAATCATTCTGCAAAAGATTATCTGAATGTATAATTTCGCAAAGTCCTTCAGTCATCCTCCATCATCCTCCACAGGTCAGTTCACTCCTGACTTTCTATTTACAGAATACAACTGTGTTCAGTCAATTGATTATGCAACAGGTAAACCCATAAATTAGGTGTCTTGACAGCATGCAATCATTCTGCAAAAGATTATCTGAATGTATAAATGTTTTGCAATGGAAAACAAAAATCTTTGTTCTATTTTACAGTAAATACTGCTACTTTTTGTCAAATGTTTTTTCTCAACTGAACATGACCCTGGTTTTACAGTACAGTTGGTTCTTATACAATAACATGGTAAACAGCCAATATGGCTGCACTGAGTTTGATGGAGGATGACTGAAGGACTTTGCGAAATTATACATTCAGATAATCTTTTGCAGAATGATTGCATGCTGTCAAGACACCTAATTTATGGGTTTACCTGTTGCATAATCAATTGACTGAATTTGGATCTTGTCCATCACTCATCCTCAAATTATTAATTGAGAAACTCCCAAGAAATATTTTGCAAAGTTCTCAGGAATATAAAGAAACTATCATAAGAACTGGCGACACACAGTTGCTGTAACGTCCTGACCAGAGTTCTTATGTGTTTTGCTTGTTTAGTGTTGGTCAGGACGTGAGCTGGGTGGGAATTCTATGTTGTGTGTCTAGTTCGTCTGTTTCTGTGTTCAGCCTAATATGGTTCTCAATCAGAGACAGCTGTCAATCGTTGTCCCTGATTGAGAATCATATATAGGTGGCTTGTTTTGTGTTGGGGATTGTGGGTGGTTGTTTCCTGTCTCTGTGTTTGTATTCTGCACCAGATAGGTCTGTATCGGTTTGCCACTTTTGTTATTTTGTATTTGTTTAGTGTTCACTGTAGTTTTTGTTAATTAAACATGTTGAGCACTGGCTACGCTGCGTGTTGGTCCGATCCCTGTTTCACCCCCTCTTCTAGTGAAGAGAGGGAAGGCCGCCGTTACAGTTGCGTGAGACGATGAGAAGCTGTGAGGCAGAGGGCAAAGAGAGTGAGGTCACACCATTACATTTGTATGGACAAAGGTCAGGGTCAAAGGTAACATGAGGCACACGACACAAAAATTGCGTAATCAGTGTATCAATGCATGCAGGCACATAGGTTTCAGAGGCCTCACTATAACAACTGCATGCTCTTTGTCTTTTCTCTAAACAATGTTACTGTTTATAAACTGGGTGGTTTGAGCCCAGAATGCTGGTTGGCTGGTACTGTTCTTATTACGTTTGTAGCCAGTTTATAATAGCAATAAGGCACCTCGGGGGTTTGGGGTATATGGCCAGTATACCACGGCTAAGGGCTGTATCAAGACACTCCGCGTTGCGTCGTGCATGAGAACAGCCTTTAGCCGTGGTATATTGGCCATATACCACACCTCCTCAGGCTTTATTGCTTAATAAGGAACAAATCAAAAATATAAACACATATAAAGTGTTTGGTCCCATGTTTCATGAGCTGAAATTAAGGATCCCAGAAATTGTCCATACAGTACGCACAAAAAGCTTATTTCTCTCAAATTTTGTGCACAAATTTGTTTACATCCCTGTTACGGAGCATTTCGGTTTTGCCAAGATAATCCATCCACTTGACAGGTGCACCTTGTGCTGGGGACAATTAAAGGCCACTCTAAAATGTGAAGTTTTGTCACACAACACAATGTCACAGATGTCTCAAGTTTTGAGGGAGTGTGCAATTGGCATGCTGACTACCAGAATATTAATTTCTCTACCACAAGCCAATGTTGTTTTAGAGAATTTGGCAGTACGTCCAACTGGCCTCACAACCACAGATCACGTGTATCCACTACAGCCCAGGACCTCCAAATCTGGCTTCTTAATTTGCGGGATTATCTGAGATCAGCTACCTGGACAGCTGATGAAACCGAATAATTTCTGCATAAACTGTCAGAAACTGCCTCAGGGAAGCCCATCTGCATGCTCGTCGTCCTCACCAGGGTCTTGACCTGACTGCAGTTCAGTGGGCAAATGCTCTCCTTCGATGGCCACTGGCACGCTGGAGAAGTGTGCTCTTCACGGATGAATCCCGTATTCAACTGTACCGGCAGATTTGCTGACGTCAACATTGTGAACAAAGTGCCCATGTCGTAGATTGGCATATTATAAGGTTAATTGACCCCACCTTGTGGTACCACCGTATAGTGTCATTTGTCACTGGATATTCCTAATATGCAGTGCACTGAATTGGTAAGGGTTGTTAGACTCTAGCTTGAAATGTACTGATTCATGTTACTATACTAGTGAACACATTAATTACTTTACATGTATAAGGAATGTATATGTTGGGTTCAATGAAGGGTAGATGGGACTAGGAAAATGGAAAGTTATTGATAGTAAAAGCTTCATATTCTGTTCCATGTTTCTGAGAGGAGAGGTGAAAGGTATTTGTTAGTCTCTGATAAGGCAGGATGGCTGCGGAACTAGGGAGGAGTGAGGAATGCGTCTCGAGGTCAAGTCAACAGATGAAGTGTGTATGGACAGACACTGAGAGACGAGAAGCAAGTACAGGGAGTGAATATTTAATGAATAAACAGACAGGAAACAAAACACGAACTACGTCGTCTGGACAAGGGACACATAACAACATTAATGCTGACTCGGGAAAGAAACTGAGGAAGTGACAGATATAGGGGAGGTAATTAATAACGTGATGGAGTCCGGGTGAGTCCGATGAAGCGCTGGTGTGCGTAACGATGGTGACAGGTGTGTGTAATGATGAGCAGCCTGGCGGCCTCGAGCGCCAGAGAGAGGGAGCAGACGTGACAAAGTGAGAAGAAACCTCTGGGAGGGGGGCCAGAGAGGCACGCCACAATGCCTCTCCTGCTGCAGTACTACCGCACACATACATTCCACGCCCATGAACGTTTTAGTAACAGGCAGGGCTGTGACTACACCAGTGAGTTGAACCAATTATATTCCTGCCTAGAAACAGAAATATATTAGTTGTCTAGATGTGTAAGGAGTTGACCGCGCCTATTAGGTTATAAATATATGTGCTTGTGTAATCATGCCTTGTTTTTGCAGCTGTATGACCAAGTGGGTGAATAAACTTGGTTTGAGCTTTTTCTAGTTGTCCATTTGGGTTTTTACTCAGTTAGGTTCTGAACAAACAGGGTGAACGAGCAGGTTGTTGGGACGTGGGTTGATCGGAGCTCCTGTATCAATCGTTAATGAATGTATGTGTGAGACTGGCTGAGAGAAATGTATGATAAAATGATTGTGGGGGCTGTCTTTTTAGACTTCAGTGCAGCTTTTGACATTATCGATCATAGTCTGCTGCTGGAAAACGTATGTGTTAGGGCTTTACACCCCCTGCTATAATGTGGATAAAGAGATACTTGTCTAACAGAACACAGTGTTCTTTAATGGAAGCCTCTCAAACATAATCCAGGTAGAATCAGGAATACCCCAGGGTAGCTTTTTAGGCCCCTTGCTTTTTTTCCAATCTTTACTAACGACATGCCACTGACTTTGAGTAAAGCCAGAGTGTCTACAGTACGAATGCGGATGACTCAACACTATACACGTCAGCGACTGAAATACTCAGAGTTGCATTTAGTTTCAGTGAGTAGCAAGGAATACGCCAGCCCTAAACATTTCTAAAACTAAAAGTATTGTATTTTGAATAAATCATTCACTGAACCCTAAACCTCAACTAAATATTGTAATAAATCATGTGGAAATTGAGCTCTGAGGAAGTGTAAGGTGGTGTTGGGCAGCTGGACTGATCAAGCAGGGAAGCAGTGGATTAAAGGGGTGATAACAGGAGTGCCTGTGAGTGTTAGCACTAAAGAGGTCAGCAACAACTTGAGGCTTTCTAGTGAATGTTCAAAGATTGCAAGCAACAAGGGATGGAGCCTTTAAGATGTTCTAATTGCCAGAGGTTTGTGCATGTGGCAACAGCCTTTAAAAAGAAAGAGGTGTGGAGGGGAGCATGAGTATGGGAAGTGGGGGGATGGTGTACAACCAAAGTGCTGCAGCTGTGGGGGTGCTGTGTCCCATATGGTGTGAGGCAATGGAGCAGGCAGTGGAGATGCAACAAGTGAGTGGAGAGAAGGGTGTCATATGCTGAGGCAGTGAGGGTGGTACAGGTCCAGGGAGATACAGGTTCAACGGAGAGATGGTTAGGAGCATCTAGACCGGGGATTACGGGGCAGGTGGGCAGCGATATGGCATACATAGTTTTAGCAATTTGTTATTCTTCAATAACAGAAACTTCAAAGCAAATCAGGTGGAGGAAAATAGGTTTATTCAAAAAGGACAAATCATATAGGGAGGTAGATGGTCATTCTCTCCTGTCCTCAGTGATTCTCTCCTGTGGTTCTCTCCAGTGATTCTCGACAGAACAGCATGTAGTTTTATAACCCAGCCCTAGCCTGTGGTTGACCAATTAGAATTCCTTGCAATAAAACTAGCCAATGGCCAAATAACAAGTATCCCATTTCAGAAGACATATTCCTCCCATGTTTCTGAACCATTGATCATAAATTCCCTATTACAGAAAAAACACTTTCCATTGATCGTTATTACTCTTGTCCTCTGTTGTGTATTTATCTTCGACATATTCTTACTCCCCCCTAGACCATTTTTAAAGGAAATACTTGATGTATTTTTTAGAAAACAATTTAAAAACATTAAAAAAATACATTAAAGATATTTATGCAGTAAGCATAGTCATTCACATTAAACACCTTGTATTTCTATAAAACACAAAGGGCACATTGTACTTGCTGTTACAATAAGAAATAGTATTAACAGGTGTAATGGTGATGTACATCTTGTGTTAGGAGGAAACTCAAATGTTTGTCTACAAGACAATAATATTCAAATCGTCCTATTGGCAAGGTAATCATTCACCAAGTCCTTTAAAAGTGACCGGCTCTTCCACACTGGTATCAGTCCCACATAGATAACTATTAGAAATTATGTTCTGACAGTCTGCCGATAGTGAGGAATTCTTCTTCCGTTCAACTGGTTGCACTTCAGGTACAGTCCTTGAATCAAAGGATATTGCTGCAGTCTCAGACGATAGAGTCTCATAACCTGTAACGAAGGAAACAAAAGTAACATGTCCTGGTTTCAAGAGAAATTGATATTTCACAGATTTCCATAAGTAAGCATGTCCCAATTTTCAGGAAAACGTTGGACATTTCACCTAGATATCCCTAATATGACGACTGCGGTATACAACATAGAAGCTTATCAGGTTCTGATCATCTTACTATGCTTCTTCACCCGAGATTGGCCCCAATTGCTAATCAATCAGTTCTTTATTCTCCAGGGTCCACTTTGTCATCAAAATGGACAACCTTGCAATGAATGACATGTATCCATCGTGATTTTCCCTTAACTTTTACTGCTGACATCGTTAGGCGCAAAACTTCATAAGGACCTTCCCATTTTGGCCCTAATGTGTCTGTTACATACAGTTGGAAGTTTACATACACTTATGTTGGGGTCATTAAAACTCGTTTTTAAACCACTCCACAAATTTCTTGTTAACAAACTATAGCTTTTGGCAAGTCGGTTAGGACATCTACTTTGAGAATGACAAGTAATTTTTCCAACAATTGTTTACAGACTTTTTATTTCATTTGTAACTCACTGTATCACAATTCCAGTGGGTCAGAAGTTTACATACATTAAGTTGACTGTGCCTATAAACAGCTTAGAAAGTTCCAGAAAATGATGTCCTGGCTTTAGAAGCTTTTGATAGGCTAATTGACATAATTTTAGTCAATTGGAGGTGTACCTGTGGATGTATTTCAAGGCCTACCTTCAAACTCAGTGCCTCTTTGCTTGACACCATGGGAAAATCAAAAGAAATCAGCCAAGACCTCAGAAAAAAAATGGTAGACCCCCACAAGTCTGGTTCATCCTTGGGAGCAATTTTCAAATGCCTGAAGGTACCACGTTCATCTGTACAAACAATAGTACGCAAGTATATACGAAAAACCAGACAACTAAATGACCGTCACACTCATGGTTTATTTGCTAAACACACGGTAAAGGGGGGGCAGGAAGAGGGGCTGAGCTGGACCCAAGGAAAGAAACAAATCCAAAAACACCCCTAAGCTAGACTAGCCTACTTCAACAACTAACTAACTAACTAACCAAAAATATACAGCGGGTGGTCCGCCCAGTTCTAACTAGTGTTCTTAGACAAAGTATTCCTACGGGTAGTGTATGACCATGGGCGACTTGTCTTTCTACCCCCATCAAACAAACAGTCAAACACCATAAAAACAATACACAGGGTAACGGACAAAGTGACATGTAGTTGCACAAACAAGAGATCTACAGAGATCGCATGACAGAGATTGAGCTCCAGAGAAAACAACTGAATGGGTTTTTAAACCAAGGGAAAGGGGTTGTGATTGGATAATGGAAACAGGAGATGTGTCTTCTGATTGATGACTGGTGAATGACTTTGCCACCTGTGAGGGGAGAAGGGGAGAAAAGAAATACACAAGAGCACCCTTAAAAGAGCAACTCATGGGGATTGCGAACAAAGTATTTACAATGAATACCCACAAGAATAACAAAGTTAACCTTACAAAAATCATTTTCACACACGAGACAAAGCATCTGCTACTACATTATCAGAACCCTTGTGGCGGATCTCCAAATTATAATTCTGCACAATAAGCGCCCAATGCATAAGGCGCTGGGTCTGGTTGTACATACGGTGGAGAAACACTAAGGGGTTATGATCAGCATATACGATCACTGGTAGGGCACTGGAACCAATATATACTTCAAAGTATTGCAGAGATAACAATAAAGCAAGAGCTTCTTGTTCAATAGTTGCATAGTTTGCCTGACATTGGTTAAACTTACGAGAAAACAAACAGGATGATCCACTCAACTCTTGTCCTGCTGCAGTAGAACAGCACCAGCACCTCTGGCACTAGCATCTACCTCCAGTTTAAATGGTCACTCAAAATCCGGAGCAGCAAGTACAGGGGTATTACTAAAGAGTGCTTTAGCAGATAAAGCTACCTTGCAATCAGGGGACCACTCAAACACTCTAGCCGGACTGAGCAAATCGGTTAATGGAGCAACTACCGCAGAGACATTTTTACAGAAACTACGGTAGTAGCCAACCATCCCTAAAAAGCGGCGTAGCTCTCGTCTGGAGGTAGGTGCGGGAAATGCAGTTATAGCCAAGACCTTGGCATCAACAGGGCGCACCTGTCCATGGCCGACCTCTTTGCCGAGATAGGTAACAGTAGCCTTCCCAAACTCGCACTTTTCCAAGTTCAGGGTTAGAGAAGCAGCTGCCAAACATTCACATACTACCCTTAGAGAGTTAACATGATCTGACCACTCAGACGAATAAATTACTAAATCATCAAGGTATGCACTACAATTGGGAACGCCAGCTAATACGGAGTTAACAGGATATCTGTATCCGTAACATGGGGGCTCTTCCGGGATCTGTCATTACTGACACCCATGCCGCTCGTGCAGATTGTTATAGTGGTATAGTTCAGTGTTGAGCGTCATAGCTGATGTAGCATTAGTGTTTGCTATTTGTTGGCTCGTGCGTAGTAGTTCAAGATGGCTACTTTTGATTTGAAATCCTTTTTGGATAACCCTTCATGGGAGGTTTTTGACAAATGTCGTAGAGTTGATTTACAGACCTTGGCTGACCATTATTCTGTATCGATTCCGCAGAGTGTAGTTAAGGCGGAGGTTAAACAGCTAGTGTTAAGTTTTGTTGGAAGAGCAGGTGCTTGTATTACCGCTGCCTGAGTCTACTACCCCTGTAGGGGATGTTGCTGCTCCTGTAAGCCCGTTGGTGTCTGAGAACGAGGGCAAAACTCCAGCCACATTGCCCCGTTTTGATCCACTCTCTCCAATGAGCTGGCAGAGTTATCCACATGTGTTCCCCGCTTGTGCTGTCACTCGTGCTCAGGCACGACAAGTGGGTGACGTGATAGATTTGTCGAACACTGTTCTGTTCAAAGAGTTTGATCAAGAGGATGGGTTGGGTGCTACCTCTGGGAAGCTGATCACCTGACAAACAGCCCAGGGAAGAATCGAAGTATGTTGAAATTATTGCTGATGCAATACAGTTACCAGTCACTCGTGAGCAGCTGATTGCTAACCAAAAGGTTGACAACAAGTTTACTAAATGTTTTTCTAGTGCTGTCTCAT
Source organism: Salvelinus namaycush (assembly GCF_016432855.1). Classification (NCBI taxonomy): domain Eukaryota; kingdom Metazoa; phylum Chordata; class Actinopteri; order Salmoniformes; family Salmonidae; genus Salvelinus; species Salvelinus namaycush. Next base: position 29,580,198 of record NC_052333.1, read on the forward strand.
TGGAAGACGTAAAGAAGAACGTGGCTTACTTCATTGATGGTCATCTCCTCATGCGTAAATGGACATCCCATGTTGACGTGGGCGGAGACTGGAATGCTGTTTACCAAATAGTGATTCCTACAGCCTTTCAACAAAATGTGTTATCCCTTGCTCATGATCACCAGTGGTCTGGTCATTTAGGAATCACCAAAACTTATGATCGGATCCTTCGACATTTCTTTTGGCCAGGTTTAAAACAAGATGTGGCTCAGTTCTGTCGGACATGCCACATGTCAGATAACAGGAAAACCAAATCAGGTTATTCCTCCCGCTCTTCTTTGTCCAATACCTGTCATAGGTGAACCATTCGAACATGTGGTGGTTGATTGTGTTGGACCGTTACCGAAGACAAAATCGGGTAACCAGTTTCTGTTAACGGTTATGTGTATGGCAACAAGATACCCAGAGGCCATTCCTCTGCGAAGGATTACTGCTCCGGTAGTGAGTAAAGCCTTAATTAAATACTTTGACATTCAGGTTACCTAAGGTGGTACAAAGTGATCAAGGTACCAATTTCCTATCAAAGCTCTTCAAGCAGGTGTTAAAATCCTTGTCAATTACGCACCATGTGTCAAGCGCATATCACCCAGAGTCTCAGGGTGCGCTTGAACGATGGCATCAGACACTGAAGTCTATGCTACGTAAATATTGTTTGGAATCTGAGAAAGATTGGGATGAGGGAGTTCCTCTAGTTTTGTTTGCTGCTCGTGAAACTGTGCGAGAGGTCCCGGGTTCAAATCCCAGACAAGCCCCCACTTGTTACAAATCCCTTTTGCTCTACAGTCAAGGGGGGGATGGCAACGAGACCCGTAACATAACTCATGCAAATAAGTGAAAAAAGTGAGAACGAAAAACCACAGACAACTAAATGACCGTCAAAACACTCATCGTTTATTTGCTAAACACACGGTAAAGGGGGGAGGGGGGGGGGAGGAAAAGGGGCTGAACTGGACCCAAGGAAAGAAACATATCCAAAAACACCCCTAAGCTAGACTAGCCTACTTCAACAACAGCTAACTAACCAAAAATACAGTGGGTGGTCCGCCCAGTTCTAACTAGTGTTCTTAGACAAAGTATTCCTACGGGTAGTGTATGCCCATGGGCGACTTGTCTTTCTACCCCTTTTTCCCACCATCAAACAAACAGTCAAACACCATAACAAAACAATACTCACAGGGTAACGGACAAAGTGACATGTAGTTGCACAAACAAGAGATCTACAGAGAGATTGAGCTCCAAAGAAAACAACTGAATGGGTTTTTAAACCAAGGGAAAGGGGTTGTGATTGGATAATGGAAACAGGAGGAGGTGTGTCTTCTGATTGATGCCTGATTGGTGACTGATTGGGGAATGATTATTGCCACCTGTGAGGGGAGAAGGGGAGAAAATAAATACACACACAGGATACACACACACACACACACACAGGATACCTGTATCCGTAACAACAAGGAAGGAAAATTATGTGGATATATTGAAGCAACATCTCAAGACATCAGTCAGGAAGTTAAAGCTTGGTCGCAATTGGGTCTTCCAAATGGACAATGACCCCAAGCATACTTCCAAAGTTATGGCTTAAGGACAACAACGTCAAGGTATTGGAGTGGCCATCCAAAGCCCTGACCTCAATCCTATCGAAAATGTGTGGGCAGAACTAAAAAAAGCGTGTGCGTGCAAGGAGGCCTACAAACCTGACTCAGTTACACCAGCTCTGTCAGGAGGAATGGGCCAAAATTCACCCAACTTATTGTGGGAAGCTGGTGGAAGGCTACCCTAAATGTTTGACCCAAGTTAAACAATTTAAAGGCAATGCTACCAAATGCTAATTGAGTGTAAACTTCTGACCCACTGGGAATGTGATGAAAGAAATAAAATCTGAAATAAATCATTCTCTCTACTATTATTCTGACATTTTACATTCTTAAAATAAAGTGGTGATCTTAACTGACCTAAAAGAGAGAATTTTTACTTGGATTAAATGTCAGGCATTGTGAAAAACTGAGTTTAAATGTATTTGGCTAAGGTATATGTAAACTTCTGACTTCAACTGTATTTATTTACCATCACCCACTGTCCTGGCACTATGACATGCCCCCCCCCCCCCCCCCCCCCCCTAGGAGTTATTTCCCATTAGAGAGTTGTATAGTTAAGCATTGTGTCATTCATAAAGTGAACGTCTGCTTTTCTCAAATCTAACGTGCCTGGTATTATCACATTGTCCATTGTAGTAACTGCCAAGCCTGCCTCACACCCCCCTCCACAATGCTTGAACCGTCTGTGTATAAGATAAACTCAGGGTTTTCCAACGGATGACTGTATAAACCTATCAGAAAGCTGATCCAAAACCAACTCACAACAGTCGTGTTCAAGTAATGTGGTATCTGTAGGATACATCAGAGTAGCTTGGATTACATGGTGTCTTTTCAACTATACCCATGTCCTATAGATCTTTGATCACTACTTTAGTAGAGTCCATAGCTTCCTTGCTAATGGGATATTGTTTTGTGCACAGTGGGGCAACACCTGTCAAGCAGACTGTGTTAAGCAGACTGTGTTTGTCTATTGTTGTCACTTAGATGAAGATCAGATCAAGTATTATGACCAATTTATGCAGAAATTCAGGTAATTCCAAAGTGTTCACATACTTTTTCATGCCTCTGTAACTCTGATAACCATATCCCGTGAATGCTTAAAAGTTTCTGACCATTCATCCAGCTGTTTTGGAGATGCTGATTTATGTGTGATTACTGTCACTAGAAGTTTATCTTTGCTTCCTTTTACAGCTTGTGTTCTTGTTGCCTAAGACATCGTTCGTCACTGCTATCAGAATCTGTTGACTCAAAGCCAGGCAGTGCCGACCAGATGCTTGAAACCTGATCTGCCTTGCCCGATTCAATGGAAGGATATATAGAGGAGACAGAGAGCCCAAAAGTGGGGGTCAAATCTGACTTTTTCACCCATGTCTCCTGCTGCATTAGTTGAATTTCTCCTTTTAAGGTCTTTATTTGTTCACCGAGAGCTTTCAAACTATCCTTTTCTCTCTGCAATGTACTGTCATGAACTGTCATGATTCTCCAGAAATAATTTCTCATCACGTTTTTTTACTTTGGCCAATACAGTTAAAGACCATCGTGTCTGTGTCAAGGAGTTAGACATTCTCTGTATTGTTCCCCAAGCTTTTTATATATCAGACAGATTCCATATTCCATCTTTGTCAACAATGATGGAATGTTTCTTTATTATCTCTTGCCTACACTTCTCTACTTTGAAATGGTTTTTCATATCAATAGACATTGAATTTAAAATCTTTTTCAATACTCACATCTGGAGGAGCTGTCCCAAATTTATCCAGAGTGGTTTTCTCACTTAACAATGGCATTGCATTAACTTCAAAAGTTGTATAATATATATCTATATGTTTAGATATTTATTTAACCCCAATATATATGTGGGAGGCAGTAATTGTACCAATCCAGAAGCCAGGGAAAGACCCAATGAGGCCAACAAGCTATCAGCCAATAGCTTTATCATCACATGTATGTAAGATTATGGAATGTATGATTACGGAGAGGCTAACTTACTTCCTGGAGAGCAGGGGGCTAGTATCGCCACATCAGAGTGGGTTCAGGAAGGGTAGGGGAACTATGGACCCAGTGCTCTGCTTAGAAGCAGAGGTCAGGAAGGCTCAGGTGAACAGGGATACTGTTGTAGCTGCCTTTTTTGATGTGGAGAAGTATGATATGATGTGGAAGGAGGGGTTGTTAATCATTATTGATATTATGGGGGTCGGAGGAAGAATGTACAACTAGATATAGGATTTCCTGTTTGGAAGGTCTATCCAGGTGAGGGTGGGGAAGTCTCTATCAGGTATCTACCTGGTGGGTTAACGGTACACCACAGGGGAGCGTGATTAGTCCTCTGTTGTTCTAAATCATGATCAATGATGTTTACTCTCAGGTATGGCTGGACATTGGGAGGTCGTTATTTGCAGATGATGGGGCCTTATGGAAAAGGGGAAGATATGTCCCATACATAGTCAGAAAGGTACAGGAAGCAACTGATGAGGTAGATCAGCGGGCATTAATGTAGGGATTCGGGTTCTTTGTAGAGAAAAACCAGACAGTGTTCTTTACCAGGAGGAAGGTGGGAGGTTATATGGGAGAAACTTAGAGAGGGTGGGGGCCTTCAGGTTCTTTGGGATATACTTTGGCACTAGACTGATCTGGGCAGAACACATTGAGAGAGTGGTGGGAAAGTATAAGGTGCTAAATGTGATGCGCTGTCTGACGGGGAAGGAGTGGGGGGCTGGGCGTTCCTCATTGAGGACCAGGTATGTTGCATTGATCTGATCTGTAATATACTATGGCAGTATAGCGTATGGTTCGTCAGCCCGGACCTCATTGGAAAGGCTAAATGTCATACAGGGGCAAGGACTCAGAATATGTAGTGGGGCGTTTCGGACCTCCCCAGTGGCTGCACTACAGGTGGAGATGGGGAATAGGTCATTGCAGATTAGGAGACAGCAACTGGCAATTAATTATTGGGCCAACCTACAGGGACATGGGGTGTCTCATCCTGTGAAAGGGATTTTACAGGCATGCTGGGAACATAAGCAAGGATGAGCTTTGGGTGCTTTGGGTGGGTGGGTAATACCCAGGCGAAGGAAATGGGGCTGTATGGAAGGTAGTTTAGTCCAACGGTAGCGATTCCTGTAAATCCACCATGGCTACACTCACCTCCAGTAGTTGATCTAGAAGTGTTGGAGAGACTACAGAAATATAGGGAAGGTGTTGATCTCATCTGATTTGTTTAATAGACATCTGGATACTGTGTATCAGGATTTTGGAGCCATTTACAGATGGCCATACTGTTGGCCTTGCAGTGGGTGGAGGAAGTCAAGCCAGACAGAGTAGTTATTTGCTCTGATTCATCTGCAGTGTTGATGAGTCTCCAGTCCTTTACTGTACCTCGCGTTTATGATGTACTACAAACCCATGACAGGATTAGACAGATGGGTATAAGGATAAGATTTACTTCGGTCCCAGCCCATGTGGGGGTGGAGGGGAACGAGGCAGTTGATATACTGGTAAAACAAACACTTAGTAGTGGGGATGTTGATGTTGTAGTTTCAATGAGCAAGACCGAGGCAAAAAGCTTGATATGGAGAGTGATGGTGCAGAGATGGCAGGATCAGCGGAATAGAGATAAGGGCGTACATTTATTTCAAGTACAGAGGAAAGTCGGGGAGGGTAGGACGGCAGGAAGGGACAAAAGAGAGGAGGCTATTTTTACAATATTAAGGGTGGGACACAGCCAGTTGAATAAGACTTCAACAGGAAAGTGTGATTTTTGCCAGGAAACCGAGATCGTGGGGCATGTATTGCTACAGTGTGGGCAGTATCAGAGGGAAAGAGAGAGAGGCTGAGATCTAGTATGAGGGAGAAGGGGATACAGGAAATTAGTTTAAAGAGTATATTGAGTAGAACTTTATTAGATATAGTCTCAAATATATTTTTTAAGAGCAACAGGGCTGGCAGGTAGGATTTAGTTTGTCTCTGGCTGACACTCCAGTACAATAGGTGGCGGTAATGCACCATAACATTGGATGCTAATCGCTGATAAACCCCACAGAAGAAGAAGTAGAGGATCTTGACATTAAACTGACCAGCATGGCAGCATCCAGCTTACTTTCGGTCTCGCTCTCTTTTATTTAATATCCCCAAATATATTACAGTGGCGACGAGGATGGGATGCCTAAAACCATTAGGTTTCTCATAGACGAGATATGAACCCGTAGCTAGCCAAGTTAATAGAAAAGTGTATTTTGAGGCACAGAATTTAGCTAACGAGAGACTGGCTAAGCTAGCAAACATGGTGTCAATAGGCAACATATCCGAATATAAAGAAGGACAAGAAGATTTTGAGTCTTACCTTGAATGCATGGAACAGTGGATGTTGGCAAACGATGTTAAGATGAGAAGGTCGGTGTATTCCTATCAGTCATAGGACCTAAAGCCTATAGACTACTGAAGAATCTCTCCATGCCAGATAAGCCTAGCGAGCTCAGCTACCTGCAGCTTAGTGAAATACTATCTATCTGACCATTACAAGCTGAAACTGCTCACACTTGCAGAAAGATTTCTTATCCAAAAGGTGGACAAGCAAAAGGGCGAGTTAATCGCTGACTACATTGTAGCTCTAAAACAACTTTGTACTGTGAGTACGGCCGAAATGTAAATGAATCAAATCAAATTTATATAGCCCTTCTTACATCAGCTGATATATCAAAGTGCTGTACAGAAACCCAGCCTAAAACCCCAAACAGCAAGCAATGCAGGTGTAGAAGCAGGAAAAACTCCCTAGAAAGGCCAAAACCTAGGAAGAAACCTAGAAAGGAACCAGGGGTGGCCAGTCCTCTTCTGGCTGTGCCGGGTGGAGATTATAACAGAACATGGCCAAGATGTTCAAATGTTCATAAATGACCAGCATGGTCAAATAATAGTAATCACAGTGAACAGGTCAGGGTTCCATAGCCGCAGGCAGAACAGTTGAAACTGGAGCAGCAGCACGGTCAGATGGACTGGGGACAACAAGGAGTCATGGACTGGGGACATGCCAGGTAGTCCTGAGGCATGGTCCTAGGGCTCAGGTCCTCCTCCGAGAGAAAGAAAGAAAGAAAGAGAGAATTAGAGAGAGCATACTTAAATTCACACAGGACACCGGATAAGACAGGAGAAATACTCCAGATATAACAGACTGACCCTAGCCTCCCGACACATAAACTACAGCAGCATAAATACTGTGCGACCGTTTTGTGAGTGGTTTGAAAGCGAGGCAATACAGAGAAAATTGCTAGCGGAAAGGGAGCATGTGACATTGCTTTTTCAATGGAGAGGGCATCTAGGAATACTCTTGAATTTCCTGGGAAAATGAAGGAGGCGGCAACAGTAAACAAAGTGTTTTCTCCGAAAAAGAAAGGGGACTGGGAAAAAAAATCCTACTCAAGGAGTGGGGAAAAACACGGATGATAAGCAGCACCAGCCCTGTTACTGATACCACATGGTGATGCTGCTTATCATCCTTGTTTTTCCCCACTCCTTGAGTAGGATTTTTTTTTTCTTCTCAGTAATCACTCAACCCAGGTAAGCAAATTCAAATAGGAAATATATATATTTTTTTCATGTTTTGAATAGAAAAACGCAAGCCCAGACTCAGTATGTTGAAAATGAAGTTAAACGAAAGTAAAATTAATATTAAATTTTTGTAGTTTATACAGTATACACAGCTTCAGATGGAAATAATGGCATTGCTGTAAATGTACATTTAGAGGGCAAGAGAGTAGAAATGCAGTTAGATAGCAGCGCTGCAGTGAGACTAGTGTCTGAGAAGGTGTATAGTGAATCACTCTCTCACCTACCCCTTGAGAAAAGCAATATGCAGCTCTCTACCTTCTCTGGTGAGAACATACCCTTACTAGGTTATATTGTGACTCACCACCTGGATTCGGTCTTATATAGCAACATTTGAAATAGTTTTGGGACCCAAGTCAGCCATCCCTACCTTAGCAGCATTGAGGATGCAGCGGTGGGCACTGATCCTGATGGCATACGCCTATGAGGTTGAATACCGAAAATCAGAGGGCCATGCAAACACACACTCGCTTTCCCGGCTGTTGAGAGGCAATGAAGACAAAACAACCAACGAAGGTAACGTCTTTCACATCTCTTTCGTGGATGAGTTGCCTGTGCAGGCGAATGATATTGCACAGAGCACACGCAAAGACCCAACTCGAAGCAGAGTGCGAGAGTTCACTTTAAATGAATGGCCAAACTACAAAGAGGATGAAGCTCTACGACCGTTCTTCAACCGAAGTACCGAGCTGAAGAACATGAATGTGTATTATGGGTACTGAGATTCATCATTCCCTCAGCACACTGAGAACGACTGAGTGATGTACACCAAAGACACCCAGGCATTTGTCGCATGAAGGCGTTTGCAAGACGCTATGTGTGGTGGCCCAACCTAGACAGTGACATCGAAAAAACAGTACAAAACTGTGGTCAAGCAGTGTATGGCAGAAAACACACATTGACTTTGCTGAGATAGACAAACAGGATGTTTTAGTACTCGTCAACAGCCATTCAAAATGGTTGGAGGTAATCCCGACGTCTGCCACGACCTCAGCCAAAACCATAGAAGTTCAGTGAAATCTATTTTCTTCTCATGGGCTGCCAGAGGAAATGGTCACTAACGGACCACAGTTTACGTCCATGGAGTACAAAATATTCCTGAGGCGCAACGGTATCAAGCAAACGCTTGTACCAGCGTACCACCCTGAAAGGATAGTGCAGACTGAAGTCGTTCTGGGAGAAGAGTCTTGTAGAACTGTGACATTACAACATTGACTGGCAAACTTATTTTTGATGTACAGAAGCACACCACACACTGTGACGGGCTGCAAGCCAGCGGAACTCTTCCTAAAATGTCAGCTATGGACCAGATTCATCCTACTCAATCCTGATCTTCCAGAACAGTGGAAGACAATCAACAAAAACAAAATACTTATCACAACAGATCCCTTTCCACTCTAAGAAGCCTGACAGGAGACAACTCTGTTCATGTCAGCAACTTCTGTGACAGGAAAGAAAAGTGAATCAGAGCAACAGTGCTCAAGCGCCTTTGACTAGTTACTTACCTGATTCATGATGGTCTGAGACAATGCACAGTACACATTGACCATCTGTTGCTTTCAAAGGAAAATGTCCTGGATTTAACAGATAATCAAGGTGAAGACCTGAAGACAGACTTTGCCGTTCCAACCACAAGCAGAGCCTCAGCAGGAGCTGTACCCACCAGAGAGTTCTTATGTCCAACAACTCACTCACAAAGGATGCCTGCAACAGAGAACTATAAAGACATTCCAACCTTCCCCCTTGTCCAGTAACAACCCTGCTATGTCTGTGGAAATAGCCACAGCATCTCCAGTGCAGGAACTCTTTAGGTGCACATATCCTGACTGAGTGCGCAAAAGGCTGACCCTGTGAATAATCCCCTAGACTTGCTGTTGCAAGGCCAGAGAAGTCTACCTCTGGTTTGTTTCGTTGAAGAACTGTTTGCCAGAAAATATTTGAAAACAAAAAAATTGCTGGGATTTGAGAAACAAAAGTTTGTGTATATGTATGGACAGTTGAAGTCGGAAGTTTACATACACTTAGGTTGGAGTCATTAAAACTTGTTTTTCAACCACACACATTTCTTGTTAACAAACTATAGTTTTGGCAAGTCGGTAAGGACATCTACTTTGTGCATGACACAAGTCATTTTTCCAACATTTGTTTACAGACAGATCATTTTACTTATAATTCACAGTATCACAATTCCAGTGGGTCAGAAGTTTACATACACTAAGTTGACTGTGCCTATAAACAGCTTAGAAAATTCCAGAAAATTATGTCATGGCTTTAGAAGCTTCTGATAGGCTAATTAACATCATTTGAGTCAATTGGAGATGTACCTGTGGATGTATTTCAAGGCCTACCTTCAAATTCAGTGCCTCTTTGCTTGACACCATGGGAAAATCTAAAGAAATCAGCCAAGACCTCAGAAAAATAATTGTGGACCCCCACAAGTCTGGTTCATCCTTGGGAGCAATTTCCAAACACCTGAAGGTACCACGTTCATCTGTACAAACAATAGTATGCAAGTATTAACACCATGGGACCACGCAACCGTCATACCGCTCAGGAAGGAGAAGCGTTCTATCTCCTACAGATGAACGTACTTTGGTGCGAAAAGTTCAAATCAATCCAGGAACAACAGCAAAGGACCTTGTGAAGATGCTGGAGGAAACAGATACAAAAGTATCAATATCCACAGTAAAACGAGTACTATATTGACATAACTTGAAAGGCCGCTCAGCAAGGAAGAAGCGACTGCTCCAAAACCACCATAAAAAAGCCAGACTACGGTTTGCAACTGCACATGGGGAAAAATATTGTACTTTTTGGAAAAATGTCCTCTGGTCTGATGAAACAAAAATAGAATTGTTTGGCCAAAATGACCATCGTTATGTTTGGAGGAAAAAGGGTGAGGCTTGCAAGCCGAAGAACACCATCCCAACCGTGAAGCATGGGGGTGGCAGCATCATATTGTGCGGGTGCTTTGCTGCAGGAGGGCCTGGTGCACTTCACAAAATAGATGGCATCATGAGAAGGGAAAATTATGTGGATATATTGAAGCAACATCTCAAGACATCTTTCAGGAAGTTAAAGCTTTGTCGCAAATGGACAATGACCCCAAGCATACTTCCAAAATCGTGGCAAAATGGTTTAAGGACAACAAAGTCAAGGTATTGGAGTGGCCATCACAAAGCCCTGACCTCAATCCTATAGACAATTTGTGGGCTGAACTGAAAAAGCGTGTGTGAGCAAGGACGCCTACAAACCTGACTCAGTTATACCAGCTCTGTCAGGAGGAATGGGCCAAAATTCACCCAACTTAGTTAAGCAATGTAAAGGCAATGCTACCAAATACTAATTGAGTGTATGTAAACTTCTGACCCACTGGGAATGTGAGGAAAGAACTAAAAGCTGAAATATATCATTCTCTCTACTATTATTCTGACATTTCACATTTATTAAAATAAAGTGGTTATCCTAACTGACATAAGACAGGGCATTTTTACGATGATTAAATGTCAGAAATTGTGAAACTGGGATAAAATGCATTTGGCTCAGGTGTATGTAAACTTCCGACTTCAACTGTACATACATGCATACATACATACATAAACTCAGCTAAAAAAGAATCGTCCTCTCACTGTTAACTGCGTTTATTTTCAGCAAACTTATCATGTGTAAATATTTGTATGAACATAACAAGATTCAACAACTGAGACATAAACTGAACAAGTTCCACAGACATGTGACTAACAGAAATAGAATAATGCGTCCCTGAACAAAGGGGGGGTCAAAATCAAAAGTAACAGTCAGTATCTGGTGTGCATCTCCTCCTCGTGGACTGTACCAGATTTGCCAGTTCTTGCTGTGAGATGTTACCCCACTCTTCCACCACGGCACCTGCAAGATCCCAGACATTTCCGGGGGGAATGGCCCTAGCCCTCACTCCGATCCAACAGGTCCCAGACGTGCTCAATGGGATTGAGATCATTAATTGTTTATGGTTCATTGAACAAGCATGGGAAACAGTGTTTAAACCGTTTACAATGAAGAACTGTGAAGTTATTTGGATTTTTACGAATTATCTTTGAAAGACAGGGTCCTGAAAAAGGTCTGTTTCTTTTTTTTGCTGAGTTTGCTGAGTTTACATACACACACACTTTTTCCCCAATCCCAGCTAATTATTTTGTACTAATCATAACTGTTGCTCCTCAGGAATGTTTTGTATTTCATGGACGTAAACAGTACCAGTCAACAGTTTGGACATACCTACTCATTCAAGGGTTTTCTGAAATAACACATATAGAATCATGTAGTAACCAAAAAAGTATATTTTAGATTCTTCAAAGTAGCCACCCTTTGCCTTGATTACAGCTTTGCACACTTGTCATTCTCTCAAACAGCTTCACATGGAATGCTTTTCCAACAGTCTTGAAGGAGTTCCCACATATGCTGAGCACTTGTTGGCTGTTTTTCCTTCACTCTGCGGTCCAACTCACCCCAAACATTGCTGTGAAAAAGTATTATCCCCCTTTCTAATTGTCTCTACTTTTGCATATTTTACATACTGAATGTTATCAGATCTTCAATCAAAACCTAATATCAGATAAAGGGAACCTGAGTGAACATAACAATGACAGTTATTTCATAAACAAAGTTATGCAACACCCAATGCCCCTGTGTGAAAAAGTAAATGCCCCCTTACAGTCAATAACTGGTTGTGCCACCTTTAGCTGCAATGACTCCAACCAAACACTTCCTGTAGTTGTTGATCAGTCTCTCATGTCACTGTGGAGGAATTTTGGCCATGCAGAACTGTTACCAACAGATGCATTTCTATATTCCCAGTCATGTGAAATCTATAGATTAGGGCCTAATGAATTTATTTCAATTGACTAATTTCCTTATTTGAACTGTAACTCAGTAAAGTCTTTGAAATTGTTGCATTTATATTTTGGTTTGTAGGCTGACAATCCTGTGAGATCATTGTATATTCTTCCCAAGAGAGCGCATAAACACTCATAATCAGTTTATATTCCTAGAGAGTTTGTTGGAAAGGATTTCTCACCGCACAAATCTCAAACAAGGTGTGTTTGTTGTGTGTATATAACCATCTGCCACATGGTAAAGAAAACCACCGACCAGAAACAGTCTCACAGATACTTCCAGACTACCAACAGTCATCTGCTGTTTATTATGCTTTCAGTGAGTCAGTGATAGCTCATGGTTAAAAGATCAAGTCAACATTACCTCATTGTCTACATACAAACTAAGCCACTTTGTTATTACATCAGATGTTATTCTTCTGGTCGTTTCCCCTCCAATGTATTTTATACAAGCATCTCACTGGTTCACATTGAGACGAGATAGGAGGAACTGAACAAAGAGAAAATAAGAGGAATAGTCAGTTGTCCAACTGAATGTATTCAACTGAAATGTGTCTTCTGCGTTTAACCCAACCCCTCTGAATCAAGAGAGAGGGGGCTGCCTTCTTCGGGTTCCCGGAGAACAGTGGGTTAACTGCCTTGCTCAGGGGCAGAACGACAGATTTTTACCTTGTCAGCTCAGGAATTCAATTCAGCAACCTTCCGGTTACTGGCCCAACGCTCTAACCACTAGGCTACAAGCAGTGAAAAGTGATTATTCGCACATGTCGGAATTGTAGTTCACATGCAGCCATTCGGGCCAAAGCTAACTCCTGAAAACCCTACAGATAATAGAGTAGCACAGTATGAGTCATATTACCCATAAAACCTAGCAGTCAAACAGGGAAATGTTTGCAATCGTTTTTCCACAATTCATTTTCCCATAGGGGATTTTAGAAACACTTAAAATATGGGCTGTGTTTTGTGTAGGCTTACGCTGGTGTGACGTTTTGATAACCATGTAAATCTCTCTAGGCCAAGGTGACTTTTATCAATATATTTGCCTGTATTTACCCGCAAAAAATGTATGGCTATCATAAAGAACTACAAATACCACGGTGATCTGGACGAGACTCTCTGGTTTAACTTTTTAATGTTAGCTAAATGTAGTAATGAATTGGCTACATTTCTTTAAATGGACAATTCTGTGAACTGTTATGTGCAAGTTATAAATTGACACAATACTTGTTTAGCAAAAGGTTTCAGCTAGAGATTACGTGCAGGAGCTTGCAGGGATTTGTAGTCTTGCATGATGTCTACTTTGATGTTAATTAGTATTTTTGAATATGAGAATAAATACAGCCGAAATATATTGATAAAAGTCACCTTGTCCAAGAGAAATTTACATGGTTATCAAAATGTCACGCCAGGGTAAGCCTACACGAAGCACAGCCCTTATTTTAAGTGTTTCTAAAATCCCCTACGGGAAAAATGAATGGTGGAAAAACGATTGGAAGCATTTCCCTGTTTTGAACGCTAGGTTTTATGGGTATTATGACACCTTCACTGTGGGGCTGTATAAGGTTTTTTGAGAGCTAACTATCAAGTAGCCAAGAGCAGTGTTTCCCAACTCCAGTCCTCAAGTACCCCCAACAGCACACCTTTTTATTGTAGCCCCAGACAAGCACACCTGATTCAACTTGTCAACTAATCATTTTTATGTTTGGGGCTACAACAAAAATGTGTGCTGTTGGGGGTACTCGGGAACCAGAGTAGGGATACACTTGCCTTAAGGGTGTTAAAAGTGCATGTTGTTTTCCTCAGAGATTGTCACAAGCTATGTTTCCATTAACTTATCCAGGGATTTTGGGGGGGGATAGAATATCTGCAACAATTGCCTGCTATGGTGCGGTTCCATAAAGACCCATGACACCGGAAAGATAAAGAGCTGCTGTTAAACATCTGAATCCTGTCCAAAAAGAGTGTCACACCCTGACTTTAGTTATATTTGTTTTCTTTATTTTTTGGTTAGGTCAGGGTGTGACAAGGGTGGTTTGTTTAGTTGTTGTATTGTCTAGGGGCTTTTGTCTTGTCTAGGGTTTTTGTTTATCTATGGGGATTTTGTATGGTTTAGGGGTATGTAGGTTTATGGTGGCCTGAATTGGTTCCCAATCAGAGACAGCTGTTTCTCATTGTCTCTGATTGGGGAGCCTATTTAGGTTGCCATTTTCCATGTTGGTTTTGTGGGTAGTTGTTTTCTGTTTTGTGTTGCTGCACCTGACAGGACTGTTTTGTTTTCGTTTCACTCTTTTTGTTATTTTGTTTAGTGTTTCTGTTCTAATAAAAATAACATGAACACTTACCACGCTGCGCCTGTCAGGAGACAGGCCAGTACATCAGGAGACGTGGAGGAGGCCGTAGGAGGGCAACAACCCAGCATGCACATTTGTGGCCTGCTGGAGGTCATTTTGCAGGGCTCTGGCAGTGCTCCTCATTGCACAAAGGCGGAGGTAGCGGTCCTGCTGCTGGGTTGTTGCCCTCCTACGGCCTCCTCCACGTCTCCTGATGTACTGGCCTGTCTCCTGGTAGCGCCTCCATGCTCTGGACACTACGCTGACAGACACAGCAAACCTTCTTGCCACAGCTCGCATTGATGTGCCATCCTGGATGAGCTGCACTACCTGAGCCACTTGTGTGGGTTGTAGACTCCGTCTCATGCTACCACTAGAGTGAAAGCACCGCCAGCATTCAAAAGTGACCAAAACATCAGCCAGGAAGCATAGGAACTGAAAAGTGGTCTGTGGTCACCACCTGCAGAATCACTCCTTTATTGGGGGTGTCTTGCTAATTGCCTATAATTTCGACCTTTTGTCTATTCCATTTGCACAACAGCATGTGAAATTTATTGTCAATCAGTGTTGCTTCCTAAGTGGACAGTTTGATTTCACAGAAGTGTGATTGACTTGGAGTTACATTGTGTTGTTTAAGTGTTCCCTTTATTTTTTTGAGCAGTGTATGATTTTCATGGTCCAATTCTGAACATTGAAATATTGAACATTGAAATATTTGCCTTGAAATGCCACCAACATACATTGACTCACAGTTTGCATACACACTTTCCAACTCAATTACATAAAATACTTCATGCATATTATAAATATGTTCCTTATCAACCTAATATTTTACATCATGACGAATGTGGGCCTTCTCTTCCAGTGTCCCCTTCAGTTATGAAAAACAAACAGATCAATTTGAAGAAGAGTTCTTGTGCTCAATCATCTCAGAAGAGCCTTGTTGTTTTGTGACCATCTGGTGCAGATAATTCAATGGCCCACTGAGACACACACACACACACTTTGCTAATTGTGTCCCAGCCCTGGGGAGTTTCCCAGATCTTAGGTGCAACAGATGTGGATCAGAGAGACAGAATTCTTGGAACATAATGAAACTTTAAACCCAAATAATGAAGACCGTAATCACACAAGCAATTGACTCAATCTCCTTCCATGAGAATACAATTTTACCAAAATATCTGGGTTTCTCATGTAACCTCTGTTCTTTGTGATTGAGGAGTTTTCACCCTGTGGCAATTTTGGTTGCATTCCCCATACAGCATTTGTTTTGTTTCTGAAAAGAATGTTCAGCCCTCATTTCCTTGTAAGAGAAAGAAGCAAATATCTATTCCGAAGAAAGCCAACCCTGTGATTATTCAAAGTATACTGAACAAAAATATAAACGCAACATGCAACAATTTACAGTTCATATGAGGAAATCAGTCAATTGAAATATATGTATTAGGCCCTAATCTATGGGTTTCACATGATTGGGAATACACACATATATATAGATAGATCTCTGTTGGTCATAGATACCTTAAAAAGAATGGGCCTCACAATGGGCCTCAGGATCTCGTCACGGTATTTCTGTGCATTCAAATAGCCATCAATAAAATGCAATTGTGTTGGTTGTCTTTAGTTTATGCCTGCACATACCATGGGATACTCTGTTCACAACATTGACATCGGCAAACCGCTCGCCCACACGACTCCGTACACGTGGTCTGCGGTTGGACGTACTGCCAAATTCTCTAAAATGACATTGGAGGCGGCTAATGGTAGAGAAATTAACAGAAAATTATTGGGCAACGCTCCCTCAACTTGAGACATCTGTGGCATTGTGTTGTGTGACACAACTGCACATTTTAGAGTGGCCTTTTATTGCCCCCAGCACAAGGTGCACCTGTGTAATGATCATGCTGTTTAATCAGCTTCTTGATATGCCACATTTGTCAGGTGGATGGATTATTTTGGCAAAGGAGAAATGCTCACTAACAGCAATGTAAACATTTGAGAAAAATACACTTTTTGTGCGTATGGAAAATATCTGGGACAAACACTTAACATGTTGAGTTTATATTTTTGTTCAATATAATTATCAAGATTAATGAATATCACTCTGGTAATTGTCATCTAAACGATAAAGAAATGTGTTGGAAGTAATTTTCTCCCTCAAGCATTTTCCGAATAAATGACTGACTTTCAGTTGTATCATTGTCTGTTTCTTCTGAACTGAACTAAAATGATCTCTGCCCAAGTTGTTGCACCAGGTGCACAATAGAACACCAGCTGGGTAACAACACCTGCAGAGCAGCAATGGATTCTAGTATGCATGATGAAAATGTAGCCTATAGGCTTTTCAAATGATCCTGTTTATGTTGGGTTAGGTTTATTTGGAATTGATCTTCACACATTTCTATTGATGTCTAATGTATTGATGTCACAGTCCTGATCATTAATAACCATAGCTGTTCTACACCAAATTAGATTTGGCAAGACGCCATTTTTTTATTATGTGGTCCCATATGTAACTTTTAGTTCAACATCCTCTTCCCCAGATCAAGCTATGGTTCCACAAGCTCCATACTCACTATTTCAACTTCCTCTACCTTGACAATGGTCTATGAATCACATCCAAATAAATAATCTCAAGGCTGGAGTTGGAAGATTAAGGGGCGGTTTCCCGGACAGAGTTTAATTTAAATCAAGACTAGGCTAAATCCACTTTAAATTAATCCTGATTTTTTACAAATATTTCTGAGACATTGCTTAGCTTCAGATTAATTCATTCTAGACTAGGGAGTCCCAGACTAAGGGAAGTAAGGACTAACCCGTTAATCTTTCTGAAACCTAATTAGATTAATACTGTGCACTTAGTGCTAACCTGAGTATGCTTTGAAAAACAGGGATGGGACACCAATACATAAGACTTGTGTGGAATTGGACCAAGTCACCTAAACCAAACAATGGACGGAGGTAAGAGAAAACGTTTAAAAATGTCAGTGACTTTGAAAAAAAACCTCTTCAAGCAAATTGTGCCAAACCACCCAATTATCAAGAACAAACAGAATGATTCATCAACAGAAAACAAGAAAATTAATCGCTGGACTACTATTTGTAATTAATTAAACAAAAGGACTCTTCAACAGCTTGTACAAATCAGTAATTTTTAAATGTTTGTTTTCTTCTGTAAAAAAAAACACAGTGGGGCCGAAATGTATTTGCAACACAAATTATTTTTATAATATAATATTATTGTTTTGTCTTTCTAAGGTCCTGTGGCTAAACAATCTATTTACAGAAGACAAATGCTCTTGCTCGTAGGAAACGTTTCAAGACTGGTGGTGGTCCCAGTAAGATCAGAGACAGATGAGCGTGGGGACTTGATAGCTAGCAACCCCTGGAAGGTATCCCCGATGATGACCATTTGGTCAGATAGTCAGATGGTGGACCGTTCATTCAAAAAATTCATTCAACATGTGCAATCCCCGGACTGCAGGGAATGTGTAATATTGCTAGTCATCTTTTGCACTCCCATAATACAATTATGTAATGAACTAAACTCTTGAAAAAATTGTTCTCTAATGCAGCAATGTGATCATTTCTTGAGGCAGATGATCACAATAGCTTGGAGGGGATAAGACAGGATGAAGGTTGATGGGAATATGACATCCATCTATACAGCCAATGACTCCAGGGAAGTTCCCCCCATATTCATAGAACTCTACCTGGTAGTTGGCTTGGGCAGCAGCATCAGGGAACTTTATGTAATTGTCTTTCAGTTCACATATAGCATTGCAGACTTTGTAGACTATTCTGATACTTACACCACACAAATCTCCTATTTCACGATGGAAGGTTCAAGATGCCAAAAACCTCAAGGTGATCAGTACTAGTAGGAAAGGAGGGATGAGCCTTCCCCGAAGAGAGTCAGATGAAAGCCTTGGCTCAAGCAAGCAAACAAATGATGTCAGTTGCATTTTCTTTGTACATGCGTAAATGGTCATGGATATGCATTTCATTCAGTGGGTTGCTCTGTCAATAAAATAAAATGTTATTTGTCAAATGTGCTGAATACAACATGTACCTTACAGTGAAATGATTACTTACGAGCCCTTAACCAATTTATTTTATTTAACCTTTATTTAACTAGACAAGTCAGTTGAGACCAAATTCTTTACAATGACAGCCTACCCCGGCCAAACCCGGACGACGGTGGGCCAATTGTGCGCCGTCCTATGGGACTCCCAATCACAGCCGGATGTGATTCACCCTGGATTCGAACCAGGGACTGTAGTGTCGCCTCTTGCACTGAGCTGCATTGCCTTAGACGACTGTGTCAGTCAGGAGTCCAAAACCAACAATGCAGTTTTAAGAAAAATAAGTGTTAAGTAGAAAATAGATAAGTAAATGTTTTTAATAACAAACAATTAAAGAGCAGCAGTAAAATAACAATAGCGAGGCTATATACCGGTACCGGTACAGAGTCAATGTGTGGGGGCACATGTTAGTCGAGGTAATTGAGGTAATATGTTATTGTAGGTAGAGTTGAAGTGACTATGCATAGATAATAAACAGAGAGTAGCAGCAGCGTAAAAGAGAGGGGGGGAACAATGCAAATTGTCTGGGTATCCATTTGATTAACTGTTCAGGAGTCTTATGGATTGGGGTAGAAGCTGTTAAGAAGCTTTTTGGACCTAGACTTGGCGCTCTGGTACGGCTTGCCGTGCGGTAGCAGAGAGAACAGTCTATGACTAGGGTTGCTGGAGTCTTTGACAATTTTTAGGGCCTTCCTCTGACACCGCCTGGTATAGAGGTCATGGATGGTAGGAAGCTTGGCCCCAGTGATGTACTGGGCCGTACTGACTACCCTCCGTAGTGCCTTACAGACTACAAAGGGAAGCACAGCCGTGAGCTGCCCAGTGACACGAGCCTACCAGACAAATTACTTCTATAAATCGCTTCGAGGAAAGCAACACTGAAGCATGCATGACAGCATCAGCTGTTCCGGACGTCTGTGTGATCACGCTCTCCGTAGCCGATGTGAGTAAGACCTTTAAACGGGTCAACATTCACAGGGCCAGACGGATTACCAGGACGTGTACTCTGAGCATGCACTGACCAACTGGCAAGTGTCTTCACTAACATTTTCAACTTGTCCCTAACTGAGTCTGTAATACCAACATGTTTCAAGCAGTTTTTAATGTCCCATTCGTGATCGTAGTTTGTCTATTTTGCTATTTTGGAGGCAGAAACAATATGTACAAAATAAGTTACAAATAACACGAAAGAACACACAATAGCACAATTGGTTAGGAGACCGTAAAACGGCAGGCATCTCCTCCGGCGCCATTATTTAATATAAC
The DNA here is from genome assembly GCF_016432855.1 of Salvelinus namaycush. Lineage (NCBI taxonomy): Eukaryota > Metazoa > Chordata > Actinopteri > Salmoniformes > Salmonidae > Salvelinus > Salvelinus namaycush. The sequence goes on from NC_052333.1 coordinate 29,599,982, forward strand.
CACCCTTTTGTCTGGCCTTGGTGGTGCTCTTTGATCATCATTGAAATAGTTCATGTAATCATTGCTAAGGTCAACCTGGGGGCCAGCATCCATTAATCTGAAGATAAACCTGCCTCTGGCCAGGTTTAATTTGAGCCCTCACTTAGATCTAGATGAACTTTAATCGTTCGTCTGCAAATCAGACTTTTTGAATTTAGACTAGGGCAAGTCTGGGACTATTTTAAACCATGTCTGAGAAATGCTATTTCAATTAGTCCAGTTTTAAAACTGCCATTTAATCCAGGATTAGGCTTAATCTATGTCCTCGAAACTGCCCCTATGTATCGGTTGGAAAGAAATTCACCTGGCAACACCCTTTCCACGCTAATTGAGTCATTAAAAACCCATGAGTATGAATGGTGATAACTGGATACAATACGTTGCTCAGCCTTTTACATAGGGATAGAGTACATTGGGCATAAAAGTACATTGGGACAATTTATTTTCTGGGAATGTGATGTCAGGAATAAAAATTGAAATCTACTTTGCCATCATATCCTCCTTTGAAATGTTCATAAGAAGTTGAATACTCAATATGTTACACTGCACTTACAATAACCAATAATCCACTCAATGCTACTGCAAAGTGTATTACTCATCAGACTGACTGTGGACATAAGGCCAAATGCTCATTACTTGGAAGAACCATAACTGTTCATAAATACATTTTACACTATTACATATAAATCATGATGCATTATTAACATGTTCAACAAATAAAATTAAAAAAGAAGTCAAAAGGTCTTCCACAGCATTGCTGTATCTATGCCAGCAGATAACAGTAATGCCATGTGAGGGTTTGGCTGAGTGGAAATACTGCATTATACAGTGCCTTCGGAAAGTATTCAGACCACTTTTTGTTAGGTTACAGCCTTATTCTAAAATTGATTAAATCGTTTTTTCCCCTCAATCTACACACAATACTCAATAATGACAAAGCAAAAACGTAAAAATCACATTTACATAAGTATTCAGACCCTTTATTTGTTGAAGCACCTTTGGTAGCGATTACAGCCTCGAGTCTTCTTGGGTATGACGCTACAAGCTTGGCACACCTGTATTTGGAGAGATTCTCCCATTCTTCTCTGCAGATTCTCTCAAGCTCTGTCAGGTTGGATGGGGAGAGTTGCTGCACAGCTATTTTGGGGTATTTCAAGAGATGCTCGATCGGGTTCAAGTCCAGGCTCTGGCTGGGCCACTCAAGGACATTCAGAGACTTCTCCCAAAGCCACTCCTGCGTTGTCTTGGCTGTGTGCTTAGGGTCGTTGTCCTGTTGGAAGGTGAACCTTTGCCCCAGTCTGAGGTCCTGAGCCCTCTGGAGCAGGTTTTCATCAAGGAATTCTCTGTACTTTGCTCCGTTCATCTTTGCCTCGATCCTGACTAGTTTCCCAGTCCCTGCCGCTGAAAAACATAACCCACAGCATGATGCTGCCACCACCATGGTTCACCGTAGGGATGGTGCCAGGTTTCCTCCAGACATGACATTTAGCACTCAGGCCAAAGAGTTCAATCTTGGTTTCATCAGACCAGAGAATCTTGTTTCTCATGGTCTGAGAGTCTTTAGGTGCATTTTGGCAAACTCCAAGCGGGCTGTCATGTGCCTTTTACTGAGGAGTGGCTTCCGTCTGGCCACTCTACCATAAAGGCCTGATTGGTGGAGTGCTGCAGAGATGGTTGTCCCTCTGGAAGGTTCTCCCATCTCCACAGAGGAACTCTGGAGCTCTGTCAGAGTGACCATCCGATTCTTGGTCACCTCCCTGCCAAGGCCCTTCTCCCCCGATTGCTCAGTTTGGCCGGACAGCCAGCTCGAGGAAAAGTCTTGGTGGTTCCAAACCACTGTGTTCTTGGGGACCCACAATGCTGCAGAAATGTTTTGGTACCCTTCCCCAGATCTGTGTCTTAACACAATCCTGTCTAGGAGCTCTACGGACAGTTAGTTCGATCTCATGGCTTGGATTTTGAGCTGACTTTCACTGTCAACTGTGGGACCTTATATAGACAGGTGTGTGCCTTTCCAAATTATGTCCAATCAATTTAATTTACCACAGGTGGACTGCAATTAAGTTGTAGAAACATCTCAAGGATGATCAATGGAAACAGGATGCAAGTCTCATAGCAAAGGGTCTGAATTATTTTGTAAATAAGGTATTTCTGTTTTTTTGCTTTTAATACATTTGTTAAAATTTCTAAAAACCTGTTTTCACTTTGTCATTATGGGATATTGTGTGTAGATTGAGGATTTTTTTATTGAATCCATTTTAGAATAAGGCTGTAACATAACAAAATGTGGAAAAAGTCAAGGGGTCTGTACACATTCCGAAGACACTGTACATTAAGTCATTTAGCTGATATGTTTCCTGTAATTGTCAAACACGTCTTTCTGTGGAAGTCAGAAGATTAGGGGATAATCTCTGCACAGGAATTTAAAGGTGGAAAAGACTTGTGTGGTGATTGTGGCCTACAGAAGCATTGTACATGTTTCATGACATTTGCATTCCTCCCTGCATTGATTTGAATCATTAAATATTTATTAACAAGTGGATAAATACCCACACTAGACAAACTAAATAAAATGTATGTTTTTATAATGATCAAATACCTCTACCAATACATGTATATTTCAAAAGGTCATTCATTTCAAGGCCTTCTGTGAATGGCAGCAGTTGGCCGAGTCTTTACTTTTAGAAGTTCCGGGATAGGCCTGGTGCTGCCTTGATAGAAATCCAATCCTGTGAGCCACTCTACATCTCTGACACGTGATTGGTGGAACCACAGGTGGTCTTCAACCCATAGAGATGCCGTGTCACCATTCTGTGGAAGTATAAAAACAAGCGGATCAGTGACACAGACCCTAATTATCACTACTTAGGTGTTGACAAGACAGAGGTACAGACAAAAACAATGAGATCAAGTTGCGAACCAGAGGTTTTCCACCAAAACATCATGATAGTTGCCAGGTGTTGGGAAAGGGGCATGCAAAAGTTGACTGTGTTCAAAACAGATGAACGTATGGGTGTTCTCACCCATACTTTGGGTGAGAAAGGCATGCTAGCTAACTTTTTAGCTAATGTTAGCTTACCTAGCTAGCTAGCTCATTACAAATTAGTTAGGTCATAGCTTATACAAGTGTATTGTCTAGATACTACTGGTTATGTGACATTATAATTGGATAATGCTAGAGAGGCAGGCTAGCTAGCTACAGGTTAGCTAACGTTAGACACAATCCACATCAATGTGCGAACCAGGGTTTCTCACCAAAACATCATGATAGTTGCCAGGTGTTGGGAAAGGGTCATGTAAAAGGTTACACTGTCTTCAAAACAGATGAAAGTATAGGTGTTCTCAACTTTACAACACAATTGTTTTTGCATTTCACTACGTGTTTGTCAGTAGTAGGAGAGAGTACAGAATGTACATCATTCCAAAACACTCTGTACTTGCAATTCAAGTACTTAGACCTGTCCAGTTTTTCTTGTTTTTTGTTATTTTTTTACAAAGAAAGTGTGCAGTGCTTTGAGGTGATATGGTTGCCTTACATTACAACTCTCTGAGTTGTCCGCTTTGTGTGGTATCAAGAAGGAAACTGTCTGTAGCTCATTGTTACAGCTGCTCACTGGTTGCGAGTCCTTACAGCTCGTGAGAACTGCAAAGTAATGGGTTGGGATTGGAATCTGTGTACCTGTTACAAACCTTAATGAAAACAAGAAATAAAACACTGGTTAAGACTGAAGTGTCTGGCATCGCTGCAATCATCTGTGCCCCATTGATAGCGCTCTGCAACACTATGTGTTTCATGATTGCCTTTTGTGAGATTTATAAACTTCGCTTCCTCTCTGCTCCATGGCATGTTCCCCATGTTAGAACACACAATTGGCTCTGTTTTGTATGATAAAGAAAAGCTCACATACTGTTGTATCTGGTCTTGAGAATCAAACTGTCCGTCGTAGTTGTAGTCAAATGCCGGGCCTGTCACCACATTAATGCCATTATATTGACCGGCATATTTTTTCAGCAATGTAGTCTGGAAGTAATCCCAGATCTCTATAAAATAAAGACATGTGTATCTATTTATCATGAGCTGAAGCTACTTGTATGACGTGTGGTGTTTACTGTGTTTGTTGTGTCTGTTTTATTTGTTGATGTTCTTCTTTTATGTTGTGTGAAAACTAAATACAAATGTAATTTCAAAATAAAAGTACATATAAATAATAGAAATTAAATGTATGTTTAATCATATAACATGTAGGAGATGTGAATAAGGGAGAGAAGTAGAGAGACAAGCTGAATTCGAGTACAGTGAGTGAACAAGAGAGGAAAAAATGAGTTTGAAGGAAGCAAGAGAGAGCTGTCTCAGACTGTGAAGAGTGTACGTACTCTTAAACTCAGGATACATGGGTACAACATTGCTCATCAACAGGCCATCATACTCCTCCTGTGCTGTCTTGTTGAGATCTGGACGTCACAAGAAATAACAAACGAGATACTTCAATAAGACTAAATTCCTCATTATTTTGACAGCTGGATGCCTGGGGGGAGAAGTATATTATTATTTTAGTGGGGGGGAGACCAGATGAACAACAGTTTCTTTTTGACATACATTCTACTATTACATCACTTACAGCAAATCTCTCTGGTTATGAGTGTCTGCTAACTAAATGACATAGAAAAACAAAGTTAAGGGGGTGGGAGTTAGACTTTTTTGTTGTTTCAGCCTTATTCTGTTTGCTTAAGACTAGTGTATTTGAAAGTATAGATGTGAAATCATCACACGTACTGGGAGGGTAGAGGAAACCGTGGGTAATGTTCCTGGCTGGAGCATACTGGTCACATCTGGGACTTTTATCTGCCGCGATGCGGACATCAGCCCTCAGACAGTCTGGTGTGACTGCTGGCAAAGGGTCCATGTTTTCCTACAGAGGGTGACAAAGAGGAGGAAATTACAAAAGTCCTTCCTGCATTACTCACATCCACCCTCCACAAACTTTTGAAAACATCCAAGGGAAGCAAGGACAACATTGGAGAAGACAATAGCAAAAGAGCAACTTTGGATCTTCTCCAATGCATTTTGACAAGGATGACCCCTGTACTTTGTATGTCAATTTACATTCTAACCTTCCTTTAGATATAATTTAATCAAAGTTAGCTTCTGTGGATGATCTTTGAGAGGCAATATTTAAACTCATCATAGCTCATGTTTGACTAAAGAATAGGTAATTTGAAGACTTGTGGATGTGCAAGTGTCATGACATTGACATATCAAAGTAAGAATTAACTGAAAGTTCAAATGAATGTGTCTAACAAATTACACTTGATCAGTTACTGATTTGTAAAAATGATGGCCTTTAGATGAAATGACTTACAGGTTTGTCCAAAGTGTATGAGTTCCACACTGGCATGAGGGATTTTTTGCTATAGGCGTTGACAAAGCCCTGATGATACAGTAAGCAGTAGTCATTGCTGGGTTGCAGCATTATTGGTCTTCCAAACAACATGTGCTTCTGCTCAACAGCCTTCACTGAAAGTGAGTAGACAAACAGATGTCAGATAAAGATGCACTATACAGAAATCACTCTGCCATTTCCTGGTTGCAGAAATTCTAAAAGTTTGCCTAATTTCAGTTTATGTAACAAAACAATCATTGTACCATATAACCAGCTGTGAATTTCCCATAACCATACGTATTATTGTATGTTTGAAGCTGGTGTACAAAATCTAAAGTAAAAGACGCAAAAAACAAATTTAAGCATGCGAAGATTAGAAATAGTTCACATAGAACGCTTCTTAGATTTGCTTTCAATGAGAAGGACAGGACTATATCTCCAAATTCTGTGTGAATTAGGTCGGGTTGGTCAAAAAGTTACATATTGCAGCTTTAAATGTTTTTTATATTGGACAAGACCTAATTGTCCAATAAGATTCAGCATATAGGATGTACTACATAACATTCATTTTGTTTGACTCAAACTATTTGTTTTGGAGGAGCAGTAGGCTATTATTGGCACTATGTAAAGGATAATCAACAAGGGATTCTATGTCAAATAATAAACATGTGGAAGGTGTTTTCCACGACGCACTAGCAGACTAGCAACACGGAGTTTTAGATATTTTAGATAGAGCGCCATGTTCGTTCTCCCTTGCTATCAAGTTTACCAGATAGCTGCAGTAGTTGCCTTGGTAACCAAACAAACAGACTTGCTAGTTTAGCTAGCTACACCTACCGAGGTAAAGTTGGTTTGATATTCACACATTCGGACATTCAACAGACATTCATCAGGCATTCAGACATTCGCCAAAAGCCATTTAAAAATGTATAAATCAATAACTAATTCACCGTTTGTCACAGAAACATCAAGCTAGGTATGATTTATTCTATAAATGTCTAGCATACTTTTACAACCTTTGTTTTGAGGAAAAATGACAGTTTTGACTTGATAGAAATACATAAAATCTATAAAATGCCATTTCAAGCAGTCTAAATCAATAATTAATTCACCGTTTGTCACAAACATCAAACTAGGTATAATTTATTCTATAAATGTCTAGCATACTTTTATAACTTTTGTTTTGAGTACAAATTCCAGTTTTGATTTGATAGAAGGCATGTAGTCAGTCTAGAGGGCGTGTGGTCAAAGTCTGCTGTACCCTATTAGAAGGGGCCTGGCAGAAAATTCTGCATCTTCAGTCATATTAAATTAGATTACAGGAAAAACTACGTGATGAAGGGATCAGGCCTGACTGGCTATAGAAGACAGGTGGATGGATCAAGAGGACCAAGATAACCAAGAGGATCAACATGGACATTCCACAGTGGAGATAAGGAAAACTAAGAGTGAACCATAACATATACTGTATATATATATATATATATATATATATTAGCATGGGTATTGAAAGATACCAGAGGGTGGATAACAAAAAAAAGCATTAATATAAGAAGTAGATGGTACATGTTTGGTTTTTGGGCTAAATGTATACATTATGATTTGCCTCTTATCTGTATGTGAACCCCTCTGCAATCTACTGGCACAAACCATTAAAAAGTAGGACTTCAACCAGGCTTTCCCTATGCTATCTGCTCTCTTAAACTGCTAGCCCAAAGCCTATGTGAAAATGTGGTTTTTCACAAAAGATCATGAAAAAACTGGCCCAAATCAGCTCTATATAATTCAGCAGGGAGGTGTGCAACTACCACACATTATGTTTTTTGCAATGGATATATTTACCATATCATATGGAGACAGAAACCTTTACCTTATCATAAGTAGGCAAATTGCTAATTATTAAATCCTTCCAATAGAAAAAAAACAATTTAGTTACGAATTGAATTAAATGAGTTGACTCTTCACATGAGATGAATGCACTGAACAACAAAAGAAAGGGAATATTGAATGATCCCCAATGATCCATCGCATCTCCCAAAAACATTTTCAACATACATCTGTAAAATGATAGTCTAGAAACTAAAGCTTTGGTTGTCTTCTTCTCAGTCTTCTCCCTGGACCTCCTCAATGTCCACCGCTTGAACATCAGACTGAGGCCTCATCTTCACTGTCACTTTCCAACCTTGTTGAGGATGGCTCGTTGTCAGGCTCGAAAAGCTTCAAATTTGCCTGGACGGCCACCAATTTTTCAACCCTTGTATTGGTCAGCCTGTTGCATGCTTTGGTGTGTGTTCCCAAACAAGGACTTTTTGCGCTCTGAGGCGGCTGATGTTGGTGGGTTTTGGTGGATGATGGAGGCAACAGGGGAAAGAGCCTCAGATCCACAAAGTCCCTTCCACCAGGTGGCCGATGAGATATGCTGACACGACTGCCATATTGCATCTCCATTCCAAAGCCCTTGCTTGGAAGTGTACTTTGCCAGACTGCCAAGAACCTTGCCCTCATCCAGGCCAAGGTGCGAGACACGGTAGTGATGACACCATAGGCCTTGTTGATCTTTGAACCAGACAGGATGCTCTTGCCAGCATACGTTGGGGCCAACATGTATGCTGTGGCGTGTATGGGCTTCAGGCAGAAGTCTTCACGCTTTTTGATATATTTAATTACTGCAGTTTCCTCTGCTTGGAGCAACAGTGAAGTGGGCAGGGCAGTACGGATTTCTTCTCTTACATCTGCAAGCAGAGTCTGAACATCAGACCGGATGGCATTGTCTCCCTCAATCCGTGCAATGGCTGCTGCTGTAGGTTTCAGGAGTTTCAGGCTGGACTCTCTCCCAAAGTACATCATCCAGGAGGATCCTCTTGATGGGGCTGTCCATATCAGCAGATTGTGATATGGCCATTTCTTGGAGAGACTCCTTCCCCTCCAGGAGACTGTCAAACATGATGACAACACCACCCCAACGGGTGTTGCTGGGCAGCTTCAATGTGGTGCTCTTATTCTTCTAACTTTGCTTGGTGAGGTAGATTGCTGCTATAACTTGATGACCCTTCACATACCTAACCATTTATTTGGCTCTCTTGTAGAGTGTATCCATTGTTTTCAGTGCCATGATGTCCTGAGGAGCAGATTCAATGCATGAGCAGCACAGCCAATGGGTGTGATGTGAGGGTAGGACTCCTCCACGTTAGACCAAGCAGCCTTCATGTTCGCAGCATTGTCTAACACCAGTGCAAATACCTTCTGTGGTCCAAGGTCATTGATGACTGCCTTCAGCTCATCTGCAATGTAGAGACCGGTGTGTCTGTTGTCCCTGGTGTCTGTGCTCTTGTAGAATACTGTTTGAGGGGTGGAGATGATGTAGTTAATTATTCCTTGCCCACGAACATTCGACCACCCATCAGAGATGATTGCAATACATTCTGCTTTCTCTATGATCCAGCAAATTAGTAGATAAAGCATGTCTGGTTGGAGGGGTGTATGCTGGGCGAAGAACATTCAGAAATCTCTTCCAATACACATTGCCTGTGAGCCTCATAGGTGAACCAGTTGCATATACAGCTCGAGCAAGACATTCATCTGCATTTCTCTGACTACGTTCCTCCATTGAGTCAAAAAAACTTCTGATTCCAGGAGGACCATGAGCTCTTGCTATTGATAAGGTGTCTGGTTCATCATTTTCACCTTGAATAGAAGTAGAGGGACTTTTGTCAGAGGTTGTGAGCGCTGAGGGAACTTTATGCACTTTGCCAGATGATGCTGCATCTTTGTTGCATTCTTCACATATGATTTGGCACAGAATTTGCTAATGTACACAGCTTTTCCTTCTACATTAGCTGCAGTGAAATGTCTCCCCACATCAGATAGTACCCATGGCATTTTCCTGTAAAGATTAGGGAAAAAAAATGTTAAAAAAACAACAAATTCAATTCCATGTACAGATAAATAGTTAAGCAGTTAGCTCCTTTGTAAGATAAAATGAAACATGTATGGAAACAGGTGAATTAACACTCCTCAGTTAGCATGCTCAAGTAAGCTAAACCCCACATGATAGCAAAAACTAACTAGCAGAAATTGTTAACAAGTTATAAATGATTTAAACACACTTTGCTGTAGGCTACTATTTACTAGTTAACAAAAAATCATGCATCTCATATAAAATATATTCACCCCACCCAGTATTGTAATCAAAACTTACCAGAAAGCATGTAGTCCTTGGCTCAGACAGTGTAGTAGTGTGGGCTCAATAGCACCTCATTAGTGTGCAAGATCTTGAGAATCAGATGTACATGTGATGGAAGAATGCACTGTGCATGCAGAGGGTTGCAATTCCATTGAATTGTGGATAGTTTAACCAAAATATGCCACAAGACCTAGACTTGCCTTATGTGTATTCCACAAAAAAGGTTCACTGTTATAAGTTTACTTTTTTGATGAATTTAAGCAAAATTCCCAGGCTTAACTTCCCATGGAAAATTTCCAGAAAAATTCTGTCCCTTTGCAACCCGAGTTAATGCTCTAATGTTCTATTATCATTACTCTATTTTATTATTCTACTATGAGAGATACTAGATACATACTATGACAGAAATTCACTATAATAGGTACACACATTGTATCTGGCACAAGTGACGATTAAACTGATTTGGATTTCAAAGACTGCCATTATTGTAATGTTTGATATTACAACATTGATGTGTGATACCTTTTTTATCAACTAATATGTTTTTTGCAAATGTATGCCTTTATTACTATATGATTTATATTGCCTGAATACTCAATGATGATTAACACCTCAGTTATGGGTGCTTCTGTCAGGGTTGTGGTCAAATGCATGTCATTTATTTGAGATTTTATGTATTTCTATCATATCAAAACTGGAATTTTTACTCAAAGCAAAGGTTGTAATACTCAAAGCAAAGGTTTATACTCAAAGCAAAGGTTGTAAAAGTATACTCGACATTTATACCTAATTTGATGATTCTATCATAATCAGTGAAAACGTTATTGATTTTATATAGTTTTAAACGGAATTTTATAGATTTTTTGTATTTCTATCAAGTCAAAACTGGAGTTTGTCCTCAAAACAAAGGTTGTAAAAGTATGCTAGACATTTATAGAATAAATAATACCTCGTTTTATGTGACAAACAGTGAAACAGTTATTGATTTTTACATTGACTTTTGGCGAATGTCTGTTGAATGTCTGATGAATATCTGTTGAATGTCCGAATGTGTGAATATAAAACCAACTTTACCTCGGTCCAAACCTTCAGTCCAAGCTTGCTATTTATGAAATTCAAATTCAGCCATGCCAATAATGTTTTTCAATTCAACTTTTGATTTCAAACGCAGCTCAAATATTGAACATGCAAGATTGAACTATAGCCATTGAATTCTACCAGTACTGATATACTGTACTGTCCGTTATAGGGAATTATAAACTGGGTGGTTCGATCCCTGAATGCTGATTGGCTGATAGCCGTATACCACGGGTATCTATTCCACAGTTTACCAGCGGCTAAATCTATGACGTTAAAATGAGCTGATGCAGCTATGACGTTAAAATGAGCTGATGCAGCTCGGCAGGGCTAGGCTGTCTCCAGCCGAATGTGTACGCAGACTTGACACCCAATACAGTTGTCTGTATTGCAGTACTGCCGGTCATTTTGTGTCTACCTGTCCCTTCAAGTGACCTAGCTCATTCGTTGGAGTGAGTACACTAGTGGGTCTTAAAGATAATTGTTCTTCTCCCCTTACTCACCCCCCTCTCCATGCCACCCTGTTGTGGGGCGACCAGCCCAAGTCTCTCCAGGTACTCATTGACTCGGGGGCCGATGTGAGTCTCATGGACGTTACCCGTGCGTCCGACCTGGGTATCCCCACTCAACACCTCTCCATTCCCATGGGTGTTAGAGCCCTGGATGGGCGCTCTATAGGCTGGGTCACCCACCAGACCAACCTACGAGTGTCGGGGAATCACAGCGAGACGATCCAATTCCTACTGGTTGAGTCTCCGCAGGTTCCCGTGGTATTGGGATTCTCTTGGCTCCAGCAATACAATCTCTCCATTGACTGGGCTACTGGTGCCATCGTGGGCTGGAGCCCGTCCTGCAACAATCATTGCCTGAAGTCAGCTCTGCCTGCCCCGGGACGTCTTCCTGGGGGCTTGGAAATTGCCCCGGACCTCTCCGCCAGCCCCACAGAGTACCAGGACCTCCGGGAGGGGTTCAGTAAGGCCCGGGCCACTTCACTTCCACAGCACTGACCGGTATCCAAGAAGGTCAAGCCAGATGCGCTGGCACACCGCTATAGCCCCGCGGCTACACCCCCGTCCCCCCTGCTCCAAGATCATTAGCTCCTCTGTTGTTCGTCCTCTGTTGCCCGGTACCCTCTGTATACCTCCTACCCTTCCTGTGTTTAGAATTAAAGCCATGTCTCACAGCCTTTTGTCTTCTGTTTCCAAGTTTGTCCTGTCAGCTCCTGTCTTTTCCCAGGCTCTCTTTTTCTCGTCCTCCTGGTTTTTACCCTGAGCCTGTACCTTTGCTCCTACTCTGGATTATCGAGCCCTGCCTGCCTTGACCTGTCGTTTGCCTGCCCCTGTTACATTAAACATTGTTACTTCACACAGTCTGCACTTGGGTCTTACCTTGATACCTGAGAGTTTGAAGTGATTGTGTTAGCTGTGTTGTTGGCTAGCTCATCTGAACAACAGTGTCCTGACGAGTGAGCACGTTTTTTATGCCAGTCAAAATCACGCCTCATTAGCTCATTGCTATGGATGTATCCAAATAAATGTTACTAGAAAACAGCTTAAACAAATACAAACGCAGCTACATTGCTGTTATTCTGGCTGCACTTTTTGACTTGACTGTAAGTTAGCCGTAGTTGGCTAGCTAGAAAGCATGGGATAAGAACGTTGCCAGCCAGTATGGCAATGGAACATTTAGAACCAACGACTGGGTCGTGTCCATAAAAAAAAAAAGACTGAAGGACTGGGTCTTGTCTCTGGCAACCGAACCGATAGAACGAACGAGCAGCCGGCTTGGGTAGCAACTCTAGATTTGTGTCGGGACTATATCTTGTGGAAGGATGAAATAGTATGAATAAATTCATCAAAATAATGTTTTTTATGAAAATATGACAATCATTACTTGAATATGTTGGTAACCCATTGCATAAAAGTGATAATGCCCTCGAATCCAGTGTTTGGAGGATATATCGGCACGGTTTTCTAACAACACCCATGCCAATATATCCTCCAAACACCGGCTTCTCGGGTATTATCACTTAAATAATGCACGCTCTAGAATGCCCTTCAAGGCAATCAGAAACGGGTATTCAACAATGCCATAGATTTGGTAAAGGAGTCAATGGGATGCAGACGCATTGACCAGATTGGCGCACAATCAACAAATCTGTTCTAACAATGTGGCTATTCTTCAAATCTGTCCTGATTTATGTATTGTAACAGGGCCACAATGTGGTTACTTAAGTCCGATTTGGATATATTTGGCTGCATACCATGTAGAAGTTGTCCCTTTTCAGGTTAAGAAGTGACTGCTAAATGCTAACTTTCGTTCCTATAAGCTGGTTAGCATAGCTAGCATACAGAAATCGGTGGTGCTCATTTGCACTTCCAGAATTTAAATGAATTTCTTCATTTCCTTTACTAATGTGTTATACTTTTAGCTAGCAGTGTTCAGCTGTTAGCAGCCAATGGCTAGCAGTGTTCAGCTGTTAGCAGCCAATGGCTAGCAGTTTCTTACTGGCAGTAAAAACGGATGATTGACATCATTTTTTTGAGCCATTACTGAATTATTTAAATCATTTATTTAACAAATCAAACATTAAATCTTGTAAACAATTCATGGTAATTCATAGTAACCTCGTAAACATTTCATTTAGTCAGGGCGTTTATTTGAAACAGGAGTTTAATTTGCTGAAATGTGTGCTCTTGTTCGGCTATTAAAAGGGACAGGTGACTATTTCAGACTCTGCTTTTAAATTACGTTTTACGGTATACCACAACCCCCCGAGGTGCCTTAGTGCTATTATAAACTGGTTACCAACGTAATTAAAACAGTAAAAAGTATTTTGGGGCTTTCAGACAATCAGCATTCAGGGCTCAAACCAACCAGTTTATAATGAAGTATTATTGCTAAACTCAATGTACCATCTGGTATCATAATTGATTGTTAATCATGACAATATTCCGGCAATAATCTGTCCATACTCTCTCTCTCACACAATATTTACCTTCAGCAGCTGTCAGATTCAGACGACTATTTGGATTAGTTACACCCTGGAAAGAAACAAGATATGATGTTGTTATAGATAAGACTGACAATATTGATCCTTTAATTAATTGATTCTGTCATGAATATCAACAACATTGGAGACAGAGACGTTCTATGGTTAGCATAATTCATATGTGCTTAATATACTGTATAATACCAGCTTCTTATCACTATAGGATTCAGAGGTGTATACTGTAACTTCAAAGCAGCGGTGTAGGCATGGGAGAACCATCGTTAAAAAAAAAAGAAGAAAGTAAAACAAAAAACACTTTGTCATAGATGGACAAGATTAAAATGAGATGAAAGGCTAGTTCAAGAAGTCAAGCTATAGAGCTGTGTGATGTCCACATTTTCTCTAACACTGAACATAGAAATATGTATTTTGCAGTTATAAGGTGAAATGTTATAGTTATTGGTTTTATCATTTGTTTATACTATATTTAGAAAGCATATACGTCATTTCAAGCGTTATTCATACAGTTTTATTGAATAGGACATACGTCATATAACATATTTCATATTTTTATCATATTGTACTGTATACTTGCACTTGTGTCCTCAAAAGTGACTACTACACCTCAGCAATTTATATAAAAAAACTATTCCAGAAAGGTGAGATTTGAACCTTTCTTGGCATATGCAGCATTACTAGATATTGTTTATGGTCCTCTAATGAGAAATAATTACTCTTGGGGATTATATAGATTACATTTTAGATGAACATGCCCTGAGGAATTGAGGCTGTTCTGAGAGCAAAAGGGGGTGCAACTCAATATTTGGAAGGTGTTCCTAATGTTTGGTGTACTCAATGTAAGCAAGGGGTACTACCAGGGAGGTGCATGTGCAGTCCAGGGTATCTGTGGGTTCAAGGATCACCAGAGGGCACTGCCCAGGGGTTGTCTGCTCTGCGGGGTGTATGGGAGTGTGCCAGGGAGTCCTCAGGAGATGGTTCATACTGCCGTGGCTTCCATTGTTCTGGGATGGGGAGATCCCCAACACATCTGAAAGGGTTTCACATGGACAATGTTACAATGCACATACTATTCATGTTTGAGATCAAATCACATGAAATCTTATTTGTCGTTTGTGCAGGATACAACAGGTGTAAAACAGTCCGGTGAAATGCTTACTTACAAGCTCTTCCTCAACAATGCAGTGTTCAAATACCAGGAGTTATATTTTCAGCTAGCGCTAAAGCAGCGCAATTGTCAAACTTCGTCCCGTAAAAACTGGCGCTCTGGCATTTCCACACCTTGCGCCAGGTTCAGCTATTTACCTGTCTTACATCAGCTCACTTGTGCTGTGGGAGGGTTGGTAATATGTGAAGTGTGTCCTTAAAAACTAGCACAACAGTATTTAGCACAAATAGGGAGATTTAAGACTCCACAAAAGCTATTCTTATAAGTAACAAGGTTGATTACGGCATGGATTTTGACGGCGGAAGCACAGCCTATTCAGACTTGATGCATAGTGCCCATGGAACAAGAGAGATGTGCTTTTTTGTGCGGTGAATCTACTATTTAGAAACCTAAAAAACGTTGTTTTTGTTAGCATTTTGTTTCATTTGATTAAAAACCCAAAACATCCTCAATCAGGATTGTTTTTTTGTCCTGCCCAATGCATTCATTAAGCAGCCAAGACTATCAATAAACGGGTTGGCTCATGAGACCGTTTTGAAATAAATCTTTATCACCAAAGCTTTATTAAAAAGATCAAGGGAGGAGTAAAACAGTAAGCGGACATCCCCTTTTGTATCTATGTCTTGTACATTGTTTTAGCCAGCTCCTGTTATTATTTTGGAACCTTTTATCCATAAAAGGTTTCTAAGTGGTCTTCTAGAGAGGCTTTTGCTGTCATGCTTTTGCATAATTCACAATTAACATAGGCCTACCTGCATACTCCATTTCACTTGTATCCATCCCCATTTACAAAGAGCGCCTATTGTACGGTTAGTGGCCTCACATATAGCCTACAATACATTTTAAGGGGAGCCTAGTATTTTTTATTTCAGGAGAAATGCGATGCGTAAAGACATGTATAGGCCTATAGGTGAAGCGATTACAATGTTGACTGCCATCACTCCAAACATTTATCAAAAACTGGATGTATATTGTTGTTGCTGTTATTAATTACAGTGGCCTATGCTATTTAATAAATTGATTAGGACGAGAATATTCCGTGCCCCCCAGCCGAATTGGAGTTGATGACATCGAAAGACCGTCAATAACCTACACAACTTGAGACAACCTCATGCAATATTAAGCCATGGAACACGTTGATTGGCCAGTGAATGGTCAAGCCTTCGCCCCGCGTACAACTTACTTATTAATCAAAACCCAGCCCTTTCACAACAAATTCTGCCACTTAATGATGGACTGACAGAAACAATTTCTTGGTTAACACAGACAACTGACACTGTAATTTACTGCTATATTTACTGCTACTCACCACACATGAGATTGTAGAGCTCAATATTGGAGAATGGTTCTATTTCGGTTTTATAATGAAACTTGGGTCCATAGCTTAAGAACATAGCCTGAGGAGAATAAAGAGGGTATTCATCATAGGGTTAAGTTATCAATTTGCCATCTCTTAAATACAACAATATCAATATACACGGAGTGTAAAAAAACATTAGGAACACCCTCGTAATATTGAGTTGCACCCCCTTTTGCCCTCAGAACAGCCTCCTCGTGGCATGGTATCTACAAGTTGTCGAAAGCGTTCCATAGAGATGCTGGCCCTTGTTGACTGCAATGCTTCCCACAGTTGTGTCAAGTTGGCTGGATGTCCTTTGGGTGGTGGACCATTATTGATACACTGTGCAGCATTGTGGTTCTTGACACAAACCGGTGCGCCTGGCACCTACTACCATATCCCGTTCAAAAGTACTTCAATCTTTTGTCTTGCCCATTCACCCCCTGAATGGCCCACAAACACAATACATGTCTCAATTGTCTCTATGTTTAAAATCCTTCTTTAACCTGTCTCTTCCCTTTCATCTACACTGATTGAAGTGGATTCAACAAGTGACATCAATAAGAGATCATAGCTTTCACCTGGTCAGTCTATGTAATGGAATGAGCAGGTGTTCCTAATGTTTTGTGCACTCAGTGCAAAGATGTGTGTGTATATACTATATATATATACACATACTGAACAAAAATATAAACACAACATATAAAGTGTTGGTCCAATGTTTCATGAGCTGAAATAAAAGATCCCAGAAATGTTCCATGAGCACAAAAAGCTTATTTCTCTAAATTGTTTTGCACAAATTGTTTTTCCATCCCAGTTTGTGAGCATTTCTCCTTTGCCAAAAGAATCCATCCACCTGATAGGTGTGGCATATCAAGAAGTTGGTTTAAACAGCATGATCATTACACAGATGCACCTTGTGCTGGGCACAAAAAAATGCCACTCTAAAATTTGCAACACAATGCCACAGATGTCTCAAGTTTTGAGGGAGCGTGCAATTAGCATGCTGGCTGCAGGAATGTCCACCAGAGCTGTTGCCAGAGCATTGAATGTTAATTTCTTTACCATAAACTGCCGCCAAGGTTGTTTTAGAGAATTTGTCAGTACGTCCAACCAGCCTCACAACCGCCGACCACGCCAGCCCAGGACCTCCACATATGGCTTTTCCCCTACGGTATTGTTCGAGACCAGCCACCGGGACAGCTGATGAAACTGAAGAGTATTTCTGTCTGTGATAAAGCCCTTTATGGGGGAAAAAACTAATTCTGATTGTCTGAGCCTTGCTCCCCAGTGGGTGGGACTGGCTCCCAAGTGGGTGGGCCTATCCCTCCAATGATATCCATAGATTAGGGTCTAATGAATGTACAGTGGGGCAAAAAAGTATTTAGTCAGCCACCAATTGTGCAAGTTCTCACACTTAAAAAGATGAGAAAGGCCTGTAATTTTCATCATAGGTACACTTCAACTATGACAGACAAAATGAGAAAAAAAAAATCCAGAAAATCCCATTGTAGGATTTTTAATGAATTTATTTGCAAATTATGGTGGAAAATAAGTATTTGGTCAATAACAAAAGTTTCTCAATACTTTGTTATATACCCTTTGTTGGCAATGACAGAGGTCAAACGTTTTCTGTAAGTCTTCACAAGGTTTTCACACACTGTTGCTGGTATTTTGGCCCATTCCTCCATGCAGATCTCCTCTAGAGCAGTGATGTTTTGGGGCTGTTGCTGGGCAACACGGACTTTCAACTCCCTCCAAAGATTTTCTATGGGGTTGAGATCTGGAGACTGGCTAGGCCACTCCAGGACCTTGAAATGCTTCTTACGAAGCCACTCCTTCGTTGCCCGGGCGGTGTGTTTGGGATCATTGTCATGCTGAAAGACCCAGCCACGTTTCATCTTCAATGCCCTTGCTGATGGAAGGAGGTTTTCACTCAAAATCTCACGATACATGGCCCCATTCATTCTTTCCTTTACACGGATCAGTCGTCCTGGTCCCTTTGCAGAAAAACAGCCCCAAAGCATGATGTTTCCACCCCCATGCTTCACAGTAGGTATGGTGTTCTTTGGATGCAACTCAGCATTCTTTGTCCTCCAAACACGACGAGTTGAGTTTTTACCAAATATTTCTATTTTGGTTTCATCTGACCATATGACATTCTCCCAATCTTCTTCTGGATCATCCAAATGCTCTCTAGCAAACTTTAGACGGGCCTGGAGATGTACTGGCTTAAGCAGGGGGACACGTCTGGCACTGCAGGATTTGAGTCCCTGGTGGCGTAGTGTGTTACTGATGGTAGGCTTTGTTACTTTGGTCCCAGCTCTCTGCAGGTCATTCACTAGGTCCCCCCATGTGGTTCTGGGATTTTTGCTCACCGTTCTTGTGATCATTTTGACCCCACAGGGTGAGATCTTGCGTGGAGCCCCAGATCGAGGGAGATTATCAGTGGTCTTGTATGTCTTCCATTTCCTAATAATTGCTCCCACAGTTGATTTCTTCAAACCAAGCTGCTTACCTATTGCAGATTCAGTCTTCCCAGCCTGGTGCAGGTCTACAACTTTGTTTCTGGTGTCCTTTGACAGCTCTTTGGTCTTGGCCATAGTGGAGTTTGGAGTGTGACTGTTTGAGGTTGTGGACAGGTGTCTTTTATACTGATAACAAGTTCAAACAGGTGCCATTAATACAGGTAACGAGTGGAGGACAGAGGAGCCTCTTAAAGACGAAGTTACAGGTCTGTGAGAGCCAGAAATCTTGCTTGTTTGTAGGTGACCAAATACTTATTTTCCACCATAATTTGCAAATAAATTCATTAAAAATCCTACAATGTGATTTTCTGGATTTTTTTCCCTCATTTTGTCTGTCATAGTTGAAGTGTATCTATGATGAAAATTACAGGCCTCTCTCATCTTTTTAAGTGGGAGAACTTGCACAATTGGTGGCTGACTAAATACTTTTTTGCCCCACTGTATTTCAATTGACTGATTTCCTTATATTAACTGTAACTCAGTAAAATCATTGAAATTGTTCCATGTTGCGTTTATATTTTTGTTCAGTATATTTTTTAAACTAATCAAATTAAGTTTGTACTCATTAACTAACTGATTTATTTGAGTAAATGGATCTTCTTCCTACTCACATGCATACTAGCATCATCATTGTCATACCCATGAGCTCCACCTGCACAGAAGGTCAAAGACCCTGGGTATCTATAACATAACACAGAAATATGTAAGAAGCCAACATTTTGCTACATCATGCCCTACTAAAATCCACACCAGGATTATGTTTATAAAGTAGTGTGGAGTTTCTTAAATCGGTACCTCTCGAACAGCCATCCTGGATTGACTATCACACTGACGTCCTCAATGCGTCTACTGTTTGCGTAGTGGAACCGCTTGGGCAGATGGTTTTTCAGGTAAGGCTTGACCTTCTGACCGTTCTTCTTGCACTGGAATCCCAAGAAAACAACATAATATTTTTGATCAATCACTAGGTTTCTATAACAGATACAGTATTAGGGACAAAACATTATGGGACTGAATACAAACAACATATGAACATCTTCAGTTTGCCTAAACATTTGATTATTCCTCAATTGGAGCATTTCCAGTCAATATGGCAGTCACGGCTAGTTTAAATCAAGGTGAATGATTTATTGTAGCTTCTTACTCACCGTCATGTTGGCTACAAGTTGGGCCGAGTCCACTGTCAAAGGAAACAACAGGAATATGTCATTTTTATTGCGATACAAAGAAAGGGTACATTTTCTACATGTTTGGTCTTACACTCACAGGGTTGGTTTTTGTCATTGGATCTAATTCTCCCAAATGGTCCCTCGTAGACATATAGATCACGAACATTTTCCACCTGGAGTAGATCCTGGAGGACTTCCTTCCTGTCACAACTTGTGTCCTCCATACCTATTGGTGTAGCCCAATAAAGTTTTTGTTGAAGTTTCCACACAAACTTATTTGTACAGCCATGAACTATTAAGCCACAACATGAATACAACAATGCTCACTATTTTTTCATGTTTGTAGACTAATTCCATATTATTCTAAATACATTACATTTTTAGATATACTAGGTCTATGGGAAAGAGGTCCATTTGCTGTCCAGATGTCAGATTTGTGGAGGTAAAGGGCGAATACATTTGATTCCTTTGATTTATTAGCCTCCTACCGTGGTCCGCTACGATGATGATGTTGAGACACTGATGCAGGTTCAGCTGTTTGAGTCCGTTCATCAGTTGACCAATGACCTTGTCCACTCCCGTGAGAGCCTCGATCAACTGAAATACAGTGAGAAACTTGTGAGACTGTTATAACTGTGACTGTAGTCTTCAATGACTTCATTGACCAAGGCTAATGGCACCCTCAACATAATCAAACCTTGATTATTGTTAAGTACCAGTCTATTTACAAAAAGTAAACACACTTTGACGTGATTTATGCATGATTATATGAAAACAAATGTTGAGTTCTATAAAAAAAAAAAAACTATGTAATTTTCTCTTGGGGTTACTACAATATGTAAATGTCATTAGATCATAACTTTGCATCATGATGATTTAACAATATGTTTGCATTTATAAGGCAACTGATTTGAAGGGGCTTTTTCAATGGAGAAAAAGTATGCCCAACTTAATTGTCAATGGCACCATTTGTTCACATGTGAGCAAGACATTGAACTTTCACCTTTTGGTGAGCACTTTCATTTGGCGTTCAGCATTGAATCTAAGCCATGTGTTTTGTATACAGTGGTCATGGATATGTATACAGCGGTCATGGATCAAAATCATTCAGTGGGTTGCTCTGTCTATCAAATCAAATCAAATATTTTTTGTCACATGCACTGAAAACAACAGGTACCTTACAGTGAAATGCTTACTTACAAGCCCTTAACCAATTTATTTTATTTAACCTTCATTTAACTAGGCAAATCAGTTAAGAACAAATTCCTATTTACAATGAAGGCCTACCCCGGCCAAACCCGGACGACACTTGGCCAATTGTGCGCCGCCCTATGGCACTCCCAATCGCGGCCGGATGTGATTCAACCTGGATTCGAACCAGGGGGGGGCTTAGAACCAGGGGCTTAGATTGAGATGCAGTGCCTTAGACCGCTGTGCCACTCGGGAGCCCAAAACCAACAATGCAGTTTTAAGAAAAATAAGTGTTAAGTAGAAAATAGATTAGTAAAAAATAAAAATACCAAATAATTAAAGAACAGCAGTAAAATAACAGTAGCGAGGATATATACAGGGGGAACCGGTACAGAGTGAGTGTGTGGGGGCACAGGTTAGGCGAGGTAATTGAGGTAATATGTACATGTAGATAGAGTTAAAGTGACTATGCATAGATAATAAACAGAGAGTAGCAGCAGCGTAAAAGAGGGGGGCAATGCAAATAGTCTGGGTAGCCATTTGATTAGCTGTTCAGGAGTCTTATTGATTGGGGGTAGAAGCTGTTAAGAAGCCTTTTGGACCTAGACTTGGCGCTCTGGTACCGGTTTCCGTGTGGTAGCAGAGTGAACAGTCTATGACTTGGGTGGCTGGAGTCTTTGACAGATTTTAGGGTCTTCCTCTGACACCGCCTGGTATTGAGGTCCTGGATGGCAGGAAGCTTGGCCCCAGTGATGTACTGGGCCGTACGCACTACCCTCTGTAGTGCCTTGCGGTCGGAGGCTGAGCAGTTGCCATACCAGGTAGTGATGCAACCAGTCAGGATGCTCTCGATGGGGCAGCTGTAGAACTTTTTGAGGATCTGAGGATCCATGCCAAATCATTTTAGTCTCCTGAGGGGGAATAGGCTTTGTCATGCTCTCTTCACGACTGTCTTGGTGTGTTCGGACCATGATAGTTTGTTGGTGATGTGGACACAAAGGAACTTGAAGCTCTCTACCTGCTCCACTGCAGCCCTGTCGATGAGAATGGGGGCGTGCTCGGTCCTCCTTTTCCTGTAGTCCACAATAATCTCCTTTGTCTTGATCACGTTGAGGGAGAGGTTGTTATACTGGCACCACACGGCTAGGTCTCTGACCTCCTCCCTAAAGGCTGTCTCATCGTTGTCGGTGATCAGGCCTACCACTGTTGTCGTCAGCAAACTTAATGATGGTGTTGGAGTCGTGCCTGGCCATGCAGTCATGAGTGAACAGGGAGTACAGGAGGGGACTGAGCATGCACCCCTGAGGGACCCCCGTGTTGAGGATCAGCGTGGTGGATGTGTTGTTACCTACCCTTACCACTTGGGGACAGCCCATCAGGAAGTCCAGGATCCAGTTGCAGAGGGAGGTGTATAGTCCCTTAGTGAAGAGCTTTGAGGGCACCACTATGGTGTTGAGCGCTGAGCTGTAGTCAATGAGTAGCATTCCCACATAGTTGTTCCTTTTGTCCAGGTGGGAAAGGGCAGTGTGGAATGCAATCTATATTGCATCATCTGTTGATCTGTTGGGGCAGTATGCAAATTGGAGTGGGTCTAGTTTTTCTGGGATAATGGTGTTGATGTGAGCCATGAACAGTCTTTCAAAGTATTTTATGGCTACAGATGTAAGTGCTACGGGTCTGTAGTCATTTTGGCAGGTTACCTTAGTGTTCTTGGGCACAGGGACTATGGTGGTCTGCTTGAAGCATGTTGGTATTACAGCCTCAGTCAGGGACAGGTTGAAAATGTCAGTGAAGACACTTGCCGTATGTTGTGTAAATGAGAGTTATGTCAGGGGTTGATTGTGGTGCTATAAAAGCATGTTAAAAGCAGTTAGGAGAACAAAAACAAAGGGTAGTTTCGACACATGCCTGACCTAAACACAAGAAGTGAGCCTTTTTGGATTACATTACGTAACAACAAAGCAGTACATCATGACCTTTTGCTGTTTTGTCCTCGACAGGAATCGAACAACACCTTTGAGGTGGCAGCCTTAATGCTTGACTGAAATAGGTGCCAGTACTCATTTTGTGTGCTGGTACTGTTTCTATTTAGGTGCAGGAACTCTGCAGTAGTGTTAATTCTAATATTAGTTATTTTGTCATTTTGGTTATTTTATTAATAAAGATTTATGGACCATTTCATCAAAGTACTTCAGAGCGTCTGAAGTGTATCTTATTAATGCGAGAGCTTTGGACTGTAAAGTTCTATCAGAAAAAAATATTATTCTGAGATAATTAGCTTTAATGTTCCGGACTCTCATTGGTTTGAATGGTGTCAGCAATTTCTTCTTGTATTCTTTTGAACATAACAACATGAATTGTTGCATTTAGAGTACTTTATAGGTAGAGAACAGAACAAGGCTATGTCAATAACAACATTTTTTTTTAAAATGCAGATATAGCTTTATTGTCCCAAGCTCTCGAATGGTAGATACAGTATAAGCTTAACAATCCAGAACCTGCTTTGACCTGCAGGTTGTTGTAAGGTTGTTGCACCAGAGGTATTTCAATGATCTGAGAACACAGGGCAGGAGAAAGCAATATGGTGGACAGAAACCTGTTGTTTGCCCTTCGCCTCTCAAGGTATTTCAGTTAATTGCATATGAAATAACTTCAGACTAATGAGATGCATCCTGGTTGTTTTCCTATTGAACTTACCCCTCCACTGACAGGACCAAAGCTGTGCCCCGACTTGTCCGGCTCCTCGAGGTACAACGTGAAGAAATCTGGCCTGCAGGGACAACAATTGTTATACACCACGACATTATACACAATGCACTTTAGGCTTGAATGTCTCTGATAAAGGCTTGCTAGTAGCTGGGATGCCTCTAACTTAAAAGGGGGATTTACCTCTCATTATCTGGCAACTGTAGCCACTTCAGGAGTGTGAAGACCCTCTCCTCAAAAGGTATTTTTCTGAAATGAAATGAAAGGCATGACAATAGAAAATGACAGTTCTTATCATCCAAGGGCAATAAAGCTATCGGTCTATTCATATATGAGAAACAAGATAATTTATTCCTGATTATATTACCCGTTGTAGTCTTCGTTGATGTCTGGGAAACTGCCATTGATTTTGACATCTGAGCCAGGCCAGAAATACGTCCCTGCTCTCAGTCCTTGGTAACTGGCAGTGTGCCAAATCTACAATGACAAGGTTATGAGCGAGAATATTTTCGAATCACTCCTCAGTACTGATCGAAGTATTCTGCTGAGCAGAGAGTTGTGTTCTTTTGTGAACTACAGCAACACACGTAAATGCACAACACACAATGAAAAATAAATATTGACGTCAGGCTGACTTTCAACGCTATGGTCAAAAGATGGCAGTAGGCCCCATATCTGACTGTGGGAAACCAAATAAAAGTATTATTTTCTTGCTTATTTAGCTCTCTAAAGGTCTCAATGTGAATGGCAAAGCAGGAAGCAGGAGGGTGGACTCACCGGCTGACCAAGGTACCATCTGGGGTTGGACTTCTCATCGTTTGACAGACTGAAGGAAGCGTCGAACACAGGGTCATACATCTTGTTGTCAACCAGCCCGTGGGACTCGGAGTACATGCCCTAAAGATGACACAGTGGACATTTTGTGAAGAATACAAAATTAATGACACAGTTTTGGTAATGACACAAACTGCTGCATATTTTTTATTTCTTATACAGTTGAAGTCGGAAGTTTACATACACCTTAGCCAAATTGATACAGATCAGTTTTTCACAATTCCTGACATTTAATCCTAGTAAAAATTCCCTGTCTTAGGTCAGTTAGGATCAAAAGTTTACATACAGGGCAAAAGTTTACATACACTCAATTAGTATTTGGTAGCATTGCCTTTAAATTATTTAACTTGGGTCAAACGTTTGGGTAGCCTTCCATAAGCTTCCCACAATAAGTTGGGTGAATTTTGGCCCATTCCTCCTGACAGAGCTGGTGTAACTGAGTCAGGTTTGTAGACCTCCTTGCTCGCACACGCTTTTTCAGTTCTGCCCACAAATTTTCTATAGCATTGAGGTCAGGGCTTTGTGATGGCCACTCCAATACCTTGACTTTCTTGTCTTTAAGCCATTTTGCCACAACTTTGGAAGTATGCTTGGAGTCATTGACCATTTAGAAGACCCATTTGCGACCAAGCTTTAACTTCCTGACTGATGTCTTGAGATGTTGCTTCAATATAGCCACATCATTTTCCTACCTCATGATGCCATCTATTTTGTGAAGTGCACCAGTCCCTCCTGCAGCAAAGCACCCCCACAACATGATGCTGCCACCCCCGTCCTTCACGGTTGGGATGGTGTTCTTCGGCTTGCAAGCATCCCCCTTTTTCCTCCAAATATAACGATGGTCATTATGGCCAAACAGTTATATTTTTGTTTCATCAGACCAGAGGATATTTCTCCAAAAAGACCCATCTTTGTCAGCATGTACAGTTGCAAACCGTAGTCGGGCTTTTTTTATGGCGGTTTTGGAGTAGTGGCATCTTCTTTGCTGAGTGGCCTTTCAGGTTATGTCGATATAGGACTCGTTTTACTGTGGATATAGATACTTTTGTACCTGTTTTCTCCAGCATCTTCATAAGGTCCTTTGCTGTTGTTCTGGGATTGATTTGCACTTTTCGCACCAAAGTACATTCATCTTTAGGAGACAGAACGCGTCTCCTTCCTGAGCGGTATGACGGCTGCGTGGTCCCATGGTGTTTATACTTGCGTACTATTGTTTGTACAGATGAACGTGGTACCTTCAGGCGTTTGGAAATTGCTCCCAAGTATGAACCAGACTTGTGGAGGTCTACATTTTTTTTTCTGAGGTCTTGGCTGATTTCTTTTGATTTTCCCATGATGTCAAACAAAGAGGCACTGAGTTTGAAGGTAGGCCTTGAAATACATCCATAGGTACACCTCCAATTCACTCAAATTGTGTTAATTAGCCTATCAGAAGCTTCTAAAGTCATGACATAATTTTCTGGAATTTTCCAAACTGTTTAAAGGCACAGTCACTTAGTGTATGTAAACTTCTGACCCACTGGAATTGTGATACTGTGAATTATAAGTGAAATTATCTGTCTGTAAACAATTGTTGGAAAAATTACTTGTGGCATGCACAAAGTAGATGTCCTAACCGACTTGCCAAAACTATAGTTTGTTCACAAGAAATGTGTGGAGTGGTTGATAAACAAGTTTTAATGACTCCAACCTAAGTGTATGTAAACTTCCGACTTCAACTGTATATTTGATATCCCCTTTTTGGCTGATATACAATTCTGTTGGTCTTTAAAAATATCTGTCATTGTGCATAACAATGGGTTTGTGTGTGAGGATATGAGGCTAACCGTGGCAATGGTGTAGTGATTAGGGAAGGTAATGCTGGGGAACACAGGCTGCATGTAAGGTGCAGAGGTGCCACAGGTTCCTGTTAGAGGGATAAGGACAAAGATGAGCCCTTATGTGCAAGCCCATTGGTATGGTTAAGGCAGCTGAATAGGGATGATGGCACAAACTGATCCCATCTGACAAAGGGATGATGGGACTCACTCAGTTTGTCCAGGACGGGGATGAGGGAACTCCATGTTTGTTGATACTCTGCTCTCAAGCCGTCCAGTGAGATGAGGAGCAGCGGCTGCAGTTTAAAGCTAAGGGTAAAATTATAGATTTTAGAAACATTTAGAAAATATGTAGAATTTTACATTTTTTACATTTTAGTTTAGTAATTCAGGTAGATATTGAAGCCTTTTCTAATCATCTTGGCATTCTTGTTTTTTTCAATTTTGTGCATTCCTTAATGCGCTAAACCATACTTCGCTGGACATTTTGGGCTCGTCAAATCCACACAGTCATCTGCCACCCATTCTGTCTCTCCTTCATTTATGGGAAAACAAGTACAAGTGAGAAAATTGAAGGAAAAAAATTATTTCAAGTGTTCTTCCAAATCTGTCTCAATGCAAACATTTGAGCTATTGAGGATACATGGTAATGTGTACATTGACGTGTACATTTCATAAAGTTCTTCTCACCTTGACAGACATGTTTGAAGTTGGTACAACAGTCACCAGCACCCAGGCAGTCGTCAGAGCAGTGGCACCTGCTCTCCGCCAACCTCGTTTCTCCACAGCGCAGTTTGGTGCACTCCCATTGTTGAGCTGTTGGATTAAACCATTAGAAGTGGTGAAGCTAGCTAAACCATAATAAGCTGACATGTGAACAAGGTAACAATTCTGTCATCAAAGTTCAGTCTTTTCTTAGTTTAATAAAGTGGTAGACTTGAACCCTATTGGTCATAATATGCTATCATAAAAAATTCTACAACATGACAACACCCAGTGGCAGTCGGTGCCGTTTATGATGAGGGAGGAAGTTTTTTTTTTCATGAGCATGACCTTATTTCTATTACAGCGTATTGAATGACTGTCATTCATATTCTATTCACCCAGCTCAATGTAACATCGATAGGTTAAGGCTACTACATAATACTCAAATTTTCACAATAATATCATGAGGTTGCTAAAACCTAGCCTATGAATGAAAGCTTACAACGTAGGTGCACACAGGTCAGGAGAAACATGTGAGGCCTTGCACACTCTTGCCTGCATCTAGCTGGTAAAGAGGGTGTAATCATTAGTCCAACAGTTGCAAACGAGAGTTCAGGTATGTTCATCCCTGTTTCGTTCTGTTTGCTTCCGTTTAAGAAACGTTTTTCAACAGAATTGGCGGAATGAATACAACCCGCGTAAACACAGTTCACTTTCATAGCAGCCACATTGTACTCCTTCTCGCATCTATTCACTCTCCTCCTCTCACCTTGTCCCGTCGTTTGTGGACTTCAATGCACAACACATCAGCTGTATGTGACCAGGTGAAAAAAACTCATTCTCTAATTCATTCTCTAATCCTTTGATTGGGTGGACAACATGTCAGTTCATGCTACTAGAACTCTGATAGGTTGGAGGATGTCCTCCGGAAGTTGTCATAATTACTGTGTAAGTCTATAGAAGGGGGTGAGAACCATAAGCCTCCTAGGATTTGTATTGAAGTCAATATATCCAGAGGAGAACGGAAGCTAGCTGTCCTCCGGCTAAATCATGGTGCTACCCTACAGAGTGCTGTTGAGGCTACTGCAGACTTTCATTGCAAAACTGTGTTTTTCATTGCAAAACAATTATTTGGTGACGTGAATATATTTAGTTTAGTTTTATCTAAACTAAATATATTTTATTTTTATGGAATTCACTGAGGAGGATTGTCCTCCCCTTCCTCCTCTGAGGAGCCTCCACTGATAACACCATACTTATCAAAGGTATTCATATCAGTATGCCAATGTATGAGTTCAATTTGTGAGGACATTCAGTGGGTGATATAGGGCAGGGGTTCCCAAACTTTTTCACTCTGGGTCCCTGTTCCAGCATTGGGTAATCCCGCCCCCCAAATTTCTGACAAGTTATAAATAGCTTTCTAAGGTATGCAATGACTAACATGGCAAGAGGAACTGAGAATGCACTATGCACTTTCGAAATTGCACCTTGTGCATTCTACTATTACTGCCCCCCCCCCCCCCCCCCCCCCCCCCCCGCCCCCGCTAGGTGGCGCGCCCCACAGTTTGGGAACCACTGATGTAATTTACAGTAAACATGGCTCACTTGGTTGGAAACAGGTGTCCTGAAAGTCATAGCAACAGTTATTGTTGATAACACACTGAGTATCACAGCGACAGCCTGGTGTTTCATCGTCGAAGGGCTCGTAGCATCTGTTCTTGCAGGAGGTAGTGGGAACCACTGGAACACATGAAGGTACATTGAGCAGTTCCAGTGGATTTCACAGGTGCAGCTTATACAGTAGAACAGGGGGCACCAACTGATCAGGGGGCCAAATCCGGCCCACGAGCCAATTTGATTTGGCACACCAAGGTAGTCTTTGTTTTATTGTTGAAGTGGTGATATCAAATATCACATATAATTGTAATTATACATATTGTGGTTGTGTATGTGATTTTTTTACAGAATATGCTCCAATAAGAAATAGTGTACCTTTGTTTCGACAGTCCTCTAGTTGTAAACCAAGCCCCAGTCCGAGCCCTAGGATTATGGTGACCATGGAGATCGCCAAAGCACCTATCTACACATACAGACACACACAGACACATACATGCGTGTAAGCGCGCACACACACACACACACACACGCACACACACACACACACACACACACACACACACACACACAAACATACACACACAGTATAAGTACAAGTATCAACCACAAAGACACTAGTTGTACTATTTTCTAATACAAAATGTTTTTGAAAAAAGGGCATCCCATTTACTGTGGTATACCAAGACGGTAACACTTTACAATAAGGTTCCATTTGTAAAGGGTTTATAAAGGGTTTGTAATTACGATACTAACACTTATTTAATCATTTTTAAATGCATTATTAACCATTAATAAATGGGTTATAACAAATTAGTCAAAATAGTGCTTGCCAAAAAGTGAGCCACTATTTACCTCCAGCTATTAACCATTTATAAATGCTCTTCCAAATGCGTATACTATTGAACCCTTATGTATCATCATGCAACCTTATTTTCAATGGTTGCACAGTTAAACTATAGTCATTTTCTCACTTTTGGGTGTGATGCATTGTTGCTCTGTCCCAGGAACAGAAGAGGTTGGTTTTCAGACCAACGGTCAACTCCCATGATGTGTCTTTCCCCCACGTTTGAACCCCTGATGATGCATTGGTACACATATTTAAGGACTCATCTGAAGAGACCTCATCTGAAGATCTCAAGCCATATTACTGGTGTGGTTCGCTGGTTTCTGAAAAATGTCCCCTACTTTGTGAGGAGATCTGCCCATCTGTGAAACGTGCTTGAAATAAAGATGACCTGGAACGTGTCCAGAATGTTGTGTTGGCACTGACATTATGTGACAGTGCGTAATGAAGAATCATGATGGACGTGGCTATGAGAAGTGTGCAAAGTCCAGACAGAAGAGATTACATGAAATAATCATTGGTCACAGGATCAAAATGTCGATATGGAGAGAGGGTAAATTCTCTATGCAATTTGTTTCACCTTTGAATACAGAAATTCTGCTGGATGATTTAGCACGCTGCTCAGTTAGCTAAATTTAGCTAGCTTTTGTTTAGCTAGCTTTTGTGGATTAGCATGCTAGCTAGCTATAGTAGTTATCTAACTAGCTGTTAGCTGGTAAGTTAGCTAGCTAGCATTCTTTTTCAGCACACTAACATGAGTGGTTGCAATTTTAAGACGAACTTACTTGAGTGTATTAGCAAAAATCAAGATAACTAGCTAACCCTTTCATCTGTGATAGCTAGCTATTGGTGTTAGCAAGTTTTATTTTTATTTCACTTTTATTTAACCAGGTAGGCTAGTTGAGAACAAGTTCTCATTTGCAACTGCGACCTGGCCAAGGTAAAGCAAAGCAGTTCGACACATACAACAACACAGAGTTACATGTTAAACACTGGCTATTATTAGTTTTAGCTAGCAGTGGTTAACATAACTAGCTAAGGCTAAATGGTGAGAATCATGATGATGATATCCAAGCACGACTCCAACACCATCATTAAGTTTGCCGACGACACAACGGAGGTAGGCCTGATCACCGACAACGATGAGACAGCCTATAGGGAGGAGCTCAGAGACCTGGCAGTGTGGTGCCAGGACAACAACCTCTCCCTCAACGTGATCAAGACAAAGGAGATGATTGTGGACTTCAAGAAAAGGAGGGACGAGCACACCCCATTCTCATCGTCAGGGCTGTAGTGGAGCAGGTAGAGAGCTTCAAGTTCCTTTGTGTCCACATCACCAACAAACTATCATGGTCCAAACATATCAAGACAATCGTGAAGAGGGCACGACAACACCTATTCCCCCTCAGGAGACTGAAAAGATTTGGCATGGGTCCTCAGATCCTCAAAAAGTTCTACAGCTGCACCATCGAGACCTTCCTGACTGGTTGCATGACTGCCTGGTATGGCAACTGCTCGGCCTCCGACTGCAAGGCACTACAGGGGGTAGTGCGTACGGCCCAGTACATCACTGGGGCCAAGCTTCCTGCCATCCAGGACCTCAGAGGAAGGCCCTAAAACCCCATGGAATCTGTTTTTCTTCAATATAGCTACGCAGCACACTGAACATCAGCTGTGCCGTTTCATGCTCGCGACCCCATTTTCATATCAGGCAACCCCACATGGGGTTGCGACCCTTAGTTTAGGAACCGCTATAGTAGAGTAATGTAGCTATTATCTATGCTAAATTGTCATAAATTCCTCTTATCTCCCAAACATTCCCATAAGGTCTGCGACTTCAGGATGGGAAAATGCTTAACAAGAAAGAAACGGATGAAGACAGAATGAGACCCTATGTGGTATGTTAAATAGTTAATCTGTCAATTTCTCTTCTGATTTGTAATGTTAAAAAGGGGAGAAAAAGACACCCCTGTTTATCTGAATTAGATAGGCTACTCACTATTCCAATATTAGGCTACAGATTTGAGTCACTGCAATTAAAATTGTTTCCCCAATGTATCCTTCTATTAAATTCTTTTTTTTTTCTTACTATGTATTGCAGGTTTAAGGAGATTACTGTATATACTGTTAGAAATGTTTGTAACAACATGAATAAATGTCCAGAAATTTTCAACTTTCTTTTAAGCAATTTAATGTTTTTAAGTTATAAATACTGGTAGGCCTAACTCATGAATAAATGGTCAGTATGTTTCCACTTTCTTTAAAGTTTATAGATCTGTCATTCTCATTGAAAGCAAGTCTAAGAAGTGATAGATCTGTTTTTATGTGTGCTATTTCAATGCTTCCTGTTCTTATGTTTCATTTTTCTGTCTTTTACTTTCGGTTTTGTACACCAGCTTCAAACAGCTGAAAATACAATATCTTTGGTTATGGAAAATATATTTCACAGCGGTTTAGATGGTACAATGATTCTCTACACAATGACTGCTTGTTTTGTTACATAAACTGAAATGAGTCTAACTATTTGAATTTTAGCAACCAGGAAATGGTGGAGCGATATTGCAACTTTAAAAGTATTTTTTGATAACTTAGTTATAAATGTTTACATTCCTGTTGTTTAAGAAACATGATACTTTTAGCAGTTATAAATGTTGATAACTCAGTTATAAATGTTTATAGGTCTGTCACCTTTAAAATAAGGTATACTTTTAGCAGTTATACATGTGGGTAAATCATTTATAGATGATTTGAGAGTTCAGTCAGAAGTTAGACATACTTATAGACAGTATTGGGTACTCATCACTACATACATGAGAGAAGATTCAACACTTTGTTAAATATGTTCAGTCAATGAATGGTGGGTGTGAAGACCAAAACAATCAACGCTGTGAGAGGATACCTCCTCCAATGTTTCACCAACCAAAGGTATTACGGTTACCGTTTCACACCAGAGCGTTCACCATACTTAGACTATCACAGAGAAGTGATGTGTGCTGAATCTGGTAATCTGTTAAGGGGTAATGATGATTGAATAATGTCCTGGATGTAAATGACCAGGGTATCAGGGTTTCAAAGGTCTGTCAAGACACGTCATAAAAACCAATCTCTTCTGTTCCTGGGACAGAGCAACAATGCATCACACCCAAACGTTAGAAAATGACTATAGTGTAACTGTGCAACCATTGAAAATGAGGTTGCAAGATTACATAAAGGTTAATCTTATAAACATTTGTAAGTGCATTTAGAAATGGTTAATAACAGGAGGTTATTGGCTTACTATTTGGCAAACACTGACCAGTTATTACATTATTTTGGCCAATGTGATATAACTGTTTATTAATGGTTTATAAGGCATTTACAAATGATTAAATAACCGTTCTAACCCAATTATTACCCCTTTACAAATGGAACCTTATTGTAAAGTGTTACGAAACAAAATGTAGGGTTGCTGAGTCACTGTGGAGAACATATGGTAAAAAATGTGCAAAGAACACAAATACACTGGGCATGTGGAATGGGCCATACACAATAAGCACACATCTGTGATGGTAAAGCTACCAGTCCCACTGAAAAACCTTTCCAAACAATGACCCTTCATATGCCTTACGAGTATCCTTTTGATTGTCATGAGCATTTTTTTGTAGTGCATTTCATGAGTAGTATAAGTATTATTCTAAGAGTAGTTTATTTGTATGCATTATAAAGTACAATTACACCCTTTCCCATAAATCCAATCAATCTTATGCATTTCCTATCTCGATAACATTTAAACTACTTAAAACCTGCTGGTATGTTTTATAACTTACATTAAGCATTTATGAGCCTTTGTAAGGTTTTATAATAACGATTATAATATCTTATGTCTATGTATCAACATTTCAACTGGCTGGTATTTACATAGGATTGCGATGAAATGATGATGAGACAAAAGTCTCACAATACATTATGACTGCATCATGATAAATATTACCTGCAGGCTTTAAGTTTAGTATTACCCATATCTCATTATACACCATTTCCATTAGTGAAACATTCAAAAGAAGCTGGATGTTGGATGCACTTACGACAATAGTCTTCTTTCCCTGCAACTCCTTGCGTATCCCCATAGTTGAGAGCTGTCCAGTTCTAAACACAGTCAACACGAGGTGCTACTTCACCACAACAATGAACTCTGGAACTGAGTGTGGGAAAGTAACTTATTGCCAGAAGAGGGAACCTCATGTTTCTGCAACTGTAAAATGCAGGAGACCAATTGAAAGCTTTGGGAACCTGTCCAGAACTCACCTGATATTAAGCTTCACAGGAAAAGCTAATGATTTACAGGGAAGACGTTTTGCAACTCTGATTTTACAATGTTCAGATCTGATTGCAGAGGGCTAAAAGGTTAGAGAGGCGAGCCAGCAACCGGAGGGTTGTGAGTTCAAATCCGGGGTCCGACAAGAAAATCTGTTGGGAAGTGAGCTGGCAGCCAGAGGGTTGCTGGTATCAAATCCTAGATGCCATTGCCTGCTGTTGTGCCCTTGAGCAAAACACTTAACCCCCCACAATAGCTCCCCGCACCTCTCCAAAAGCCTGTGTATAAATGTGTCTTTCAGAGTGGTTGGGTTGAAAGTGAAAGTCATATTTCGGTTGGACCCAGTGTGCAATTGACCAATAAAGTGATCTTAATCTTAAAATCAATATTTTCTGAGAGTAGGAGACTTTATTCATTTATAGGGCAAGTATTGCCCTGGTCGTATTAGGAATTGGTGACCAATTGTTGATGGTGCAATTTTTGAAATAAATAAATATAGATCATTTAAATCAGCAATCAGCAGTTGAAACAATAATAAAGCATTTCCCCCCCCCGTTTCAGTAAAAAGCTGAGGGATGGGGCTGGAGAAATGCACTGTAACCACTCTCAAATTCATATACAGAGCTATGGATACAAAAATGACAGTGTTATGTATGTTGCTCTGGAGGAACTGCCCCTCCCTACCTTCAGGCCATGCTCAAACCCAACACCCCAACCCGAGCACCGTTCTGCCACATCAGGTCTCTTGGCCCTCCCTCACCTACAGGAGTATAGCTCCCGTTCAGCCCAGTCCAAGCTCTTCTCTGTCCTGGCACCCCAGTGGTGGAACCAGCTTCCCCCTGAAGCTAGGACAGCAGAGTCCCTGCCCATCTGTCACGCCCTGACCATGGAGAGCTGCTTATTCTCTATGTTGTTTGGTGCGTGACAGTGACTTGGGTGGGTTATCTAGGTGAATAATGATCTATGTTGGCCTGGTATGGTTACCAATCAGAGGCAGCAGTTTATTGTTGTCTCTGATTGGAGTTCATATTTAGGCAGCCATTTCCCCATTGTGCTTTGTGGGATCTTGACTATGTTTTTGTGTAGCTGCCTGTGAGCAGCCCAGAACGTCACGCTTAGTTTTTTCTTCTGTTTTGTTTGGTGAGTTTATTCTTTATTAAACATGTGGAATTCTACGCACGCTGCGCCTTGGTCCAATCATTATAACGATTGTGACACCATCTTCCGAATGCATCTGAAACCCTACCTCTTTAAAGAGTATCTTAAATAATCCCCCTCCTCACCTAGACCCCCCCCCCCAAAAAACAAACAAAATCCTGAACCAACACTTGCACTTGACCCCCCCCCCCCCCCCTCCCTTTCCTAGCACTGACTTTATTGAGGAAAAGTGTACTACTATGCCTGTGATATGTGCTTGTCCCACCTAGCTATTTTAGGATGAATGCACTAACTGTATGTCGCTCTGGATAAGAATGTCTGCTAAATTACAACAACAAAAAAATGTTTTAATGTAAAAGTCAATAAATCGTTCATAACCACTGACTTTGGAACTTTAAGAAAACCTTTGATTCTCTGTATGTAAGATCAGTGTAAAGACTGAATCAACGTTTTTTTCCTTCAAAGCATAATCTAAACAGTAGCCTAATCCAGCAATGATTCCACTGAAGGAGGGAATTAAGCTTTGTAAATTATCTGGAAAAACTTTGCAGAGCCACTGTCATCTAAATCAGAAATAACAACCACCCAGATTCTAGTGCGTAGCTTCCACAATTATTCCTCATGGATAAACAGACAAGTATAGCATAAGAAAACACACCTTTTAAACTTAGCGTTTTGGTCTTACTCCAAATACTACAGCCAAGGTTAAATGATTGACAAGATGGTGCTCTCAAATTTCTCTATACATAAACATACATTCTAATTGAATGGTTTCTGTGGCAAAAATGACTCAAATGGTCACCTGCAATATAAGAATTTATTCTGATCAGAACCTTGCCACATGTTAATAATACACAATTTAGAAGGGAAAAACATCCAGATACCATCAACATACATATCAACCATTTGAGGCCGTAGTACTTCAGGCTATAGTACATCATCACTGTGCGGCATTAAGAGATATGAAATCATCTTCCTGCAACCAAAAGGGCCCATTACCTAATCCAACCCATTACTCCACTTCCCCAAACAAACACTCCATTCACGACACAACACTTTCTCTCAAACCACACACAAAAGTCTAATTCCACTTCTACACAAGAGCTCTCTGAATTAGTGTGACTAAGTGGTAGCATTATTATCTTCTACCTAATAAATATGACAAATTGTATACAAATATACACCTAAAGATCAGAGATGTACTGGGGAGAGAGAGAGACCCCACTGGGCACACGCTGGTTGAATCAACATTGTTTCCACATCATTTCAATGAAATGACGTTGCACCAATGTGGAGTAGACGTTGAATTGGCGTCTGTGCCCAGTAGGACAGAGAGGGGAGAGAGAGAGGGGAAGTGAAACACAGTAACAAGATTGAGAAGAGAGTGAAAACAATACAGAGATACAGTAAGAGTGAGTCTGTGTGTGTCTGTTTTAGGTGTCACTCTCAAAGGTGTGCAGGAAGGTCTTGAGGGAGAGGGTCTGGGTGTAGTTCAGGGTGGTGGAGCGGTACATGTCCAGCCCTGTGAGGATCTCCACATCTCTAACCCGCGCTGTGTGCAACTTCAGCAGCTCCTCCACCCACTGCGACTCGTCGTCTGAGCTCTGCAGGACCACCACAAGTCAAGATGAAATTGTTATGTACGTACAGTACCAGTCAAAAGTTTGGACACACCTACACTACTCATTCAAGGGTTTCTATTTATTTTTACTATTTTCTACATTGTAGAATAGTGAAGACATCAAAACTATGAAATAAGATATGGAATCGTGTAGTAACCAAAAAAGTGTTAAACAAATCAAAATATATTTGAGATTTGAGATTCTTCAAAGTAGCCACCCTTTGTCTTGATGACAGCTTTGCACTCTTGGCATTCTTTCAACCAGCTTCATCTGGAATGCTTTTCCAACAGTCTTGAATGAGTTCCCACATATGCTGAGCACTTGTTAGCTGCTTTTCCTTCACTCTGCGGTCCAACTCATCCCAAACTACCTCAATTGGGTTGAGGTCGAGTGATTGTGTAAGCCAGGTCCTCTGATGCAGGACTCCATCACTCTCCTTCTTGGTCAAATAGCCCTTACACAGCCTGAAGGTGTGTTGGGTCCTTGTCCTGTTGAAAAACAAATGATAGTCCCACTAAGCGCAAAACAGATGGAATGGTGTATCGCTGCAGAATGCTGTGGTATCCATGCTGGTTAAGTGTGCCTTGAATTCTAAATACATCACTGACAGTGTCACCAGCAAAGCACTCCCACAACATTACACCTCCTCCTCCATGCTTCACGGTGGGAACCACACATGCGGAGATCTTCCGTTCACCTATTCTGCGTCTCACAGAGACACGGCGGTTGGAACCAAAAATCTCACATTTGGACAGATTTCCACCGGTCTAATGTCCATTGCTCATGTTTCATGGCCCAAACAAGCATCTTCTTCTTATTGGTGTACTTTAGTAGTGGTTTCTTTGCAGCAATTTGACCATGGCCTGATTCACATAGTTTCCTCTGAACAGTTGATGTTGAGATGTGTCTGTTACTTGAACTCTGTGAAGCATTTATTTGGGCTGCAATTTCTGAGGGTGGTAACTCTAATGAACTTATCCTCTGCAGCAGAGGTTACTCGGGGTCTTCCTTTCCTGTAGTGGTCCTCATGAAAGCCAGTTTCATCATAGCGCTTGATGGTTTTTGCAACTGCACTTGAAGAAACTTCCAAAGTTCTTGACATTTTCCAGATTGACTGACCTTCATGTCTTAAAGTAATGATTGACTGTCGTTTCTCTTTGCTTTTTTGAGCTGTTCTTGCCATAGTATGCCATAGTTTTACCAAATAGGGCTATCTTCTGTATACCACCCCTACCTTGTCACAACACAAATGATTGGCTCAAACGCATTAAGGAAAGGAAAGAAATTCCACAAATTAACTTTTAACAAGGCACACCTTTTAATTGAAATGCATTCCAGCTGACTACCTCATGAAGCTGGTTGAGAGAATGCCAAGAGTGTGCAAAGCTGTCAAGGTAAAGAGTGGCTACTTTGAAAAATCTCAAATATAAAAAATATTTTTGATTTGTGTCACGTTCCTGACCTGTTTTCCTTTTTCTTGTATTTATTTAGTTGGTCAGGGCGTGAGTTGGGTGGGTTTGTCTATGTTTGATTTTCTATGTTGGGATGTTTGTGTTCGGCCGGGTATGATTCTCAATCAGAGACAGCTGTCAATCGTTGTCCCTGATTGAGAATCATACTTAGGCAGCCTGGGTTTCACGTGTGTTTTGTGGGTGTTTGTTTCCGTGTCTGTGTTTGTTGCACCACACGGTACTGTATCGGTTTATGCACTGCGTTTATTTGTTTTGTAATTCAGTATTCAGTTTCGTTTTAATAAATCATTATGAACACTAACCACTCTGCGTATTGGTCCGATCCGTCTCGCCTCTCCTCGTCCGAGGAAGAATATGACGATAGCCGTAACAATTTGTTTAACACTTTTTTGGTTAGTACACGATTCCATATGTCTTATTTCATAGTTTTGATGTCTTCACTATTATTCTACAAAGTAGAAAATAGTAAAAATAAAGAAAACCCCTGGAATGAGTAGGAGCAACTTTTGACTGGTACTGTATGTTACATATAAATCATATGTAATTCTGAAATTATTATGATCATCACCTGGCTCATTAAATCTTTGTATTATTTATAGAAAGCATTTCAAAAGACTACACTACATGGTCATCAATTTCGAAAGAGTGGAAATTACAATGACGTTACCAAAACAAGCATAGCTGCATTCATAGAAAATTCACTATATGACCGTCACAAGACAAGGTCATAGTTCAACACAGATAGACAAGAGGTCACGGTCATAAACTGATTTCGTGGGATAAATGGTGATGGTCATGTAGCCTCAGATGACCAATTACAGTACGTTTAGTAAAGGTCACAAACAGATAAGTGATCATGCTCATAAACAGTAGCACTAATGAAAGACCAAGGCACATAACCCAAATTGTTCTTGTAAGTTGCTCTGGATAAGAGTGTCTGCTAAATAACTATACTATGCAACCAAAAAACTGTCGCCGGCAGGGAATTCATAACATAGTGCTTTTGGAAAGTATTCAGACCCCTTGACTTTTTCCACATTTTGTTACTTTACAGCCTTATTCTAAATTTTTTAAAATAATTTCCCTCGTCAATCTACACACATTACCCCATAATGACAAAGCGAAAACAGGTTTTTAGAAATGTTTGAAAATGTTTTTTTTTTTTTAAACAACTGAAATATCACATTTACATAAGTATTCAGACCCTTTACTGAGTACTTTGTTGAAGCACCTTTAGCAGAGATTACAGCCTCGAGTCTTCTTGAGTACAACGCTACAAGCTTGGCACACCTGTATTTGGGGAGTTTCTCCCATTCTTCTCTGCAGATCCTCTCAAGCTCTGTCAGGTTGGATGGGGAACGTTGCTGCACAGCTATT
This sequence comes from Salvelinus namaycush, assembly GCF_016432855.1. Taxonomy (NCBI): domain Eukaryota; kingdom Metazoa; phylum Chordata; class Actinopteri; order Salmoniformes; family Salmonidae; genus Salvelinus; species Salvelinus namaycush. The sequence continues at coordinate 29,639,513 of NC_052333.1, forward strand.
TTCAGGTCTCTCCAGAGATGTTTAATCGGGTTCAAGTCCGAGCACTGGTTGGGCCACTAAAGGACATTCAGAGACTTTTCCCAAAGCCACTCCTGCGTTGTCTTGGCTGTGAGCTTAGGGTCGTTGTCCTGTTGGAAGATGAACCTTCACCCCAGTCTGAGGTCCTGAGCACTCTGGAGCAGGTTTTCATCAAGGATCTCTGTACTTTCCTCCATTCATCTTTTACTCGATCCCAATTAGTCTCTCAATCCCTGCCGCTGAAAAACATCCCAACAGCATGATGCTGCCACCACCATGCTTCACCGTAGGGATGGTGTCAGGTTTCCGCAAGACGTGACGCTTGGCATTCAGGCCAAAGAGTTCAATCTTGCTTTAATCAGACCAGAGAATCTTGTTTCCCCATGGTCTGAGAGTCTTTAGGTGCCTTTTGGCAAACTCCAGGCGGGCTGTCATGGGCCTTTTACTGAGGAGTGGCTTCCATCTGGCCATTCTACCATGAAGGCCTAATTGGTTGAGTGCTGCAGAGATGATTGTCCTTCTGGAAGGTTCTCCCAGAGCTCAGAGGAACTCTAGAGCTCAGTCAGAGTGACAATCGGGTTCTTGGTCACCTCCCTGACCAATGCCCTTCTCCCCCGATTGCTCAGCCAGCTCTAGGAAGAGTCTTGGTGGTTCCAAACTTCTTCCATTTAAGAATGATTGAGGCCACTATGTTCTTGGGGACCTTCAATGCAGCAGAAATGTTTTGGTACCCTTCCCCAAATATGTGCCTCGACACAATCCTGTCTCGGAGCTCTACAGACAATTCCTTCAACCTCATGGCTCGGTTTTTGCTCTGACATGCACTGTCAACTGTGTGACCTTATATAGACAGGTGTGTGCCTTTCCAAATGATGTCCAATCAATTTAATTTACCACAGGTGGACTCCAATCAGAAACATCTCAAGGATGATCAATGGAAACAGAATGCACATGAGCTCAATTTCGAGTCTCATAGCAAAGGGTCTGAATACTTATGTAAATAAGGTATTTCTGTTTATTACATTTCTAAAAACCTGTTTTCGCTTTGTCATTATGGGGTATCGTGTGTACATTGCTGAGGACATTTAAAAAAACAAAAACATTTTAGAATAAGGCTGTAACATAACAAAATGAGGAAAAATTCAAGCGGTCTTAATACTTTTTGAAGGCACTGTAATGTGAAATTTGAACTGACACAGAAGGCTGCAATAAATGCCACCTTCTGCTGACAATGCAAAGCTTAATACATCCTAATCAAACTTCAAAGAAATTCAGTTCCAAACTTAATGTGTAATCTGCACATTGTTTAAGTCATTAACGTGAAGGTCAGAGTTGTGTGAATATCTCGGCCCTGAATCAGACCCTTTATGAGTTTGTGTGGCAAACGGTTAGTGAGAAGAGTGACAGGTAGCCTACAGAGATAGTCATCTGTATTCATTCTAAATGTCACTCCAATAATTCAGTAGGGCAAGGGATGTCCCATGAATGGAAGTCTGAACATAAGAAACTGTAGTAAAGGTTGTTAGATGCAGAGTTGACTCAAGGACTGTGCACTGGAAACAACAAAGTACTTCCCCTACACCCTTTAAGTGTTCCCTTGAAATGATTCTAGGATGTCATGCTAGACCTTTCCCTAAGATTCTTAAGAACTCATCAGCATGAAAGTATCATGTGGTGCCAAGAGTTTGTCAAGCGAATAACGTCAGTTGAATTAGTTTACATAAATACCAACCGTTGCCATGTAATTTCTAAGTAAATAGCTTTTCAATTATGTGGTATTGTTCTGTGAAATAAATACGCACTCTGAGGTTGGATTCTATTTCTATAGAATTCTGAGGTAAAAGCAACTGTGGTTGAATATAGAGAGTCACAGCCATGGGGAAGAATGGTGGAGCCAGTTCCAAGTTACACATAACCACTCATACAGGGTCAGATACTATTTCATCTAATGGTTACAGTAAGTGCTGTCAGTAGGATAACCTGATCCTTGATCTGCGGTGAATGACAATTTATTATGTAGGCTTCTTCAAGCAGAGAGCTAGTCATAGACATAGTGCCCCCATGTGGTGAGAGAATTACCTTGCAGCTCTCATCATTATCTGAGCGGTGGGGTAAGAGGAAGGAGAAGACATTGAGGGGGCCGTCACACGCCTCGGCCGTCTTGTTGACATCCTGACAGTTGGTGATCACTACGTAGTAGTGGGTGGGGACCGGAGCCGAGACTCCGGCGTACCTGGGGGTGACAGTCATTAGTGGTCACTTCAATGAATATACAGACACACACACACACGATGGTACTGAAGGGAATAGCAGATGTTTTACAGGCTCCTGACTATTGTGTATTTTTTTGGCACTGATCTTAACTTTGTTTGTACATAATGTTTCTGCCATTGTTTCCTATGACCGAAAATAACTTCTGGACATCAGAACAGCTATCAGCTATCACAGAACAGCTATCACTAACCTCGATTTGGACGAGGTCTTCTATTTCAATGAGTCGGAGGCAAAAGACATATTGATTTTCCCGGACCAGGCCCAAATCCCCGACACTCGAAGGAGACGGCGCTATACAATTATCAAAATGCCACCCAGAGGTGGCGCTCCTACTGGCCGGTGACTTTAATGCAGGAAAACAGAAATCAGTTTTACCTCATTTCTACCAGCATGTCACCTGTGCAACTAGAAGCGAAAAAAAACCTCTAGATCACCTTTACTCTACACACAGAGATGCATACACACTCTCCCTCGCCCTCCATTTGGCAAATCTGACCATAACTCTATCCGCCTGATTCCTTCTTACAAGCAAAAACTCAAATAGGAAGTACCAGTGACGTGCTCAATACGGAAGTGGTCCGATGACGCTAAGCTACTGGACTGTTTCGCTAGCACAGACTGGAACATGTTCGATGGCATTGAGGAGTTTACCACATCAGTCACCAGCTATATTAATAAGTGCATCGACGACGTGGTAACCACAGTGACTGTACGTACATATCCCAACCAGAATCCATGGATTACATGCAACATCCACACTGAGCTAAAGGCTAGAGCTGGAGCTGTCAAGGAGCGGCACACTAATTTGGACACTTATAAGAAATCCCACTCCGATGAACCATCAAACAGGCAAAGCCTCAATACAGGACCAAGATCGAATCCTATTACACCAGCTCTGACGGTCGTCGAATGTAGTAGAGCTTGCAAACTATCACGGACTATAAAGGGAAACCCAGCAGTGATGCAAGCCTACCAGACAAGCTAAATACCTTCTATGTTCGCGTCGAGGCTAGCAACACTGAACCATGCATGAAAGCACCAGCTGTTCCGGGCGACTGTGTGATCATGCGCTCCATAGCCAATGTGAGTAAGACCTTTAAATAGGTTAACAGACCACCATAGATTACCTTGGAGTTCATGGGCACAGGGACGGTCTAAATGACTATCGCCCCATAGCACTCACATCTGTAGCCATGTAATGCTTTGAAAGGCTGTTCATGGCTCACATCAATACCATCATACCACCCCAACAGATCCACAGATGATGCAATCTCTATTGCACACCACACTGCCCTTTCCCACCTGGACAAAATAAACACCTACGTGTTCAGCATTCAACAGCATAGTTGAATGGGTGGCAGGTAGCCTAGTGGTTAGAGCGTTGGACTTGTAACCGGAAGGTTGCAAGATCGAATCGATGAGCTGACAAGGTAAAAATCTGTTGTTCTGCCCCTGAACAAGGCAGTTAACCCACTGTTCCTAGGCCGTCATTGAAAATAAGAATTTGTTCTTAGCTGACTTGCCTAGTAAAATTGAAAAAAATAGTGCCCTCCAAGCTCATCACTAAACACCTCCCTTTCCTGAAGTGCTGCTGAGGGTAGGCAACAAGACATCCGTCACACTGACCTCAACACGTGGGCCCCTCAGCCCCTCAGCTGTGCATGTTTAGTCCCCTCCACATCACTAAGGAATTACCATGGTCCACACACCAACACAGCCATGAAGAGGACACAACAATGCCTATTACCCCTCAGGAGGCTGAAAAGATTTGGCATGGACCCTCAGGTCCTCAAAAAGTTCTACAGCTGCACCAGTGAGAGCATTTTGACTGGCTGCATCACCACTTGGTATGGTAACTGCTTGGCATCTGACCACAATGCGCTACAGAGGGTAGTGCGTACAGACCATTACATCCCTGGAGCCAAGCTCTCTGCCATCCAGGACCTCTATACCAGGCAGTGTCAGAGGAAGACCCTAAAAATTGTCAAATACCAGCCACCAAAGTCATAGACTGTTCACTCTGCTACCGCACGACAAGCAGTACCGATGCACCAGGTCTGGAACCAACAGGACCCTGAACAGCTTCTACCCCCAAGCCATAAGACTGCTAAATAGTTAAATAATAGCTACCCAGACTATCTGCAATGACCTTTTTTGTACTAACTATTTTGACTCATCACATAAGCTGCTGTTACTGTTTATTATCTATCCTGTTGCCTAGTCACTTTACCCCTACCTATATGTACATATCTACCTCAATTACCTCTTACCCCTGCACATCAACTCGGTAGTGGTACCCCATGTATATAGCCAAGTTATCGTTACTCATTGTGTATTTATTCCTCGTGTTAATATTTTTATATTATTTTCCTCTCTGCCTTGTTGTTCACACCTGTTGTTTACGAAGCATGTGCCAAATACAATTTGATTTGACACACACACACACACACAGAGAGAAACACGCACAGCTGCAGACACAAAACCAAAAAATCATGACCAGAGGAACCGGACCTGGTCGGTCTTATTAAACAAACAAAGCGGTTATAAATCAGAAATATTGCCTCTGAACAATTCCAGAATTCAGATGCTATAATTTATGAAATGTGACCCCCAAATGTATGTATGCATATTTATATTACAGTACTTTCCCATTTATCTGAACTTCAATCGCTACTAAAATGGATGGGCGTCAGTACCATATTCAGCAACCTATTCCTCCACTAGTTGGGAGGACAAGCCCATACATTTATCCTGGTGGTTATGCTTGTGACACTCATTATTTAGGTAAAAGCAGTGGCGTGTTCTCACGCCCTGACCTTAGAGCTTTTTATGTCTCTATTTTGGGTTTGGTCAGGGTGTGATTTGGGTGGGCATTCTATGTTTTGTATTTCTTTGTTTTGGCCGGGTATGGTTCTCAATCAGGGACAGCTGTCTATCGTTGTCTCTGATTGGGAACCATACTTAGGTAGCCCTTTTCCCTCCTTTCTGGGTGGGAAGTTAACTTTGTTTGTGGCACATAGCCCTTAAGCTTCACAGTTGTTTTGTATTGTTTATCGTTTTTGTCGGCGTCATTTCTAATAAAAGGAATATATAACGCTCACCACGCTGCACTTTGGTCCAGTTCTGTTGACGGCCGTGACACGTATACAGTATACATATAATGACTTAAGTCTCTGTGTTTTATAATTTTCATTAAATTCGATTTTGTAAAATTGTCATTTGAGCAGCAACTGAAAATCAAGGTGAATGGGAAGCCGACCCAAAATTGGATATTGCGCAGGGGAGAGGAACAAGGGGTGGGCCCGGATATTTCAACACTGAGAATTACAATACGACTGGCTAACTGGGAGTGCTAAGTAAAAAAATATGTTTTGCTGGCCATGCCTTCTATTTGACAAGAGCACATGTTTGGGCCACCATGGGTTTTTCTGATCTTGCAAATCTGGGCAGGTCCCTTGACCAATATGGAAAATCTAAAAAACACATTATGGCGAGCCTGAAACTAAAGCTCTTTGGTCGAGTCCGGATCAAAAAGGCTCTCGACCAGGCCGCAGTGATCAGTGTCCAGAGGCACATCGAACAGGTGAATAAAACAGAGACATTCTGAAGAAACTGTTAATCGCAGTAATATACCTGAGACAGCAGGAGCAAGCCTTCAGGAGGCATGACGAGTCAGCAACAAGCCTTAACAAAGGTCATTTTGTGGAACTTGTCAATGCATTTGCAGAGTTCGATACTGCCATGACTGAACACCATATTTACAGGTACAGTACCAGTCAAACGTTTGGACAACTGCACATTCAAGGGTTTTTCTTTATTTTTACTATTTTCTACATTGTAGAATAATAGTGAAGACATCAGAACTATGTAACAAAAAATGATTTAACAAATCATAATATATATTATATTTGAGATTCTTCAAAGTAGCCTTGATGACAGCTTTGCACTCTTGGCATTCTCACAACCAGCTTTATTAGATAGTCACCTGGAATGCATGTGAATTAACAGGTGTGCCTTGTTGTTACAAGGTAGGGTTGGTATACAGAAGATAGCACTATTTGGTAAAAGACCAAGTCCATATTATGGCAAGAACAGCTCAAATAAGCAAAGAGAAACGACAGCCCATCATTACTTTAAGACATGAAGGTCAGTCAATCAGGAACATGTCAAAAACTTTTAAAAGTTTCTTCAAGTGCAGTCACAAAAACCATCAAGCACTATGATGAAACTGGCTCTCATGTGGACCGCTACAGGAAAGCAAGACTCAGAGTTACCTCTGCTGCAGAGGATAAGTTTATTAGAATTATCTGCACCTCAGATTGTAGCCCAAATAAATGCTTCAGAGTTCAAGTAACAGACATCTCAACATCAACTGTTCAGAAGAGACTGTGTGAATCAGGCCTCCATGGTCGAATTGCTGCAAAGAAACCACTACTAAAAGACACCAATAAGACGAAGAGACTTGCTTGGGCCAAGAAACACGAGCAATAGACAGACTGGTGGAAATCTGTCCTTTGGTCTGATGAGTCCAAATGTGAGATTTTTGGTTCCAACCGCTGTGTCTTTGTGAGACGCAGAGTAGGTGAAGGATGATCTCTGCATGTGTGGTTCCCACCGTGAAACATGGAAGAGGAGGTGTGATGGTGTGGGGGTTCTTTGCTGATGACACTGTCAGTGATGTATTTAGAATTCAAGGCACACTTAACCAGCATGGATACCACAGCATTCTGCAGCGATACACCATTCCATCTGGTTTGCGCTTAGTGGGACTATCATTTGTTTTTCAACAGGGCAATGACCCAACACACCTCCAGGCTGTGTAAGGGCTATTTGTCCAAGAAGGAGAGTGATGGAGTACTGCATCAGATGACCTGGCCTCCACAATCACCCGACCTCAACCCAATTGAGAATGTTTGGGATGAGTTGGACCGCAGAGAGAAGGAAAAGCAGCCAACAAGTGCTCAGCATATGTGGGAACTCCTTCAAGACTGTTGGAAAGCATTCCAGGTGAAGCTGGTTGAGAGAATGCCAAGAGTGTGCAAAGCTGTCATCATTTTTGGACTCACAGAACCGCTGTTTCAGGCCCTGTAGAGCAAATCTCTTGATGTAAGACATTCTTGTGTACGGGTTGATAGTACACTAAATGCATTGAAAGCCAATAGAAGTGATGCAAAGTTTCAAAGGATATATGACAACACTGATCAGACTGTTGAATGGAAGATGAAAGACGCAAAAGAAGCAGCCGTGTCTGGGATGACTATGAACAGGGACTCAACCACCGGGACAACACTGACAATGACCCAGGCTTCCTGGACAGATACCAAACGACTGTACTTCGAAACGACTCAATTCAATCCTACTACACATGACCCAGAGGTTTGCTAACATGAAGAGCCTCGACTTCTTCTGTGTTCTTGATCATGGGTCATTTCCCGAGTACTCCAAGCAAGAGGGGTTTCCTGACAGAGTATTCACACAGCTGTTCCAGACGTACCCTTTCTTTGACAACCAGAGGTTGAAACATTTGCTGCAGGTAGTCTATGCTGATGCCTCCTTCCACAAACCACTAGGTGAGCTGCTGCAATCACTCGTGAAAAATTACGTGACCAACACTTTACCCGGGGTATGCAAGCTCCTGAAACTGATGATCACCATCCCTTGTCACAAGTACATCGGCTGAATGGCCATTTTCCTGTCTGAAAATGATTAAAACCTGCCTAAACAATAGCTGTGGACAAGAGACTCACATTTGGCAAAAATGTCAATGGAAACGTGTGTGTTGCATGAACTTAAGTCCAGCGGAGTACTGTATGACAAAGTCATTGACCATTTTGCCAGCATGAAAGAGAGGAAGGTGAGTCAACAAGTAGGGTGAGTCAACATGTTTTTCTCTTTGCACACACACACGGATTGATTGGACTAAATTGTTTTTCGGTGTTTTTATATTGCCATTGTATTAGACTAGGCATATACTTGATGTTGTTGAAATGTTTTTTAAATGGTTTGTGTTTTCATCTTTGCCGTAAGATGATCAATGTCTATATGCTTACAATTTCTGTACCATGTTATTCATTATTTTAGCTCGGTTTATTTCATGTTTGCTTCCATCTTCGCCGCCAGATGATAATACTTAACTATTTATCTAGTCTGGACTGTGGGCATATATTCTGCACAGGTTTATTCTAACTTGCATATATTTTTGTGATGAGTCAATGTGAATGTGCTCGTTGAGATGCGGCCTCCGCCAGAAAGGCGCTGTCCAATTTGAGGTGCTGATAGTGGAGGCCGCGCTTTCCGGTAACTCTCCGTGGTCCTGAATCAATAGTTAGACTGTTCAGAGTCTGTTTTAATGCACATCTTGGGGTTACCACAAGTTAACATCAGTATTCCGGGGGGCTTCTCCCTAAAGTTAGCCTACAACATGTCCAAATTTAAGTGCATTGCAGTTGTATTTCCCAATAGGCTATTATAATCTTGCTGCTTCAGAAACATTTTAGTAAGGATGTTATTGTAACTTGAGCAAACCGATGGTCAAATTAACTTTTACAACTAACTTTAACTTTCATTTGACCATTCTGTGTCGGTCATGTAACTGTTACATGCAATATTATCTTTGTGGACATAAACAGGACAGAAGTTGCTCTCCGGTTTTAACTGTGATGAAACACAAATGTATGTGGTTGAATTTATTACGCCACTGTGTGACACTTGTCTTTTGGGACTGTCTGTGACACGATGTAGGCTATGGTTTATCAGCCTTATATCGGCTATCACGGTGCTGTATAAATGCATTTCTAACAGGTTATAGTGAAAACGCAATTATTACAACACAGGTTGTAAAAAATAATATTTGCCTGGCTTGGCTTCCCCATTGATTTTACACACACATCGCTACTGTGTAAAAGGAGATATCATAGCTAAATGTACCAGCCAGTAAAAAAACAAAATACATCCAAATGAATCCAGATCACTCCAATTGAACAGCCATAACTATTTGAACATAGAAATAGAATAACACAAAACATGATCCCCTTTGTTTGTAACATCTTAAAAACACAGGTCAAAGGGCATCATCTTGACCTGTCACTAGGGCTGGGAATTGCTAGGGACCTCACGATACTATATTATCACGACACTTAAAATATGTTTTGCGATTCTCAAGATTGTCACGATACACTATGTATCGGGATTTGATACTGCGATTTTATTGCGATTTGATGTTATGAACATATTGATTACCATATGTCTGCATCAGAGAGAAAAGAGAGAGCATGAGAAAACAAGTTTTGATCAGTCAGGGAATTAAAAGGGCTGAAAACATGTGGGCTCACTATTTAAAAAGAAGACAGAACAAACTATAGGAGGGAAATACTGGAGTTTTGGCGCAGGTACAGCCGACTAGTGCCAGCTAACGTTACCTATCGCTACCTAGAGTTGCAAAATCTATACTTGTAATCAAATATTGACATAATATCATCCCAGAAATAATATTGCGATATGTGACTTGCTTCAGGAAACTAGGCGTATGTCACACTTCACAGGAGAGGCATTTGAATGTAAACATGTATTTTTTTTAATCAAAATGCGTTTTTGGTCAGAAATGCCTTCGGGAACATGTATACTTTCATGTGCTTTAATAACAAACTTGTATTCCATACGTAAATACAAATAAAAGTGTTAAATTACGAGCCTCGTTGGTCTAGCCACGGAAAAAGTCAGGAACCTTCCCGCTAGCAATGATTGGCAGAGATAATGGATGGGCTGCACATGCCGGGAGATGAGTTTGGATTGGTCTGCATGTAGCATGCTTCTGTCTATAACATGAGCTGCTCAGTATGTGTTGATAGTCCTTTCCACAGTGTGGTTTTTGAAAGATATAACATCGAGAACTACAAACGTTTTGCTACTTTTCTCAACAACATTGATGCACTGAATTTAGCAGGCGCTATTGATAGATCAGTTGGAAAAGGGAAGGGCTACTTTCTGCACACGCCACGGTCAGTGTGAACCGGAGTGACTTGACACAACGCTGGCCAAACAAGATGTAGCTACAAACAAAAACATAGTTAAATGGTTCCAGTCTGCTGTGAAGCGTTCATCCAACTATACGGGTAAGAGTCTAGCTGCATTTTCAGATATTCTAAGTTTAAAATTGTCAGAAAGTCATTTTCCTTGCAAGTTAAAGTGTACTGTTCTCTAGCTAGCGAACGTTATCTTGCTGGTTCGCTAGCCAACGTTACGTGTATGATCTGTGTAGTAATATTATTCTAATCAGAAATCCATTTGCATTGCTAGTTATAGCCTATTGTTAGCTTTAGCTACCTGCAGATTTATACTACAGCTATGACAATGTTTGTATTGGTAGTAGTACGAATTGGGATTATGCCGATTCATTGTTTGGCTAGCTAGCTAGCACCATTTCTAAACAAAAGGCTCCACTTCGCCAGATGATTACATGATCCATCAAGTTAGCCAGGTGTGTCTGGGGGTGATTAAGGCCATATATTGTATTTAATCAACATGTGTACATGTCTAGACAATAGTGACCCATCCACTTAGCTAGATGTGGCTGGGGGGTGGTTATAGCATTTCCTTCACATGACCCATCAATTTAGACAAGTGTGTCGGGTGAGCATCGTCTAATAATTATACAATATTTATAAATCATTTTTATCTGGACACTTTCTGTTTTTGATCTTGCAAATGTGCAAGTAACCATTTCACTGTACCACCTTCTGTATCCTGTGCATGTGACAAATAAACTTTTGATTTGATTTGATATAGTGTGTGTTTACCATTGAAGAACAACATGACCTGCACCAAAGTCAGATTGGGATATAGGCAAAGGAATAGATAAAGTGTGATTTTACCTGGAGTTTCTTTATTATAGGCTACTACTTTTACCACTTTAATCTTGAAATCTTTGGTTGTTTACTAAACTACTCACTTAGTTTAGCACATGGCCACACATGTGAATCCTTAAAGAGATGGGTGGGGCTAAGGCTTAAGAGGGTGTGAACGATGCTGAATGGGTGTAGACAAAGAAGAGCTCTCCAGTAGGTGTACCAAAACTTTCAAGTGCCATTTTCTCAAAAGTGGGGTTACAAGTTTATCAAGTTTCAAAGCAGACATACTTTCCCATTGTTCCTCAACTGCGGCAGGTAGCCTAACCGAAAGGTTGCTGGATCGAATCACTGAGCTGACAAGGTAAAAATATGTTGTTCTGCCCCTGAACAAGGCAGTTAACCCACTGTTCCCTGGTAGGCCGTCATTGTAAATAAGAATTTGTTCTTAACTGACTTGCCTAGTAAATAAAGGTTAAATAAAAAAACTGCAGTGTACGATATACCATTTTCTAGCTCGGAGTCTCTACTTTTATCCAATGTAACACCATTACAAATTTTCATCTTCCCCCATCACTACCTGTCACCCTTATAGCTCGCACACATCGCACCAAATGTGGATATAGCGGTCATCTGCCGATCGTTCAGCATGCTGTGTTTTAGGGACTACCCGCCCGCTGTAGATGTAAAATCGGTGTAAAATCGGTAACGCACTCGGGGTTCGCAAATGACTTTCAAAGGTGCTAAGTACTCTCGGCCAGCAAACGCTGTTGTTATGTCTGAGTCCTTACTCTTTGATTTTCACAGTGGTGTCGCGGTGGCCATCGTAGTTGTTGTCAAAGATGGGACCGGTGACCACATTTATGCCGTTATTCTCCTCTGCATAGCGCTTGAGAAGAGTCCCCTGGAGGTAGCTCCATACTTCTGCAGAGTTGAAGGGAAAAGAGAAGGGAATAAGACAATCAACAATTAGAGAACCAAATCAAATGTTTTGCAACATTATGTGTAGGTCATGAACTGAAATGAATGCTTATAGCCAACCTTGAAAAATGCTCTCTATACTGCATTTGCGTATAGCATTTTGTGAATACATGTTATTAATGTGTTATTGCGCCATTTGAATCATGACAGGGCACCTTCTAAGCATTTCAAAAGCCAAAGGCTGCTGGTCTGATCTTGATGCTAATTCTTTCACGAGGAAGTAAAAGTCATGCCCCACACTAAAAGTCCCCAGACAAGGGAACTGACCTTCACATCCTTTTCTAGTCTTTCACCACACCAGGCTTCACTGGCCTAGACTGAGGCTCTCTTTGTATGTGTGTGTGTGTGTGTGTGTGTGTGGGGGGGGGTCAGCCTGTCCATTCTCCCCCAGACCTGAGGTCATCCGACTAGCCTCCCGCCTCACTCCTCCCCCCACACATTAGAATGGGCAGTCCAAGCAAAGACGCAGAACAAGAGTCCAGAGGCCCACATGTACTATATATGATGTGATTGGTAACCGTAAAAGCTTTGGAAGGAAGCATCTACCAGAGAAAAACAGAAAGTGAGCAACAAGGATCTCCTTTGAGAACCTTACAGCATAACAACAACCTTCTTAACAAAACGCAGTGACAGATTTATTACAATTGATATAAGTAGATATAAATAAATTAATACTCACTTTTGAACGCAGGGTACATGGGAACAGTGTTCGTGATCAGTGATGCATCATATTTTGATTCAGAAGACATGGCCAGCTCTAGCATAGAAAATACAAATATATACTTTCATTTACCTCCCATTTAAGCCTGGAACAAAAGCCTGCACACCATGTAGCGCCACAAGACCAGGGTCGTCTTCATTAAGCACAAAACTGATTGAAAAAGGAGGTACTATCTAACTCCAATAAGAAATGCTTGTTTTGCTTCAGTGTGCCTTAATGAACATGACCAAGAGTGGGCAAGTGTGCAACCCACCTGGTGGATAGAGGAAGCCATAGGAGCCATCGGTGTCCTGGCTGTAGGTGGTGCAGGCCTGGCTGTGTTCTAGAGCGACCCGCATGTCTGCTCTCACACACTCAATCACTGGCTCAGGCTCAGGGAGGGGCATGACTTTTTCCTGGAAGGGAATATGTTGTCATTTGTAACACATAGTGAAATCCCATCGCCAAATGAGAGAGAACCGGTACACAAACAGCCAGTGTTAAAAAACAGCCAATACAGTGTTGCTGTATGTGATTGGGGCCACATCATTAGTTGGTATTTGTGTGCTGTATCGTGTCTGCGTCTGTATAGGGTTCTGTTAGGTTAGTGTTACGCAAGTACCTATCCAGATTCTCTCCCCCCAATAAAACAAAACCAGGCTCATTTTAATACAAAATGCAATTAACCAGTTGAGTCAAAGACCAAAATAACATTTACGATCTCCCAACGGGAGTACTAATTGTTTTCACACATGCTACTCCTTGTAACCACTCAAGTAAACAGAGACATTTCAAAAGAGCTTTGGAAAGATATGACCTAATGCTTCCCAAATGGTGGCTCTGGACCGACTGGTACGTCATAGCCAGTCCCTGTGACTATGATCTTTTTTGTGTGTCTATTCTGTGGGTAAGAAGACAACTAGAAAAGCCTTATGTGGGTCACAATTCAAAAACCGTTCGGCAACCACTGATCAACGACTCAACATGACCCAGGTCTGAGGACAAGCTCTCAAATCATATGGATCGACTCATTAAATTACTACTACTACTTCCATTTGTTGTGTTCCATGTGATGAATAGCCTACTTGTTTGGGCACTGTGAATGATGTCCATAGGGGCATGGAGAGCTCCTGGCTGTATCCACTGATGAAGTCACTGTGGAGGAGGAGGCTATAAGTCGTTTGGAAAAGAACCGCTGGTCGACCGAAGGGGAGGTGTGTGGCGTCTGTGAAAATACCAGTTAATCAAGCAAGTAGGGCAGTAGTTAACCTGGGCTCAAAATCAGTCATTTTGTTTTTGAAATCTGCATCAGGCTATGTGACTATATAGTATTTCATATTGTCTAAATATTGCAAACTGGATAGTTTTTTTATTTTTAGCTTTCGACTTACCTGAGTTTCATCCAAAGTTCTAAGTTCGTTAGCTGGTTCAATAGAAGGTCCAGAATCCCCTGGCTAGTGTTTTTGGGGGATGTAGCAATGCTAGTGGAAACTAATTGTATCAGTTAGGGCATTAGTATTAGGATTAGCATAAGTTAGTGTATTCAAAAGCATGGGGATAAGGCGTTGGAGTTGACTGGAGTAACTCAGGAGTGTGTACAATGTGTAACGCTCTGCACTACGGGCTCTCGACTAATCACATTCACATTGTCATGGTGCAACCGAGTTGAGTTGGTAAAGCTCACTCTTCAGCTTGAAATACCACCCCCCGTGCCATTGAATTGCTTTTCGGTGGCTCAGCTGGCTAAGGTGTTTCAAGAGGGCGGTCACGTGTATTTGCGAGACAAAATGCGCAAGATCAATCCCTTTCAGTAGTGGACTTGTTAGCTAGGAAGCAAAGCTGTTAAGCAAGTAGCATGCCGCCTGTTACAGGGGCGCCGTGCCCTGGATCTGCAGTGCGTTCATTTCAAAGGCTGGAGTGGCTGTGGACAGAGGGGCGAGTGTGACCGAGGTGAGTTGGCAAAGTTCACTCAGCTTGAAATACCACCACCAGCAGCATGGAATTGCTTGCATTATGGTGGTGCAGCTGGCTATGGTGAATCGAGAGTTTTCGGGATACAGAGGACACAAGATCAATCCCAGTAGCAGACGTGTGAGCGAGGAAGCAAAGCTGCTAAGCCACACATACCACAGGTTACACGTCAGATGGTTGCTAAGCTCCTAGTCACTCAGTAAGTGGGAAAGTCGGGGTATGAGTTTAAAAAGAGTTCAAAAGAGTTCACCCAAATTACAAAATTACAGTTTCCCTGTGAGCAGTATATGGACAAGGTAAGACAGCAAACAATGCTTTTGTTTTGTTTACCTGGTCATTAGTGTTTAAAAACACTGATCAATATCACCGATATTAGCATTTTGGGCGTTTCATGTCATACCTTGTCACGAGAGACTAGGCCAGTTGTAATACTTTTGAATGCACCGCTAACTGATAAAATCTTTCACATTTTCAAAAACTGTTAGCCTGGAGATTCTGGAAGTTGGTAAATAACCAGCAAACAAACGTTTAAATTATTTGGATTACTCCATAGCACCCTAGGTAAGTGGAAAATAAGCACACACACAAAAAAAGGGAACTATCACTTTAAATAAACTGTAACCGAACACACTCTAAAAGATTGACACTTACCATCTACGGCTGGGCTGAATCTCTGATTGTTCTCCTCTACTTTGTTCTGTAACAGAGGAACAGAGATCTTAGTCCCAGTCAAAAGCATGATTTTCCTGTGTGTTATATACACTGAACAAAAATGAAAACGCAACCTGCAACAATTTCAAAGATTTTACTGAGTTGCAGTTCATATAAGGAAATCAGTAAATTGAAATAAATTCATGAAATCTGTGGATTTCACATGACTGGGAATACAGATATGCATCTATTGGTCAAAGATATCTTTAAAAAAAAGGTAGGGGCATGGATTAGAAAACCACCATTTGCTTCGTGCAGCGCAACACATCTTTCGCATAGAGTGGATCAGGCTGTTGAATGTGGCCTGTGGAACGTTGTCCCACTCCTGTTCAATGGCTGTGTGAAGTTGCTGGATATTGGTGGGAACTGGAAAATGCTGCCGTACACGTTGATCCAGAGCATCCCAAACATGCTCAATGGATGACATGTCCGGTGAGTATGGAAGAACTGGGACATGTTCACCTTCCAGGAATTGTGTACAGATCCTTGCAACATGAGGCTGCGCATTATCATACTGAAACATGAGGTGATGGCGGCAGATGAATGGCACGACAATGGGCCTCAGGGTCTCATCATGGTATCTCTGTGCATTCAAACGATAAAATGCAATTGTGTTCATTGTCCGTAGCTTATTCCTGCCCATACCTTAACCCCACTGCCACCATGGGGCACTCTGTTCACAACGCTCGCCCACACAACGCCACCTACCCGGTACAGTTGAAACCGGGATTCATCCGTGTAGAGCACACTTATCCAGCGTGCCAGTGGCCATCGAAGGAGAGCATTTGATGCAGATGAGCTTGCCTGAGACGTTTTCTAACAGTTTGTGCAGACATTTTTCAGTTGTGCAAACCCACAGTTTCATCAGCCCTCCAGGTGGCTGGTCTCAGATGATCCCTTAGGTGAAGAAACTGGATGTGGAGGCCCTGGGCTGGCGTGGTTACAAGTGGTCTGTGGTTGTGAGGCCTTTTGGACGTACTGCCAAATTCTCTAAAACGACTTTGGTGTCACGTATACTCCCCCTCTGGCCTCTAGGTCACCAGACTGCTGATTATTAGGCACACCTGTCACCACCATCACACGCACCAGTGCTTATTGACACTCACCTGGACTTCATCACCTCCTTGATTACCTGCCCTAGTTATGTCACTCCTTCCCCAGGCGTTATTGTTTCTGTGTCTGTTTCATGTCGGTGCGCTGTTCATGTTTCTTGTTTTGTTCATGTTCGTTTATTTATTGAATAACAGATTCCCTACAAGGAACAGCAGATAGTCCCCCCTAAAAAAATCCAAAGGAAGTTTGTTCTGAAGTGTCTGTCCTAAATTTACATTTAGCAGACGCTCTTATCCAGAGCAACTTACAGCAGCAATTAGGGTTAAGTGCACATTGACAGATTTTTCACCTAGTCAGCTCAGGGGTTTGAACCAGCAACCTTGTAGCTACTGTTCCAATGCTCTTAACTGCTAGGCTACCTGCCACCAAAGAGAAAGTTCAGAAAACATTTGCTTTATTTTATTTATTTTTTTACATGTATTTAACCCCTTATTTTTGACACTAAACAGTCTCCATATATACTTGCATTCATCGGACATCAACCTTATGGGGTTTAAAATGGAATGGACCCCGACCCTGTTACTCAATAAAACTCTTTGAGTTGGTTCCCACTCATGACCTCCCCACTGACCTCATTGTCACAGCTACATCCCAGGTCGTAGGTTGTGGCAGAGGATGTGTCAGAGCTGGTGGGAGCGGTCACTTCCTCTGGCATGGTGGGTGTGAAAGGAGGGGATTTCAGCATGTCATTCAGACTGCCATGGGTTCCATTGTTAGGGGCAGGGGTCAAGCCCAGGAGGTCTGAGAAAGAAGGGCATATGAGATTGATTTAGTATGGAACAAAGTTTCCACAGAAACTTTCAATTTCCTAGTTATGAAACATTTATTGTAAATATCTGTTTCAGAGTAAGGGGGTGGTGCCAACAAATAAGCTCTTAAGTACAGAAAGAAATCGTACCGCACATGACATTGTACAACTCAATACTTTCAAATTCTGCCACTTTTGTCTGGAACATAAAGCTTGGTCCGTAGCCCAAAAAGATTGTCTATACAGGGAACAAACATTGAAAACAATGTAAACACAAGCAGCTAACAATATGATATCTGGAAAATGTTACGATTATAGAATTTTTATTTAAGTGGTTTACCCGCATACTGGTGATCTTATTGTCAAATCCGTGGTCACCAAAGAAACCACATCTCCCAGGATGCCTCCTGTTTTCAGGCACTTTCCTGCATCACATAGAATATACAAAATAAAAAGCATTAGACAAATGCCAATTTGTCCCCAAATTCCACTTTTTAACTTAATCTAAACTCAGCAAAAAAAGAAATGTTCCTTTTTCAGGACCCTGTCTTTCAAAGATAATTCGTAAAAATCCGAATAACTTCACAGATCTTCATTGTAAAGGGTTGAAACACTGTTTCCCATGCTTGTTCAATGAACCATAAATAATTAATGAACATGCACTTGTGGAACCGTCGTTAAGACACTAACAGCTTACAGATGGTAGGCAATTAAGTCACAGTTATAAAAACTTAGGACACTAAAGAGGCCTTTCTACTGACTCTGAAAAACACCAAAAGAAAAATGCCCAGGGTCATTGCTCATCTGCGTGAACGTGCCTTAGGCATGCTGCAAGGAGGCATGAGGACTGCAGATGTGACCAGGGCAAAAAATTGCAATGTCCGTACTGTGAGACGCCGAAGACAGCGCTGCAGAGAGACAGGACGGACAGCTGATCGTCCTCGCAGTGGCAGACCACGTGTAACAACATCTGCACAGGATCGGTACATCCGAACATCACACTTGCGGGACAGGTACAGGATGGCAACAACAACTGCCCGAGTTACACCAGGAACGCACAATCCCTCCATCAGTGCTCAGACTGTCCGCAATAGGCTGAGAGAGGCTTGACTGAGGGCTTGTAGGCCAGTTGTAAGGCAGGTCCTCACCAGACATCACCGGCAACAACGTCGCCTATGGGCACAAACCCACCATCGCTGGACCAGACAGGACTGGCAAAAAGTGCTCTTCACTGACGAGTCGCGGTTTTGCCTCACCAGGGGTGATGGTCTGATTTGCGTTTATCGTCGAAGGAATGATCGTTACACTCTGGAGCGGGATTAATTTGGAGGTGGAGGGTCCGTCATGGTCTGGGGCGGTGTGTCAAAGCATCATCGGACTGAGCTTGTTGTCATTGCAGGCAATCTCAACGCTGTGCGTTAAAGGGAAGACATCCTCCTCCCTCATGTGGTACCCTTCCTGCAGGCTCATCCTGACATGACCCTCCAGCATGAAAATGCCACCAGTCATACTGCTCATTCGGTGCGTGATTTGTCAGTTTTCTGCCATGGCCAGCGAAGAGCACGGATCTCAATCCCATTGAGCACGTCTGGGACCTGTTGGATCAGAGGGTGAGGGCTAGGGCCATTCCCCCCAGAAATGTCCGGGAACTTGCAGGTGCCTTGGTGGAAGAGTGGGGTAACATCTCACAGCAAAAACGGGCAAATCTGGTGCAGTCCATGAGGAGGAAGATGCACTGCAGTACTTGTTGCAGCTGGTGGCCACACCAGATACTGACTGTTACTTTTGATATTGACCCCCCCTTTGTTCAGGGACACATAATCAATTTCTGTTAGTCACATGTCTGTGGAACTTATTCAGGTTATGTCTCAGTTGTGGAATCTTGTTATGTTCATAGAAATATTTACACATGTTAAGTTTGCTGAAAATCAACGCAGTTGACAGTGAGAGGACGTTTCTTTTTTTGCTGAGTTTAGTTGAGTTGATAGTACTAGTAGTGTAGAAAAATACAATACTTGGCAATGTGCCACTTTCTCTCCATGAGTAAGTGGACAGCCTCAATTCTGCGGTTGTTGGCGTAGTGAAGCCGTTTCGGGAGGTGTTGTTTCAAGTAAGGCTTAAAGTGCTGGGTTGGCATTTTACACTGTAAAACAAGGTCATTACATGGACTCCGTGATCGCTCATGTAGATGACTTATAGTAAGTTATACACAGCCAGCAAAATAACTAACAAAAACATAATAATTGTTTTGTTTCATAAATGTTTCATGTGTACTTACTGTAAGATTTGCCACAACTACTTTTGGGTCGTCTGAAAAATTGTAAACATAAAAAAGTAAAACAGCTATATAGGAAAATATATACTAGAAAGAAAGAAAGAAAGATGTGTGAACACATTGCAGTTCACACATCTATCCAGCTATGTCCATTCTCTTACAGTACTGTGTAACTCACAGGTGGTTGACTTGGGATCCCGGGCCCGGATTCTCCCAAGAGATCCAGGGATCAGATTGATCTCGTCCACGTTCACAGGATAGGTACTGAGGAACTCAGTCCTTTCACAGTGGGCCTCCTCCATTCCTAGGGGCAGAAAGGGACAAGTTATTTTGATTAAATTTTTTTGATTTAACCTTTATTAACTAGGTAAGTCAGTTAAGAACAAATTCTTATTTACAATGACAGCCTTACGCATAAGCCAAGGTTAGTAAACATTTCCCATGGAACAAAAGTCGACATGGGACTTCATAATAACTTAATTTAATGGTTCTAAAATGTTTTTCTGGTTGCAGACATCAAATAACAAGATTACAACAAGGTAAATATGTATTTTTTCACATTGTTATCAAGACATCAGGGAAATATGTTTTTGTGTTATTAGGTCAGTTAACCAGAGTAGACATAGGCTCGTTGTGGTTCTTGTGGTCCGTTGTTCCATACCATGGTCTCCAACGACGATGATGTTAACACAGCGGTGTAGGTTCATCTGTTTCAGGCCGTTCATCAGCTGACCAATGACATTATCAATCTCCCTCAGGGGGTTGTCCAACTATAACACACAAAACACACAAAGGTTACTACAGTAAGTCATACCTCAACAACAATCTCTGGAATTTGTCATTTGTGGTTCATGACAACATTTTACCTGTATTTACAGTATTAATGTGTAAAAATGCGTAAATATCACCAAAGTTAGAGACCGCAACATGGTTTAGCTCTTTATCCCCTTAAGATGAGTTACTCTTACGTGAACCCCTCCCCTCACAACACCCACCCCGCCCCATAGCAACCATCAACTATCTCTGGCCTAATCTCATCCACCAGCCGGCTCTCTCTCTGTCGAACCAATTCGGGACTGCGGACAAGGTTATGTCTGGCCCAATCAAAGGAGCTCACCTCGTTGCTGAAGGGTCCCAGTCTGTGTCCGAACGTGTCGGGCTGCTCTGAGTGGACAGCGTACACATAGGGCCTAGAAATATCACACAGACACACAGCTCAACCTCTGACCTATTCAGTACAGTACAGCAGCTTGATTCTCTATCTATTAACGCTTTTATAAGGCTGAGTAGCTTAGTCCATCTCTGAGTCTTTTGGGGAAATTGGTGGAAGTGAGGTTGGCGCAGATTGATGTTCATATTTAATGAGCCTTGGGGATGAATATCTAACCTCTCATCGTCAGGAAGACTAAGCCAACGCAGGATGGTCAGGATTCTCCTCTCCAGTGGAATCACCCTGCAACGACACAGACATGTCAGTCAAGTATACTTGCAAGTATCTCATGACTTAGTTCTAGAATAACTACACATTATGAGGGTACATTATTTTGCAAAAAGAAATATCAACAAAAGTGTTTGCCTGGCAGTCTAACATGTGTTTATGCTAATGAGTGAAACTCGCTAGCAAAACAAACTGGGCTCTAGGCTACCATGCTTTGGAAGCTCAATGGCCAATGTGTCTGATTGTGTGGGGGGGCATTGTTTGTATGGATGTGCCGCAGGAAGGACCAGCCCCCTCGTCATTGTTAGTTCATAGATATGCAAATGATTTGCATTATTTCAGTAAAATCACAACTTATTTGTATTTATATTGACCCTTATTATCATCTTTATATTAAGTTTCACCACTCAGTATTAATGTTTTATAAATAATTAATGGTCATGGTTTTTTAATCAACTGATCAATTATTTGTTGTGTCATTTTGCTCTAACAGGCCACCGTAGTTGACGGTCAAAATAGTCATTGACAAAGAGACCGAGTTAACTCACCACGGCCAGAAGAAGGTTCCTGCCTTCACCCCTTGCTTCTCTGCAGTGATCCAGATCTACAGACATACAGGGAAACAGGTCATGTTCCAAGCACAGATATAAAACATGAGGCATACAGTATGCAAAAAACCCATTCACGTATTATCTTATCCATTCCTAACAACTTGATGCTGCGCCAAGTTACTATCTTACATTAGAAATGTCATTGTGATTCTGCAAACCTTTAGTGTATTTCCCTAAGTTTAAAAACGGTGTAAGTGTGAAGAATTGGACAGTATCTATACACTCACAGGTTGGCCACCCCACCAGCGGTGGTTCAGTTTCTCCCTCCCCCTCAGGCTGAAGTTGGCGTCAAACACGGGGTCGTGCATTGAGTTGCCCACTATTCCATGAGACTCGGGATATAGCCCCTTGAAAACATCACAACTCATAGATTTACCAGCGAAACATAATTGACGAAGATCTGTATAAAAGCTGTTACAATGTTATTATAATGTTGCTACATGTTGTTACAATGTATATGATTTGGAAATTGGAAACCATCTAATTGAAAACATATTTTATTTCAAGTTTCAATAAAACAGTGGTATATTCATATGGACATGCATCGGAATAAGTAACCATACCGTGGCAAGAGTATACAAATTGGGGAAAGTTTTGGAGGGGTACACTGGTCTCATGTAGGGTGCATGAGTGCCACATGTTCCTATATGGAAAGAAATTAACAAATGATCAATATATTATCAGTAGCCTAGAATCTTTCATCACACTGCATGAAATCTAAAGTGAAAGCACCTCACTTCCACTCATCCATTACGGTCTAAAGTCTAATAGAGTAGAGTAGAGTAGAGTAGAGTAGAGGAGAGGAGAGGAGAGGAGAGGAGAGGAGAGGAGAGGAGAGGAGAGGAGAGGAGAGGAGAGGAGAGGAGAGGAGAGGAGAGGAGAGGAGAGGAGAGGAGAGGAGAGGAGAGGAGAGGAGAGGAGAGGAGGACATTGTTTTATTCCTAGAGACCCTTATGCCTTCTAGGGAGTTTTTCCGAGCCACTGTGCTTCTGCCTCTGCATTGCTTGCTCTTTGGGGGTTTTTAGGCTGGGTTTCTGTAAGGCACTCTGTGACAACTGCTGATGTAAAAAAGGAATTTATAAAATACATTTGATTGATATGTAACTAAGTCGCTTGGGTTCCTGACTTTGTCTGCCTTCAACAACAGTATAGCTACACTATGGCCTATCTAGTGTCAGGATGTGAGTGGGAGTGACTTACTCAGTTTCTCCATGTTGGGGATCACCGCTTTGCCCTTCTTCATGTAGGAGTCCCGGAACCCATCCACCGACAGCATGATCAGAGGAGGGCGGATAAAACTGGGAATAAGGACCAAATACTCAAAAGCTGTCATGGAAAATTAGCTGTTGATGGGATGTCACTTGTTTAGTTTACACAAATGATATGGGAACCAAATGGCCTTGTAGTGTTAGGTCAAAAGGTGCCCACTGGGCTACTGGTTCCAGTCCAAGTTGGAGGTGACTGCTCAGCTGCTGCCCCTTTCCCCCAGACCATAAAGCCACTGTCACTGTTTCTGAGGATAAAATCATGAACGTTTATTGAGTTTTTGATTCAAACTTACCCTGCAGGACATTCAGGGCCTGTGATCTCCTCACACTCATCGTCCACCCATTTAGTGTCTCCTGCTAATAGGAGAATTTGAAAAGTTAAAGTCTAGCGCAAGTCTGCAAAAGTCTGTTGCCGGTGCATTGGAATTTGATTCAAAAGAAGAATTGTTGCAAAGTTGCAAAGTTGCACTTCTTAATTTTGAAAGTATTTGGATGATCAAAGCTTGTCAGAGTGTGAGAAGAATAGAAAACATGTATGCAATGTAGACCCCTCAAACTCAACTCTGGACCTCGAAGCCAGTTTCACTGCGTCTTTTTCACTGTTGCCCTTTAATCAGGGACTGATTTAGACCTGGGACACCAGGTGGGTGCAATTAATTATTAGGTTGAACAGAAAACCAGCAGACTCCGGACCACAAGTGTAAGAGTTGAATACCCCTGATGTAGAATGTGAAAGTTACTATGTATATAAGAGACTCACAACTTTTTATAGGTTCATTGTAGTGTAAACAACAAAAGTGAAACTAATGCACTTCTGCTGTCCAAAGGTAAAATGCACAACAAACCCAAAGCCCACATTCTACTTTTCCTTCTAACCGACTGCCTTCTCATTTGGTTCCCTTGGGTGTCCAATACGGAATGAACTGACCTAAATTCACTTTCTTCAAAAGCCTTTCATACATCCCTAGTTTGAGTGTGTACCTTTGCAGAGGGCTTTGTAGTTGGTACAGCAGTCTCCTTTCACCAGACAGTCTTCTGAGCAGTGGCAAGCGTGGTCATCGTTTCTCGTCTCCCCACAGCGATCTTCACTGCACTCAAAGCCACCCGCTGCACCAGGGAAGGGACATAAGAGTCTGTATTCAGCATCAACAACTAGCTACTACAAAACCATAGTCATGACTCATGCACACACACACAAAATCAGAAAGCAAATTCAATATCAGCCATTGCTTAATTTGGTGTACATTATTTTTAACAGTAGTGGAAGGTTATACTCTGTGCATACTGGGGAATATAAACTGGGTGGTTCGAGCCCTGAATGCTGATTGGCTGAAAGCTGTGGTATACCACAGGTATGGCAAAACATTTATTTTTTACTGCTCTAATTACATTGGTAACCAGTTTATATTAGCAATAAGGCACCTCGGGGGTTTGTGGTATTTTGCCAATATACGTATCACGGCTAAGGGCTGAATCCAGGCACTCTGCATTGCGTCGTGCTTTAAAACAGCACTAGGCTGTGGTATATTAGCCATATACCACAGCCCTTGGGCCTTGGGCCTTATTCCTTCATTACACAATCGCACCAGAGTAAGATATACAGTACAAGAAAACAGTTCAAAGACAAGCTGGTATACAAACCTGTTTTTAAACAGTGCTCGTCGAAATCTGAGCAGCAGCTGTAGTAGGTTTTGCACAAGTTGTCACATCTGCAACCTGGCGGTAAAGCTTCCTCCAATTCAAAACATCTGCCCTTACATGATCCTGCTGAGCTAACCCACAGGGAGTCTGAGAGAGCTGGGACAATCGAACACAATTAGCATCAACGCTAACGAGACACACCAACAAGTGATTGACACAACGTCCGTGGATGTGTCCTTAATATGGACACCATACTCACTAGCAAAGGCTTCAGCGTACTGAAAATGTAGCCTGGTAAACACAGTTTGTGTGCTACACATAATAGGCTATGGCATCATGACAACACAAATGATCAAGGCTAAAGGCAACCAGGCTGCAGAAAATGTAACGTCAATCTTAAATATTGGGTTACTACTGTAAGTCTATTAGCCTACTGTTCCAGAAGAAAGGTACAGTGGTGATGCCAACGAACAATTTCCATCCTTGAACGGACAAAACAGTTCTATTACTCTCTATTTTATTATACTGTAATAAAACCATTATTAGTCAACTGTGTCAGAGCAGGAAAGGCCAAATGTCAACGCATCGATCCATGTCTCACTTTTGGTTTGTGGCGGAGATCCCGCATCTTCTCCAGGTCGACTTGCTTGAAAGACATATGCCACACTAACACTGGATCCCGTAAGGACTGCGAAGAGAACAACTGCCTGAGAATAAGAGATAGACGTCATCCTAAAGTTGTTCACGCAACATCAGAATCAAGGAGTCAAGCCTAGAACATTAGGTAATCCACCTGATGAATTCAAACAAACCCCCCCCAAAAATGTTTTTACTGGTACAAAAACACCACTTAAAGGTAGGTACAGTGACAACTTAAATATGTGTACACTGGTTGATGTCAACTACATTCAAATACTCAAGCTGGGCATGATTTAGCCTACACTGTACAATGGAACCAATGTAATAGTCCCAAAATCAAGTGCCCTTAAATAGGGTGGTTGAAAGCATTTGACCTATAGTCTATATTTGACTCAGGTCTGATGATAGTACCGTCATATTGACAAATATTCTGTTCTTACTAGTGTGTGTTGAGCTTGAAATATGATCAAACAAACCAGAGTATCATTGAAGAGAGGAACATAATATTGTTTACCTTGAAGTACTCCTTTAAAATCATCACAACTAGTGGTTGCCTTTTGTTATTCCATAAGCAGCCCACGGTTTGAAGTTTGAAGAGAGGTTTGTTTTTCAATTGGAGGACAGAATAGCTGAATTTATGTATAACTTGATTATCATGGCAAAATATTTCATACACAAATATCGCTATTTGAAAACGATCCCCCTGTTTATTGTCTTTTTGAAAGTTATAGACAATCGTTTAAATTTGTCCCAACAAGCCCTTTATGTTCACAATCTTTGTAATTTGATCCCTGATTAGACCACCCTGTGTATTTTTTATGCTCCGTCTATGTGAAATTGTCTAAAACAAAAATGTAAGCAGATACTGATATTTGTGTCAGCGAAGAGAACACTTAAATGAATATGATTCATTATATAAGCTAATCAGTCTGAGCAGACGATTCCTGTCACTCATTGATTGCATCGATATTGATTCAAGTTCATCTGAACTGCTGCACTTAAAATGATACATCTGACACATAGGCCTATTCAGTTTCAGTTGAAACATTTACTCTCAAATAAAAGCTGGTATCAATTAATAAGAACATGAAAAAGTATGTGTTGCAGAACATAACGGAGACTTACATGACTATACAAAATATTAATCACTAGCCAATTTAGCATGTTTACTCGCCCGGGTAAACAAGTGCGTGTGCCACTATTTACAGACTGTATGTAGCCTACCGACAATTTGGCTATTCATCAGTTGTTTATTTTCGTTGTTAATGCATTATGCATAGGATGAATCATTACATACGTTTTCTTAAAGCTCGCTTGCAAGATCTGGACCGCTGTTGCAAGGACGCATTTAGCATTTTGTCAGATTGCCCAAAAGAAATCCAAGAATTTCATGACTACATTTCAGAATACAACAATTATGAAACAATCTCACCGTACCAATTTTCCCAGTAACATGTTCCAAATAGCGTATCCTCTTAGTGCATTCCCCAAAAGTGTCAAAAAAAATGGTGGGCAAAGTCCACCCTGACCGTTCTGAATCGATGGACAGGGCGCTGGAGTTCAGCGCTGTTCAGTTGTCTTGCTCAATTTGGTTTTTGCTGCAAACCAATGCGGATTAAGTAATGGTGACAGCTGCGCTCTGGTACAATGGTGCTGCTGGCAGATGATCTGTTAACCATAGTCAGCACTAAACTGTGGGCTCACTCCTACGCACGACCCGCGCAATGACCGAGGGAGAAGGAGAGAGAGAGACGCTCAGAGAGAGAAGGGGTGGGTTTTTATAACACTTTCTCAACTACAGTTTATGTTGAAATGACAGCTGTAAAAATAATTTCAGAAAACACCACAACAATAACTTGTGGCCTTGGGAGCATAGAGAAATTTCCAGGGGGGATGGGGGACATGTCCCCCCCAATATTCAGAAAAGGTAGACTGTCCCCCAAATAATTTATTAAAAAAATATTAATTAGCTTTAATGGTCGACTTTTGCCAAGAAAAACATTCTCAGAAATGGGGTGTGCCTTTGGTGGTTCATCAATGTACCATTCTGGTCATGTGCGCTGTGACCGGCATAGCTAGTTCGTTAGCTAAGTTAGCCACTTGTAGCTAGCCAGTAACTCCTTCAGTATGTGTTGATGTCATTTCACATAATTTTGGGGGGGACGGAAGCTGTAGAGATCAGTAAGAAATGGCACTTCTGTTGCTAAATATCTTATTCATTCATTTATTTTGGCTTTTATGCACTACCTGGTATGATTGTGCATTGATCAGTTATACAGTTTAAAGCCGTTATTTTTGCGATTTTGCTCAAGTCAACCTTTAAAGTAAGTGTCCAGTGTTAGCAGATTTCTATGAAATATGACCTATAATTAATTACAATATAAGTTAAATAGTTTTCCTTCCAAAATATTGTAATTAAGTATGTTAAAAAGCAGCTCATCCTCCTCAGCATTTTTGAAATACCAAGCATTTTGAGGTGAGGGTTTTTAAGTCGTTTTTTTTCTCCAATTCATTGTGTAGCCACAAATATGAGTATAGGATGAGTCAACAACATTATTTGGGTATGCGTTAACATAATATGAACTTTTAAAAGTTCGATTTTCACTTGACAATTACTTTAAAACTGCAAAAATGTATGTCAGCGACATGGAAAACTGTGTAGAATTGCAGGAAATGCATTTTAAAATGTAAACAAAAATTCTGGGGGAGGACCCCCAGTCTACTGTTCGTCCTTCCCAGTATCTACACCCTTGCATGGGAGGGTGAGCGCACAGGGTGATTCCATGTTTATCATAGGCCTGTACTGTATGTCAGATACCCCATGTGTACCCTTGTTGACCTCTACTTGTGGTGCTAGGGGTTTGACTTGAAATTGACACTTTATTGAAATATGTTTTGGAAATGCATGGAAAGCACTCCTTTTGCCATTTGTAATTTCCTGTGTGATTATGCTCTAAATTCATCAAGCCCAAAAAGCAAAGATGAAAGTATTTTGATACTGAACAGGGCAATGCATATTTGAGGTAAGAGTCCTCAATTGTATTTACTACAACAAATACACCCCATTCTGTCTCGTTCACCAATCATTCTGTTCTGTTTATTGAGTCAAAGGGGATGTCACAACGCAAAGGGAACAGTTACTCAATGCTACTCTCAAGGCTAGAAGTATAGAGGGTTCAAACAGCACACAGGGGCATCCTTCAGTGCATGCTGATATACAGTACAGAACACAATGTTATATTCCACTCATTTAGCAGGGGCTCTTATCCACAGCCTTGTAAAGGCGCCAATGTTACCAATTCTCAGAAATCTCTTTTTTTCTGGTAGTCAAGCCTTTACAGGAGGCTCTCTGTCACTGCTTTATTGTTTTGAAACTAATCAGGACAAACTTTGCTTGAGGGCATCCACTTCCTAAAATGTACTCCGATGTTATGAAATATTTATCAAACAATGGTGTTTTGTTCAGTTGTTGGAGGCTTAGGTAGTTATGGGTAGCTGTTGAATGACACAGCATTAAGACTAAAAGCTTGTCCTGTCTCATTCGGCTATTCGGCCTTTGGAGTGGATTACCTGGCATGGCCATGGAGCAATTTAATTGGGCATTGAACCTCTGCTACCTGGGGCTATGCTTACCTCCCTGATCCTACAGGAAGTTGGATCGGATAGGGTTTCAACCTCCATGTCACCTGGGGACCAGATTCATTTAAAAAAAATCTCTCTCTCTCTCTCTCTCTCTCTCTCTCTCTCTCTCTCTCTCTCTCTCTCTCTCTCTCTCTCTCTCTCTCACTCTCACTCTCACTCTCACTCTCACTCTCTCTGAAAAAGAGCAACTTCTGATACGGGCAAAAATTACAGCCTGTCTTGGATTGGACACAGTCCCTTTCCCCCCCAGGCTCTGGTTGACAAACATTACTATAAGGACACTTATTGGATATGGTTTCTAACAATGTTATACTGTGAATTTTGACCAGAGAATCCTGCATGTTTTATGAAACTCCAAATGCACACCACAAGTTTAAATGGTTAAAGAAAATACCTTAGACAAAGAAGAATATAATGAATTTGTGAGTTTGTCTCTGCTCTACATGCAGTAACCATTGCTCAGGACCCACCCTGTCTCAGTCTTTGTGCAGTCAAATGTGTCAACCACTATGATAGACCTTAAAAGGAAACATTTTTGTCGCTCTAGATTAATTGAACATATTGAGAATTGTCCAGGAATAAAATAGACAGTGATATGGTTATGGGAAGTGATGTCAAGAGTATACTCAAATAAGCTTATGCTGACATTGGTTGAGAGCAAAGTGAAAGAGCACACTACAGGTCAGTAAATATTTGCCCCACCACACACATATACACACACACACACACACATACACACTAGTCACCTGTAACAACGTAAAGATTACTTGTCCTCCTATGAGGTGTTTCTATCATTTTTATTAGCCAGTGTACCTTACTGCTGCCATTGGGTTTCTTTTTGACAATGATGGTGGCTGTCAGCTAATCCCAGCAAAGGTTGAAGGTCTAGGTCTATATGCCTCAATTAAAGTGAATGGAGAAGATAGGATTTTATTTGGTGCTTATCCATCTATTCATCTGGGGCATGTAGCTGGATCTACGCAACCATGGAATCATAATGACAGACTCCTTTTGAGGTCTGAAAACTCTCTTTACTGTCCCTTTAAATACAGCATGGTACGTTTGTGTATGTTACCCTTTTCTTGGAATATGTATTCCATGTAATGTTTACAGAGGACTAATCCTATTAAAGGTAATCTCAGCAACCCATAACCAAATCTGGCTTGACCGCTGGCTTTCCTGCCAGCTTCTTGATTTGGGTCTGGGAGGAAAGGCTTGAGATGTTTCACCTAGTACAACTGGCGGAACCACGGTGGATCCTATCTGGTAGCAGACAAGTCAACACACCCTCACCTCTTAAAACATCAGTCAAGTCTATTGCTCAAATGAACCCCTCCTTTTTGGAAAATTCTAAAGATGCCAGACAGGTGTAGGTGCACTCATGCATGATCCGTCCAAATGAACAGTGATGCAAAATCCAGCACACCAATAGAATTGTTCCTCGTAATACTCATATCCCACAGCCTACGGACAGACGCGACATGTTATTGTTTTATGTTATTCACGTTGTTTATTGCTCCTAGTGTGCAGTGGCGAGTTGACTTCAATTTCGCCCACACAGCCCACTGACGTAGTGCAAACAACACAATGTAACTAAAAAACATACTTCAACTACCGCATGCTGAGAGGCTGGTTTAGGGGTATCATTTCTTTCTAGTATTTTTAAGGCCAAGCCAGTATTCACGAGTTTGAGCATTGTGAGAGTTGACAGTTTGCTGCTTGAAAGGCATGCAGGTTTAAGGCTGGATGTCTCTATGCTCTGCAAATCTTAAAAATCAGCAGCTTCAAAAGACATGTCTCAGCATGGAATTAGTGCAAAACGCAGCATCATATGATGCAAAATGCCTCATACGGGGAACGATTTCTGTCCTTTGCAAGTTACATATCTTGAAAACGTGATTGATGACAAGCAAAACATTCTGGGACTTTGTCAACAATGGACTAATGAAACAAATACCAAAAGATAGTTTTTGGGTGGAGTTTTCCATGAACTATCTGTGTGATAAAAAAGATGAGGAAGTGGAGGACCATTCCTCCTGTATTTGAATTTAAGAAGAAAATATGAGACAAAAACATAATTTTAGATTAATCTGTACTGAATAAATATAATGTCTTGTCACTAACTACAGTATCTGGATTATAACACTGTTTTTCAATGGTCTACAGTTGTCTCAACAGCACACCCTATAGGTGAGGGTGGCTTTTTTCTGTCCTCTAGATTCCCATTCAGTATTTAAAAACGGTCCATTGCTTTATAATTGACACATTCCTGAAATCCCAATTAGTTTGTTTAGCCAAAGAGTTTGAAACCTATCTGGTTTAACTGTTCATGTAAACAGCTGATGACGAGGTTGCATCACTGCACTAAGCAGACACAATCTGATACATATGTTGTGAATGTTCCCTTCTGTTCTACTGCTTTCAGCACCCATGTGTCTTCATCTGTCCATTTGTCTATAGTTATTCAACTTATCTGTGGGACATTTAGCAAGTTTCTGGTCCAACTACCCACCATTGCTGTTTTGAAAGGTAATTCGACTTTTGGATCTTTTAAATTATCCAGGGAAGAATGAACAGATAGCCATTCAGATCTCTTGTAGTAGCAATTTACATATTTCCCATCCAATCAAATGATGGCATGAACTGACATGCGCAATTCAGAAGATTTTTTTATTTGCGAGAAGATATTTGGGGGAGAGAATCATTTTTGATAGCATTTAGTGAAACACCCTGCCTCAGTTTCAGTAAAAGGCTGAGAGATGGGGCT
Source organism: Salvelinus namaycush (assembly GCF_016432855.1). Taxonomy (NCBI): domain Eukaryota; kingdom Metazoa; phylum Chordata; class Actinopteri; order Salmoniformes; family Salmonidae; genus Salvelinus; species Salvelinus namaycush. Next base: position 29,671,153 of record NC_052333.1, read on the forward strand.
AGAGAAATGTAACCACTCTCAAATTTATAGACTTAGCTATGGATGCAAGGAATGACCATCCAAGATATCAAAAGTATCATGTTAACTATGGTTTGAGGCTATACAGTGTTTGTTTACATTTACTTTAATTATAAACATTGGAGTAAAACAAGCTTTTATATTGGGTTCTGATGCAGTTGAACTAAACAGTTTAACTGAATTCATGAGGCATTTATAAGTTAAATTCTTCATGAATCAATTGGAACATATCCTTCATTTATAAATCCAAATATGGATGTAGCAATTGCAGATTGCCGCTTTAAACAAATTTGCACCTTGGTGCTGTAGTGTCGACAGCTAGTTTAAAAAAAGGTATTTTTCCAAATAATTTTCATCCATCGTCCTCAATTTCACAAGTCTAAACCTGACACTGATATAAATGCACAGAAACATATGATGTACCATCTGCACTGGGACTCTTGAACTCCTCAATCTGAAACGTACTCTCTCTGCTGGTGAATAGTGGTACTGGTGGTAAATAGTGGTAACATAATTTCTACTTCTGAGTGAACTACGGTCATAGGAGTCTTTGTTAAAGCACTGTTACTATACAACTACAAATATAAACCTGGCTGGATCATGACTGCTTGTCAGTTAACTTGTCCATTGTTATGAACAAATGTAGTTGTCCTCAATAATTCCCACCGGACTAGTATAAAAATCTTGGATGGAGACTGTCTGCCAAAGTAGAGGACATTGTTTTTTCTTACAACCCAATAAAGAGTCTAAAGAATATATTGAACTTCAAAGAGTGGTTTCTAGCAGAGAATTACAAACTATGATCGCATTATTAGCATATTATTATGATCAGAGGAGACGGTGGAACGACTATAGGAGGACAGGCTCATTGTAATGGCTGGAATGGCATACATGGAACAGAGTCAAACGTGTGGTTTCATATGTTTGATACCATTCCATTTATCCCATTACAGACATTACAATGAGCCCGTCCTCCTATAGCTCCCACAACCAGCCTCCACTGATTATGATCAACAAAATGGTAGTCATGTTTTGAATGCATCACTGTTACTCAGTCAATGGCCAGTCGATGGCAATGTTATCTATAATACAAAAGCATCATAACAGTGGTCACCAACCCTGGTACTGTCAAGCGCTACACTGAAACCTGACCGAAACACCACATCCAACTGACCAACCATTGTCTCCTGAAAATTGTGTCATTCCTTCAACTGTCTCTCAACTGACCTTAAATGGCAAATGATTAACCATGTATAAGACAAACAGAAGTGGCACGTGTTGACTGTTGAAACAAGCCCCGCTGTAAAAATTACTGTGAAATGACACTGCGCGCCTGCCATTGCTATCATGTAGGCCTATAGCAGGGATGGACTCTGTTACACATGATACAAAGCAAGGACAAATCTAAACTCCATTTGTGGTTCCAATGTAGTACACGTGCTGATAAACAGTAAGACATGTTGTCAAATCAAATCCAATTTTATTAGTCACATGCGCCGAATACAACAGAATACAACCTTACAGTGAAATGCTTATTTACGAGCAGCTAACCGACAGTGCAGTTAAAATAATAAGAGATAAGAATAAGAGATAAAAGTAACAAGTAATTAAAGAGGAGCAGTAAAAAATAACATTATATACAGGGGAGTGCCGGTACAGAGTCAATGTGCGGGGGCACCGGTTAGTTGAGATAGTATGTACATGTAGGTAGAGTTAATTAAAGTGACTATGCATAGATGACAACAGAGAGTGGCAGTGGTGTGGAGAGGGGAGGGGGGGGGCAATGTGAATAGTCTGGGTAGCCATTTGACTAGATGTTCAGGAGTCATGGCTTGGGGGTAGAAGCTGTTTAGAAGCCTCTTGGACCTAGACTTGGCAATCCGGTACCGCTTGCCGTGTGGTAGCAGAGAGAACAGTGTATAACTTGAGTGGCTGGAGTCTTTTGCAACTTTTAGGGCCTTCCTCTGACACCGCCTGGTGTAGAGGTCCTGGATGGCAGGAAGCTTTGCCCCAGTGATGTACTGGGCCGATCGCACTACCCTCTGTAGTGCCTTGCGGTCGGAGGCCGAGCAGTTGCCATACCAAGCAGTGATGCAACCAGTCAGGATGCTCTCGATGGTGCAGCTGTAGAACCTTTTGAGGATCTGAGGACACATGCCAAATCTTTTCAGTCTCCTGAGAGGGAATAGGTTTGTCGTGCCCGCTTCACGATTGTCATGGTGTGCTTGGACCATGTTAGTTTGTTGGTGATGTGGACACCAAGGAACTTGAAGCTCTCAGCCTGCTCCACTGCAGCCCCATCGATGAGAATGGGGGCGTGATCGGGATTCTTCTTCCTGTAGTCCACAATCATCTCCTTTGTCTTGATCACGTTGAGGGAGAGGTTGTTGTCCTGGCACCACATGGCCAGGTCTCTGACCTCCTCCCTATAGGCTGTCTCATTGTTGTTGGGGATCAGGCCTACCACTGTTGTGTCATCAGCAAATGTAATGATGGTGTTGGAGTCGTGCCTGGCCGTGCAGTCATGAGTGAACAGGGAGTACAGGAGGGGGCTGAGCACGCACCCCTGAGGGGCCCCTGTGTTGAGGATCAGCGTGGCGGATGTGTTGTTACCTACCCTTACCACCTGGGGGCGGCCCGTAAGGAAGTCCAGAATCCAGTTGCAGAGGGAGGGGTTTAGTCCCAGGGTTGTTAGCTTAGTGATGAGCTTGAGGGCACTATGGTGTTGAACGCTGAGCTGTAGTCAATGAATAGCATTCTCACATAGGTGTTCCTTTTGTCCAGGTAGGAAAGGGCAGTGTGGAGTGCAATAGAGACTGCATCATCTGTGGATCTGTTGGGGCGGTATGCAAATTGGAGTGGGTCTAGGGTTTCTGGGATGTTGGTGTTGATGTGAGCCATGACCAGCCTTTCAAAGCACTTCATGGCTACAGATGTGAGTGCTACGGGTCGGTAGTCATTTAGGCAGGTTACCTTAGTGTTCTTGGGCACAGGCACTATGGTGGTCTGCTTAAAATATGTTGGTATTACAGACTTAGACAGGGAGAGGTTGAAAATGTCAGTGAAGACACTTGCTAGTTGGTCAGCCCATGCTCGCAGTACACGTCCTGGTAATCCATCTGGCCCTGCGGCCTTGTGAATGTTGACCTGTCTAAAGGTCTTACTCACATCGGCTGCGGAGAGCGTGATCACACAGTCTTCCGGTACAGCTGGTGCTTTCATGCATGTTTCAGTGTTATTTGCCTCGAATCGAACATAGAAGTAGTTTAACTCATCCGGTAGGCTCGTGTCACTGGGCAGCTCTCTGCTGTGCTTCCCTTTGTAGTCTGTAATGGTTTGCAGGCTCTGCCACATCCGACGAGCATCAGAGCCGGTGTAGTACGACTCGATCTTAGTCCTGTATTGACGCTTTGCCTGTTTGATGGTTCATCGGAGGGCATAGCGGGATTTCTTATAAGCTTCCGGGTTAGAGTCCCGCTCCTTGAAAGCGGCAGCTCTAGCCTTTAGCTCAGTGCGGATGCTGCCTGTAATCCATGATTTCTGGATGGGGTATGTACGTACAGGCACTGTGGGGGCGACGTCAATGATGCACTTATTGATGAAGCCAATGACAGATGTGGTGTACAGATGTTGTAATACTATCATGTTGTCTGTATGGTCATTTTGCAGCTCTGTAAACTGAGCTTATCTTCTATATTTTTGTCACTGTTCAGTGCAGGCTTTTATGGTCATCTTGACCTGGGGAAAGACATGTCTTGAAGGAAGTTGGGGCACATACAGTATGGTACGTACTGTACAGTGTGAATTCAGTCAAACCTGCCATAGCAAGTGTATTTACTATTATACAACGGGTGGTTCTAATCCTGAATGCTTATTAGTTCAAAGCATATTCCAGCTGGTGTCTATTCCAAAAGTTACCGCCGTCTAAATCTACAACGTTAAAATGCCTATTTACTATGTTCCATCTGACTGCGCAATCCACTGTCTCATCAGCCCAGCCAGGCAATTTATAAACTTGAATTCCACTATAAAATGCATCTAGACATTATCTCACGCTTCTTTTAGACTAACATTTAGTTTTCAACAGCAGAGATTTGTATAAAACTTGCTATCTATCTCTCTGACATTTGCAACATTGTTTCAATATTTAAATTCCAGCTGTCCCATAGTAATGAACGTGTCGGGAGTCGGGACGAGACAGACAGACAGACAGGCAGCATTTCTCAGCCAGTCGTTTCTCAGCCAGTCATGCGTCAGCTGGCATAATTCTTATGGTTATATACAAAGAAATGTCAATTGAAAAAAGGTCAAACAAATGAAGTGCAGCTAGTTTGCGGTCTTTCCAGCTATACTGTTTGAAGTGACTGTAAATTCGCCGTAGCTGGCTAGCTAGTAAGCAAAGGATAAGAACGTTGCCAGCCAGTATGGCAATGGAACATTTAGAATGAACAACTGTGTCGCGTCCATAGATACAGAACAAAAAGACTGAATCAACTGAATCGATAGAATGAATAACCGACCGGCTTGGGAAGCAACCCTAAACTTGTGTCAGGACTATATCTTGTGGAAAGATGAAATAGTATGAATAAATTCATCAAAATTAAAGTGATAATGCCCTCGATGCCAGTGTTTGAGGGATATATATATACCCTCCAAACACCGTCTTCTAGGGCATTATCACTTAAGCGGATCTGTGCACAGTTACACACACACGCTACGTTTTCGGAAATCCGGAGGCATCTACCTTTGAGCAGAGCTAACTGTTACTAATAGTAGTATAATATCCAGGAACATTCTGTTGTTTTATTTGGGGACATGGGGAAAGAGCTTAGCGCAACATTTGGGATTTATTGAATTGAGCTCCAAATCTACAGACGTAGGATCTTAATTTGAGCCAATTTGCTACAGCAGGAAAGTAATCCTGCAGCAACAGAAAATGTGAATTACTATGTGGATTATAACGAGCATTTTTCTTTAAGGCAAATCAAATTTGACATTTTAAAGTGAAAATTACAAACTTTAGAAGCTTTTTTAAACATTAAATACACAACAAGTTTGCATTTCCTGCTGTGCAGGATGATTCTCAGCAACAAAAGAGTGATCATCTTACATCTGTATGTAAGAAAAGGCCTATGTAAAGTTATTGAGCTGTATGTTCTCGAAATACCTCAGGCAGTGTGACATCCATATCAGACTTTATAAGCCTATTGATCATGACTCACCTCTATACATTATGAATTATGTCTCTACCTTTTAGCAATGTGAGAGGAGAGAGATATTGCTATTGGATATTGCTCTCTGGCTGGGCAACCAGGCAAAGGAGCCACATAATAGAGGTCATCATGTTATACTACTGATCATGATGCACTCAGTGTTGGTGTGTGGTCAATGAACATCTTGGTTTGATGATCATCTTGGTTTGTCATTGAAATGATACAATACACGTTATTTTATTTCTTTCTTTCATCACATTCCCAGTGGGTCAGAAGTTTACATACACTCAATTAGTATTTGGTAGCATTGCCTTTAAATTGTTTAACTTGGGTCAAATGTTTCAGGTAGCCTTCCACAAGCTTCCCACAATAAGTTGGGTGAATTTTGGCCCATTCCTCCTGACAGGGCTGGTGTAACTGATTCAGGTTTGTAGGCCTCCTCGCTCACACATGCTTTTTCACTTCTGCCCACAAATTTCCTATAGGATTGAGGTCAGGGCTTTGAGTTGGCCACTCCAATACCTTGATTTTGTTGTCCTTAAGCCATTTTACCACAACTTTGGAAGTATGCTTGTGGTCATTGTCCATTTGGAAGACCCATTTGCGACCAAGCTTTAACTTCCTGACTGATGTCTTGAGATGTTGCTTCAATATATCCACATAATTTTCCTATCTCATGATGCCATCTATTTTGTGAAGTGCACCAGTCCCTCCTGCAGGAAAGCACCCCCACAACATGATGCTGCAACCCCCGTGCTTCACGGTTGGGATGGTATTCTTTGGCTTGCAAGCCTCCCACTTTTTCCTCCAAACATAACGATGGTTATTATGGCCAAACAGTTCTATTTTTGCTTCATAATTTCTCCAAAAAGTACCTTCTTTGTCCCCATGTGCAGTTGCAAACCGTAGTCTGGCTTTTTATGGTGGTTTTGGAGCAGTGGCTTCTTCCTTGCTGAGCGGCCTTTCAGGTCATGTCGATATAGGACTTGTTTTACTGTGGATATAGATAATTTTGTACCTGTTTCCTCCAGCATCTTCACAAGTTCCTTTGCTGTTGTTCTGGGATTGATTTGCACTTTTCGCACCAAGGTACGTTCATCTCTAAGAGACAGAACGTGTCTCCTTCCTGAGAGGTATGACGGCTGCGTGCTCCCATGGTGTTTATACTTGCGTACTATTGTTTGTACAGATGAACGTGGTACCTTCAGGCATTTGAAAATTGCTCCCAAGGATGAACCAGACTTGTGGAGGTCTACATTTTTTTTCCTGAGGTCTTGGCTGATTTCTTTTGATTTTCCCATGATGTCAAGCAAAGAGGCACTGAGTTTGAAGGTAGGCCTTGAAATACATCTACAGGCACACCTCCAATTGACTCAAATGATGTCAATTAGCCTATCAGAAGCTTCTAAAGCCATGACATAATTTGCTGGAATTTTCCAAGCTGTTTAAAGGCACAGTCAACTTAGGGTATGTAAACTTCTGACCCACTGGAATTGTGATACAGTAAATTATAAGTGAAATTATCTGTCTGTAAACAATTGTTGGAAAAATTACTTGTGGCATGCACAAAGTAGATGTCCTAACCGACTTACCAACACTATAGTTCGTTAACAAGAAATTTGTAGAGTGGTTGAAAAACAAGTTTTAATGACTCCATCCTAAGTGTATGTAAACTTCCGACTTCAACTGTAATTGGGTAAATACATTGAATATTGTATTTGTAGAGGCAAATACCTCATGCTGTCAACAGCTAGGAATGTTCTTGATTTATCTCACAGAAGGCCATTATCATTAGGCCATTATCATCAGTTTGTTTGTCCATATGTCATTGTGGATGTAGTCATTGTTGATATGGATGTTGTTGAACCTTCCCACTGACCATGTCTCTCATCCATGTACCATGACAGAGAATGTGTGTGTGCGTGTGTGTTTGTTTGTGTGCGTGTGTGTGTGTGTGTGTGTAATAGAGAATGTCCAGTCCTTCCACTCCACCTTGCCTGGCCGCAGTGACCAGTGGAAAACTCCACTGATTCTTTCCCTACCTCCATTAGAGCATTAGTGATCCCAATATGCCTTTCTCAGCTCTTATCGCCTACCCTGGGATAGCCTGGCAACAAGGCATCCCTCAACCCCTCCCACTCCCTCCCGGCCAGCCTAGACTGTTTACTCTCTCTGGGGGTTAACATTTAACATTTATACCGGAGCACCACAGCTGACTACATCATCAGAGATTGTGGACAACAACCTTCCCAAGTTACTTGGCACTTTGGCTGGCAAACCTTTGAAGTGAATTGTACGATGGGACCTCGGACAGCTGGTAAGGGCAACTTTTATTGCGCGAGGCAAATACGTGAAAGGTGGAGATTGTAGGTTTACTGAACTTGTTTTACTTGCTATGGCTAATGTAATATTGTGTCTCTTGTTAAATCATAAGCATTGGTGTTGAGTTCACCTATATGAGTGCTGTGAATACAATGGTATCACAAGTGGCTGTGGATCTGTTTTTACTCCTAGTTGGGCTCTTGTTAAGTATTTTTAAATGATCATGTTTATTCCTTTTTTTTGTGAGACTGAGAACCATTTTATTGATGAAAAATTATAGATTAGTCCAATTATATGCAACTACAAATTAGAAGAGATATCCAGCACAGAAGAAAGCATTATTACATTGTGTTTGACTGGGGGTGAATTTGACCTTTATTCTATATGTCATCATAATAGTATGCTGGTGATTGTTATGTAACTAAGTGCAGTAACCATAGCTTCCACGATAGGCTGGTATAAATATAAGCTTGTCAGGAAGTGTTTCTGTGATATCAATCAGTTCAGGGAGTGTTCATACAACACATTATGTGGCTATATTTGATTAGCAGCAGACACTTAGTTCTTTCATAACACTCAGATATGAAATGGGAGGCAGAGGGGTATATGGTGTGTGTTTGATGTGTTCTACTGTAATCTACAGCACTGCTAACAGTTCTGAAACTGGAGTGTGTGTCTGTGTGTGTGTGACATTTCAGAATGAATAACATGGTGGCTTCCTTTTGTTATTCGTTCTTTTTCCTCTCAGTACACTTTGTCAATCACTCTCAATCATAAAACATGTCTATGCTCTCTGTGTGATATCTCTATATGTTCTTCTTTTCCTTCTCTCAGTCACTCCATCTAAGGAAAGAAAGATGGTGTCCGGGGGGCAAGATAACAGTCTTAGTAGTGGCAACAGCGGGTATTGTAACAGAGGTCCCATGCTTACCCCTACCTCACCTGTGCTGTCAAACCCCAAATCAGGTAAGAATCTCTCTGGTCTTCACCTAAAGCTGTATCACGTCCTCTCTACTGTACAGATTCAATTTAAACACCACTGTTCATGATTACACTGAGAATCTGCTAACAGTGTCTGTGTTCCATTGACAGTGCTAAAGAGACAAGTAAGTCCAGAGGAGCTGCGGAGACCAGGAGGTTCATACATAAAGAGGACGTTTACAGTACGTTACCACAGTGTTATTTCTTATTCATGCTAAAATAATGAAACACAACCAAATATCAATAAAAATCCATTATCTTTTTTCACAATTCTATTCCTAAGTCATGTGATCAATCTATCTCCAGATTGTAGGTGATGCGGTGGGCTGGGGCTTCGTGGTCAGGGGGAGTAGGCCATGTCATATCCAGGCAGTGGACCCCAGTGGCCCTGCAGCAGCAGTAGGAGTGAAAGTGAGTACCATGGCATTGTGGGACATTTAGTGCAAAGAGCATCGCCAGGGCCTACAGGTTGATAGCTTTGTCAAATCAATATATTTGTTAGACTGGTAGACAATAATAAGTCTTCCTCTGCTATGTGCAGCTCTCATAAATTCTCTTCATTACGTACAGTATTTGACCAAAGTCCGTTTTCCAGGTGTGCCAGTTTGTGGTCTCTGTCAATGGTCTGGACGTCCTGTCTCTGGACTACAAGACGGTCAGCAACCTCATCCTCACTGGATCACGAACCGTGGTCATGGAGGTTATGGAGGAGTCTGATTGCTGAGGATGAGGTTGTATTGTATTCGGTTACAGTCAACTTAAGGCCTCAGTAACCCATTGGCTCTTGGTGGTCGAAAGCTTAGAGTAAGAATGTGGACTATATTGGCCGAAATAAATCCATAGAAACCTTACGACCTTGATATGGAGCCAAATGGACTTAGCTACATGATCGACTTGAGACGCGGGTCACAGCAACAGAAACCTGATGAGCCCCACTGTGAAGCCATGTGTGCTTACATCATCAGTCTGAGACTCTGACCAGTGTTTCGTGGTTAACATGGATACAGCTTGTGTTTTTTGCTCTCCCACAGCAGTTTAGACTTTTGACCTGTGCGCCTACTCCTTGCCTGCTGTTTGCTTTTCCATCCACTCCCTCGTTTGCTCCAATGGAGGGTTCCTTCCTAGAAAGACAAGTACTTAGGGTGTTGTTGATTAAGTGAGGTGGCACATATTGTAAACAACACCGCACTTTGTGACGTGGCAAAGGTGATTTTGAGTAGTGTAGAATTTCTTTTGATGATTTAGCTTTGCATTTTGCTTGGAATATGTTTGGCATTGAATGCTAAAGTTTGGTAGCAGGAGTAACTTAAACCTTGTATTCATATTGGACTGAAAATAGCACAATACTGTCAAACTGCAGATCACATACTTTCTAGCAGCGTAACAAGGCTTGGATGTCATCTTGGTTTCTGATTCCACTGCAATATTTTTGGAAACCCACAATACTGATAAAAGTTCAAATAATCAAACAGTAGTAGCCTATCAACATGTTAATCCTTTTTTATTTTTGAAACAACAAATCCATGCATTATGTCAATGCACTTTACAGGGAAATAGATAGGTTATAGCAGTGATATTGTGCATTTGTAATGCATGATCACATAGTCCAACATAAGATATAAAGGACCCAAAGCACCAAAGGAGTTGTACTTTTATATAGCCATATAACCCGACACTATACATTTGCTATGGTCAACTGATCTTTAAAGGGTATTAGTGCAGACCAGGCCAGCAAAGAGTATCTGACTTTGTGTTAGCGTCTGATCAGTGTGAAAATATTTCAATTAGCCAATGAATTAATAAAATAAAGTAATTCAATTGAAAATGTTAGCAAATGTGTATTTGAATCAATGTTTATGATATTAAAGCAATAATATGATTCATCACTTGCAAATAATCAATCTTATTATCGTTAAAATAAGGGCTCACATCAACTGAAGCAAATTATTTTAGCAACATCACCGGAAAATCAATATTATGGATAGAAATGTAACTGCTTCAATCTAATAGCAATAAAGTAAGAGCATTTATTGAACCCTGACAGGAACTTTAAACGGCAATAAAAGTTGAAATAACCTTGAAGATCAACAGGATCACATTGGCATTCCTAGATTATGTGGTTAAAATATCTGGTCAAGGAATGTGCATTGTGCAATAATATCTGTAGATGGCATGTGAACTACAAGGAACAACATTCAATCACGTAAGCAGACTATATGTCTCTGACCACCAGGTGGCAGTATGTACCATATATACAACTGATATTTCCCAATTGGATCTCATTGACTGAATATCCAAATCTCTTTTACAGGCGTTTTACTGTAAATACCTTTCCAGTACTTTGAGAAGTTTTTTTGTTTGTCATGTTTGTTTGATGTCACTTTTGCCACAATAATATTACAATAACAAACCACAAGCTGCATTATATGTTTCCTGCAATATTAGTAGGGTTGCTATCACTACAGATTACTAAAATATCCAGCCTGTTAGTGTAGGAAACTTATGATAAGATAACCCCTCTGCTGCCCTCATCAGAGTTCAGGGGTCAAGGGTTTAAGTGCAGTAGCATGGAATGCTCTTAAAATGGGTCAGGGCTTGTGTCAAGGGCAGAAATTGTGAGCTATTTCAAACTCCATCTAGTGATGAGCTCAGCATTATGAATGCACAAGGATCTTCAAAAGCAAAAAGAGTAAGTGATATAGTGTAACCATATCCTACTGTAACTACAGTAACTACAGTAACAACTGTGAATTCTATGACTGCAGGAATGTTAACCCCATAAGGGGCCTCCAATAAAAAAGAGTTATAGAGGGATTCCACAAGTAATTGATTTTAAAAAGATGATTCTTTATCACTTCTGTCATGACCATGACCTTGCTGTCATGGCGATGCATAAAACACAGCGTACCTAACTACCCCTCTGTGCTTGTAGAAACACATTCGACATTGGGTCAACTGGGAAAGGTGTGTAGCCCAAGGAGCTCTTGTAGACCCTATGACTTCATGGGGCTACCCATGCTAACATACTGTATTCAGTCACAGTCAGCCTTTAGTCAATGATATGTTAACTGTCAATTGATGAGTGGGATCTAGTTTGCTGTGAGATGGTCTAATCAAAACAGCTATCTAGAAGTTACTCAGATAAGTCTAAACGACTATCTTTTTCGACAGAAAGACTAGAGCCTGTGTGTTTGGAACCATTTAAATTAAAAATAAAATATTTATTGAGTGAAACATTAAACTTCATTGGATATTCATTCCAAAAATGTAGGCTGCACCGGAGTGCCATTCCACTCATAACACCAAAGTGGCAAATTCGGGGGTAACCTGACGGGCATTCTGACCGTCAGTGCAACACCTTATCTGTTATTCCAAGAGGTCCAAACCTCTTGAAGTAGATGCTAGGTTGCATTAAGGTTGCTGCAACATGAGTGAATGGTACTATATCTTAACTTGGGTCTGTGCTATCTGGGATCCTTGGGACGTCACTACCCCATTGAAGTTGACATTTTAAATTGTTAAGGTAAGGGTTAAGGTTAGGGCTAGGTAAGGGTTAAGGTTAGGGTAGGGGTTAAGGTTAGGGTTAAGGTTTAGGGTAGGGACGTCCCAAAGATACCGGATTGCACTGACCTCTTAACTTGACACAGATAGGGGCTTATTATGAAAGGCATTAACACATTTAATGTGGTCAAGATAGGTAGTTAGTTCTTTTTTTTAAACAAAGTCACTTTCCAGAAATGATTTTATTTCTTACCCAACCAATCAAATACAATTCAGACTGATGGTACATACAAAAGTTTGGACACAGCTACTCATTCAAGGGTTTTTCTTTATTTTGACTATTTTCTACATTGTAGAATAATAGTGAAGACATCAAAACTATGAAATAACACACATGGAATCATGTAGTAACTAAACAATGGTTAAACAAATCAAAATATATTTTAAGTTTGAGATTCTTCAAAGTAGCCCCCCTTTACCTTGATGACAGCTTTGCACACTCTTGGCATTCTCTCAACCAGTTTTATGAGGTAGTCACCTGGAATGTATTTCAATTAACAGGTGTGCCTTGTTAAAAATTAATTTGTGGAATTTCTTTCCTTCTTAATGCTTTTGAGCCAATCAGTTGTGTTGTGACAAGGTAGGGGGGTATACAGAATATAGCCCTATTTGGTAAAATACTAATTCCATTATTATGGCAAGAACAGCTCAAATAAGCAAAGAGAAACGACAGTCCATCATTTCTTAAAGACATAAAGGTCAGTCAAAAATTTAAGAACTTTGACAGTTCCTTCAAAAACCATCAAGCGCTATGAGGAAACTGTCTCTCATGAGGACCGCCACAGGAAAGGAAGACCCAGAGTTACTTCTGCTGCAGAGGATAAGTTTATTAGAATTATCTGCACCTCAGATTGCAGCCCAAATAAATGCTTCACAGAGTTCAAGTAACAGACACATCTCAACATCAACTGTTCAGAGGAGACTATGTGAATCAGGCCTTCATCAATCAATCAATCAAGTTTATTTTATATAGCCCTTCGTACATCAGCTAATATCTCGAAGTGCTGTACAGAAACCCAGGCTAAAACCCCAAACAGCAAGCAATGCAGGTGTAGAAGCGGTGGCTGGGAAAAACTCCCTAGAAAGGCCAAAACCTAGGAAGAAACCTAGAGAGGAACCAGGCTATGAGGGGTGGCCAGTCCTCTTCTGGCTGTGCCGGGTGGAGATTATAACAGAACATGGCCAAGATGTTCAAAATGTTCATAAATGACCAGCATGGTCAAATAATAATCAGGAATTGGCTTTTCATAGCCGATCATTAAGAGTTGAAAACAGCAGGTCTGGGACAGGTAGCACGTCCGGTGGACAGGAATTCATGGTCGAATTGCTGCAAAGAAACCACTACTAAAGGACACCAATAAAAATAAAAGACTTGCTTGGGCCAAGAAAAACGAGCAATGGACATTAGACCGGTGGAAATCTGTCCTTTGGTCTGATGAGTACAAATTATACATTTTTGGTTCCAACCGCCGTGTCTTTGTGAGACGCAGTGTAGGTGAACGGATGATCTCCGCATGTGTGGTTCCCACCGTGAAGCATGGAGGAGGAGTTGTAATGGTGTGGGGGTGCTTTTTCTGCACAGCATTCCTCAGCGATACGCCATCACATCTGGTTTGCGCTTAGTTGGACAATTATTTGTTTTTCGACAGGACAATGACCCAACACACCTCCAGGCTGTGTAAGGGCTATTTGACCAAGAGGGAGAGTGATGGAGTGCTGCATCAGATGACCTGGCCTCCACAATCACCCAACCTCAACCCAATTGGTTGAGAGAATGCCAAGAGTGTGCAAAGCTGTCATCAAGGCAAATGGTGGCTACTTTGAAGAATCTCAAATATAACATATTTTGATTTGTTTAACACTTTTTTGGTTACTACATGATTCCATATTTGTTATTTCGTAGTTTTGATGTCTTCACTATTATTCTACAATGTTGAAAATTAATGAGTAGGTGAATGAGTAGGTGTGTCCAAACTTTTGACTGGTACTGTATTGATACAACACTTTCATACATGTCCCATTGCATATTGAGCCAAGAACAACTTGCTGCACCCTGATGATCGTGATGGCCAGATAGATGGAATGCAAACAAGTAATAGAGCAGAGATGAGGATGTATTGTCAATTAAAACCTTGAAACCTGAAATTGTTGCATTTTCAGGTCTTGAGAATACTAAGCTAATCATGAACCAAGGTTGACAGTTAAATATTGTTGTTATAGGCCTACATAACAACACTTATCTATGTCTGTGTGTGCGTAATATAATAATAACATTAAATAATAATAATAATATAAAATATGCCAAGTTACCATATGGCTGGCTGATTAAGCTACCTCAAGTATTACTGCCACATTAGTAAATTCTCCCCTGAAAGGAGGAATGAACATTTGCACGCAGGTAGCGCTCGTACTGACCAGAAAGCGCGAGAAAAAAAGACATACCTGAAAAAAAGCTTACGGACGAGGAGTGAAAGCATGTAGCCTACCCTGGGGGCGGTCAGAACAGAATTCACATTTCATAGCTTATCGCCTCTTTTATATTGGCTGCCGCCGAAACACATTTTTCTGCCTCAGTCAAGATCAAACGAGGTGAAGGAATGAATCGCTCAAGGGATGGGTGAATGAATACCAGCACGGGATACACCCATCATAGCAAGTCTGAAACTGAAGGAGCTGAAGATAGTTTTCCAACAGCCCGCGAAGCAAGACACACAGGAAGGGTCCTTTGGGAGCAATATTACCTGTAAACATATGTTTTGAAAAGGTATGAGATATTTTCTTTAGTTTGGGATAAAGTCCGTGTTTAATTACAACACATTTCAAGTAGAAGTGGTCGGAAACGGAACCTCACCTGTCAGTGGTGGTCGTGGGGGCGCGTTTGACAATATATGCAAATTTGGTTTAGTCAATTTGTTACATCTGTTTTTGTAATTCGTCGATACTGTTTGTTTATCACATTTATAATTAAAATATAATGTACAGTCGTTTTCCATTTTTCCCTAAGTCTATAGGCCTACACGAACCATCACCGAGGACTGTGGACTACTACTGTGGTTTACCTGTAGGTTAGCCTACTTGTACACCTGCAATTTGTCATAATGGCAAGATTAGAAGGCTATTTAGGTACATTGAGTATTTGAGGAGAATGATTAGGCACGGCGAATTGAAGTGCTGCTTTGAAATACCAGCTAGCCTAATGATGAAGTATTCCTATCGAAGTGTTTGCATACGTTTGAGAGAAAGGTGTGACATCATGCTCATCTATTTTTTACATCCTCCATTTGTTTGAGAAAATACTACTGCCACAGTACTCTGCAGGACATGCCACGTTTCAAATATCATTTGAGTGATTTATGGGTGTCATTATGGTTATGCCAAAGTTTAGATGCTTTGTTGAGTTTATTTCCAAAACTATTTGAAATGTAATTGGGAATCTACTGTTTATCAACCTACAGTTGAAGTTTATCAATGATATTCATAAAATTGCTCTATAACTTCTAGGGATGTGCATCTTTCCCTTTCAAGACGATTCAATACTTATCTAGATACATCGGCTCCGATATGATACAGGAACGATACGTTTTAGTTTGAAACGATTCATGCAATTCAGTTTGATTAGAGAACAAATCGATGCGATTCAGTTCGATGTGATACAATTCGATGCACTAACATTTGTTGCATAAACACATTCATTTTCCATTATAAACTAAAATATGCTGTTGATGGAGCTCATGAGCTGGGCCTCTCTGAGCTGGATCGGTCTGAGCTGACTTCTGTGTGTGTGTGTGTGTGTGTGTGTGTGTGTGTGTGTGTGTGTGTGTGTGTGTGTGTGTGTGTGTGTGTGTGTGTGTGTGTGTGTGTGTGTGTGGGGTGTGTGGTGTGTGTAAATTATGTATGTCTATGGTGTACTGTATGTACTATGTAGGCACCTGAGCTGAGCTATAAGTGAGACTAGGTATCTATCATCCTACTACCACTATCAGATTAGGGCGGCAATGTAGCCTAGGTCTCCCCCCCCCCCCAGATTAAGTGTTTGAGCTAGTAATATATCAATATTTATTGTTTACAAATTAGCTATGACATAGCCAATGAACATAAAGCACAATTTTGGATTTCACCCCCATCTCAAAATTGAATGATTTTGACCATTTGGATGTTTTTATGGAGGGATCTTCTCTTTTCTTCTTGCTTCGGCCATAGTGATTTCTGTCCTCATTATGAAATCATCAATTTTACCCTGTATATCTAAAAATGACTATTTACACATAATGTTTAAAGCAAAATTACCAGAACTATTGCTGATGGTGAACCTGAACAATCACAATAAAATAGATTGTAGTAAGCCCCGTTCAGCAGGTATAACCTGGGCACAGACCTCAGTTCAATGTCTAGTTTTGATTTACATTTGGTTTTCAACATAAAATGTAAAAAAAAAAACTTTTTTTTTAAAGAATCACCATGTCTGTGGATTACGGTTAAAAGTTGGGTGAAAGAAAGACAAAATGCCATTACGTTGATTACTTTCTTCAAATCCAAATCAGTTTTTCACGTTGATAAGTCATTACATAGATTTTTTGGGGTTGAAATTCCGGTAAAACACACTTTTCAACAGTGCTAAGATAACAATAACTAGCGTTAGCACAATGACTGGAAGTCTACATGACTTCCAGTCAAGCTGTTCCTCTAGACTTCCTTTAATAATGGAGCTTATCTATTCATTTTCAATGGCATCAGGCATTGTCATTCCGTTTGATGTCTCGTCAGGTTTTCTAAGCTCCTCTTCTATACCAGTGTGAAGGATGCCGGCTACAGGACTGAAGACGTGGGTATGGAATCCTCTACTCTGTCTGGCTCTTATCTCTCTCTCACCTGCACCAGCTCAGGGTCAAGGTAAACACAATCATATAGGCTGCTTCTTATCCTCTGTCGTCCCGTGTGTGTCTTTTTGATGTGAAGCTTTTGTCAAAGCGTTTGTCTTTGTGTCACTGTCACTGGGATTATTTTATTTCAAAAGGGAAAAGTCACTATTTTCTGGTAATATGAGTAAATATTTGTGTGTAAAATCACATCATTAACATTCCATTTGATGTGCCGCTTTTGTCGAAGCATTTGTCTTTGTGTCACTTTCACTTTGTAATTATTTTACTTCAAAGGGAAAAGTCACTATTTTCTGGTAATAAAAGTTCATTTTTGTGTGTAAAATCACATCATTAACATTCCATTTGCAGTCAACTCAAGTGTTTTGAGATTATGCTTTTACATGAACTACCTACCCTTATGGTCTTTGCCCATATATACAATGTTGCAAACAATATCTGCCTTCGGCCTTATCCTTGTTGATGTGAAGACAAACAAGAACTGCACCCTCAAACAGCTGCAGTTTGTTTATCTGGGCTTGTCTTGACACCGTTGCCCAGTCCTCAAGTGAAACGAACCACAGCATTCCTGTGCTAAGAGTGCACTCTGTACTGTGCTAACCTGGGCTAAAGCATAGTGCCGCTTTGTGTTGTATTGTAGCATTACACCTTGGACAGTATCCATTGGGTGTCGGCAGAAGCCTTCTGGTCAGAAGGGCCGGCCTCTTGTTTAAAGTAAACAGCCTGTCCTTTTTACAGGTCAGAGTTCAAAGTGTACGGTCAGTGGGCTTCAATAGAAGTTTCCTTCAAAGTGCGCTAAAGACGTTTAACTGAAAGCATCCGGCCCTTGAGGCGATAGACAAGGGAGGGATGTCTGGGAACACAGGCCACTGTCACCCAATGGCATGTGGCCACGTGCCCATCCCTACAGTGTCAGCATCTCACCCAAAATGTCCCTTATAACTAATTCTTACATATGAATTAAAATGCATTAAACATTCTGTACTGTATCTGACTTCCAAACTCCCCATGGGTACTTGTGGCCTCTTAAACCCTCCGCAGCCTGCTAGCTGCTTGCACAAGATGGCTATGAAAAATATATGAGAACTTAAGCCCATCTTCACACAGGCAAGTCCTTTGTCTTGGAGATGTTGTTTACCGAGCGTACAACTAGTCTGAGACGTCTGTTCTGGATATTTCCTGGCTCACTGAACATGGTGATGCATAAAGTCTCTGAAGGTTTTAAAAAAAAAAACACACACAAACAACACACATGCTAATTCTCTCACTCGGGGAAACGACATTCTTCAGAGAAGATCTTTTTTTCAGAGAGAGTTAAGCCCTGCTGAATACCCACCCCCCATTTCAGGTTGGTGAGCTCAGTACAGTATTATTATTCGCCTGTTTGCACCATGTACCATCTCCGGGCTCTTTACCTTCCGATGAGTTACTCCATTCTATGTGCTTGGTTGTATTCTTTCCATACCTACATCAATGTCTCCAAATATAATCTCATACACACATCATTATTCTGTATGTTTCAACTGTAGAGCTTCGCTCTCATTTATGTCAGTCATAGTGAAGGTATTTAAAGAATACATTGGCACCAGATAGCTTGCCTGCTCCTAATGAGGACACAAACAAGACAAGTTTGTGGGATAGTTTGCAGAACTTTCCATTATTACCAAATTATATGGGAATGTTTATTTGTATTTTATTTTACTCTGGGATTTGGTCATGCCTAGTATTAACTACTGTGCGGAGCTGTGGGATGTTGACCCAAGAGGAAGTGGTGAAGTGGTATATTGCTCTACTTGTAGATAGATATCTTCTTGAAGACAGGAATAGATGCTATTCCAGTGCCTTTCCCTTTGTCGCTGCTACAACTGAAAAAAAGTCACATTCTCCTCTGAAAAGGCCTCAAAGTAAAGCGCACACGCTTTGTAATACACCCTCAATTCGACTGCTCCGGCCAAATGCAATCGTGATGAGATCAGGGATGGTCCTTTGATGCTGAGATAAGTGCTGCACAAAAGACCCCCACCCCTCCAAAAGAGACATGAGAGCTATCAATGGCAAAGGGAGAGAATGTGACTGCTTTTTTTGTGACATCTGTGGTACTCTTTGAATCTGTATCTTTTTTATTTGGCCAAGATACAATCTTTTAGGACTTGAAACACAGATGGAGTGCCTGTTATCTCGCCAAACTCTGGCTGGAGTTCAATCTAGCTGCTAACAGTTTTATAATCTCTTTTAACTGGGGAATCTCAGGTTTCATGCATTTTCATTGGCAAAAAAAAATCACCAAACCTGTCGCACTCCACTAGTTACTGAATCCGGCCAGTTTTTTCAAAGAACATTGTTTTTTTTGTTTTTTTACATTTGATTGAACCCCAGCCACTGTCTTGGTGTCATATTAACCATGCATTCAATATTACTATTGAATATTATATACAAACGTTTCTTCAATTAGTCAATTATTGTTAAAAACTGTGTTTTGTGCCTTTTTTTTGTCTAGTTGCCACTCCACGAAGACTTCGTTTCAAAGTCCTGAGCGCAACCCAGCTGCATGTGTCATGGAAAGAGCCGAAAGGAGACTTTGAAAGCTACAGATTTATTTATAGCACACAATCAGGTAAGGTCCAGCAATGTTACGATCAAGTTACGATTCGGCCCTGAAGGACTACGCTTTCTAACTTATGTTCCGTGTTTCACAAACGGCTTCATACTTGCAGTGTAGAAAACAGAATGACATATCAATTACATGTCAGATGATGATGTCATCTGGTTATAGCCCGTCTCCTATGACGTGAATGGCTTCTGGAGGTTTGACTATAGTTCATTAACGGTAATTGGAGTAGGAGTTGAAGAAGACACAGACTGATTGGTAATGATCATGAAGAAATGAGGAGAGTGAGATAGCCAATGTCTTTGGCACACACTCTCAGTAAAGAAATAGGAGTACTTCAGAGTATGTGATTTTCCTCCATTTTATAATCACGTTGAGAAATGAACTCCAAACATCCATTTTGTAATCTATGTTAATCACTGTGATTGATACACATAGTAAGCCAACGACGTGTATCAACTTGAGAAACACTGTATTAGGCGAATTTGACTCAATGAATTTGACTCCGTACAGCCTACCATTTCACTTCTCACGTTGTTCTTAAGGAAAGATATTTATAAATTGCCAATTCTTAATGTATAGATAGACTCCATGACATTCCACCATGTCTTTTACTTTGAGTCCTTACAGTACCATACCTGCAGCTAGGGGGAAAGCTGCAGCTCCAGTGGCTTGCCTGGCCCTTGATCTGGTGTTGATAAAGATGATGGAGTAAGCGCCAGTGAGCAGAGCACAAGCAGCTGTATCTAAACTGCCTGAGGCAGGCCAGGGTGGGGGGCACAATCTTATCCCAGCTCTGGCACCCTGCTAAAGGAGCACATCTCCCCACCAAGCCAGCTTCCTCTGGTGAACTTCTCCTTATGCCAGCTGCAAAATAGAGGATATTTCAACAGTCAGAATTGTCATATTCTGTGTGGGTTGAAATGGGAGCTCCTGAGAGAGGCTAGTCAGTGAGCCTTTGTTCATTGAAGAAGAGTTGCTTTGACAGAGGGCAACACCCGCAGACATACACAAACCATTATGATTGGGGTGGAATTGAATGCAGCCCTAGATTGTGGGTAGTAACACTGGCAGTAGGATTATAGGTTCAGGGGTGTGTCAGAAATATTCACAACCAGAATTATAGGCGCAGTAGCTGGCGGTGGCAATAACGGTCTGGGATTTGACGATTTAATTAAATTATTTTTTTTACCCCAATTTCATGGTATACAATTGGTAGTAGTTACAGTCTTGCCTCATCGCTGCAACTCCCGTATAGACTTGTGAGAGGCGAAGGTCGAGAGCCATGTATCCTCCGAAACACAACCCAACCAAGCCGCACTGCTTCTTGACACAATGCACATCCAACCCAGAAGCCAGCCGCACCAATGTGTCGGAGGAAACACCGTACACCTGGCGACCTGGTCAGCGTGCACTGCCCCCAGCCCGCCACAGGAGTCGCTAGTGTGCGATGAGACAAGGATATCCCTGCCGGCCAAACCCTCCCTAACCCGGACGACGCTGGGCCAATTGTGCGCCCACCCATGGGCCTCCCGGTCGCAGCCGGCTGCGACAGAGCCTGGGCTCAAACCCAGAATCTCTGGTGGCACAGCTAGCACTGCGATGCAGTGCCTTAGACCACTGCACCACCCGGGAGGCCGGGATTTGACAAATTAATACATTTGAGGTGTGACGAGGGCGTAGCCATTCACTGGCCAATCAACGCGTTTCATGGATTAATATTGCATGCCGTTGTGCCAAGATCTGTAGGTTATTGACAGTCTTTGCATTGTCGTCAACTCCAATGCAGCTGGGGGCACGGAATATTCTCATCGTAGTCCATTGTGGATTGATACTACAGTTTATTAAATAGGATAGGCTATAGTAACATTGTTGACAGTCAACATTGTTCAAATTGGCTTCAACGAGTACAGGCCTACATGTATTTAAGCGTCGCACTTCTCCTCAAAAAAAAGAAATACTAGACTACCATAAATTGTATTGTATGTGTGAGGCACGTTCTCAATAAGCACGTTATAGGACTGAATCATTTGAATATGTTTGGTGGAGTGAGTCTTTGGTAGGCGCGTTCTGGAAATGGGGACGGATACAAGCCGAATGGAGTTTGCACTGCAGGTAGGCCTATGTGAATTGTGAATAACGCAAAAGCATGACGGCAAAAGCCCCACGAGTAGACAATTATTTTAGAAACCTTTTATGGATAGGCTCCTTGGCAAATGCATGAAATACATCCAACGCATTGCTGTTGAAACAGCTTTCGTTATAGTTGGCCTAAATGTTTCTAAATAGGGTCACTGCCGGCATCAGCTAATCTCTTTTGAGGTTTAGGGGCACAAAAAGCACATCTCTCTTGTTCCTTGCGCATATGGGCAATGTCCATCATGGCTGGATAGGCTGCGCTGGTTACAAGAAAGAGACGTTGATTTCAGACTTTTGAAAAGGTCCCGAGGACGTCGATATATGCCGATATATTTTTGGGGGGACCCCCCCCCAAAAAACAATAGCACTGGGCTCAAACTCACAAGGCTCAGAGCCAGTGCATGCGGCTTAAATCACTGCGCCACGGCAGGTCACAATCTCCTAGCAAGCAGGGAGAGTACTTCATGATACTTAATGGAAACGGCGCATTGTTTTTAATTATTTTGTTTTAAGCCTTCCCCAAACCATAGCCGTAACCTTAACCACTTGAAAGGAATACCTAAACTTAACCCTTTAAGTTGTTGTTGTTTTAACCCTGCAATGATTCAGAATTAATCGGTAAAAAAAAATCGACCTTCATCCAATTATGGCAAATTCCGTGGTGAAATTATGACATCAGGTTTGTGAAATCCATGCCATAACCAACCTGCTAAGACCAGCTTTTGTTTGGTCTTATATATCCCCACCAGCGCCGCCTGAAGTTGGCACTTTGGCGCACGTTTTTAAGGACACACCTCAGATATTGCCACCCCTCCCACCTCAGTGCAAGCGAGCTCATATAAGACAGGCAAATTACCAATCCATTCCTGGCGCAAGTGTTTGAAAATAGACAAGCGCCGGTCGAAAAGAAGGAAAGAGAGGAAGGCTCCACACCACTTTCTCTCTTGAGTATTTTACCTAGTTATTTACAGATGATCTAATTTTTCTCTGTTGTAGCTTTGTCAACTATGTGTCTGTTTTCTGACCTGTTCGCACCACTCCCTGTAGGCTTTAGAGACCCTCCCCACCGCTTCGCTGCAACCCTTCTAACTTAGTGTACCCTGTGCGCACAACCCATGTGGAATTCCCGGTCTCTGGCAGCATTTGTAACTGCCGATCTGCGATCAAGAGCCAGAGTTCATCTCAGCCTGTGCTGCACTTCAGTCCCTTGACTTTTTTCCCTGACGGAGACAAGGATCACCACAGAGAACACTGCTACTCCGGCTGCTCTTTATTCATCTGACTATGTTTTCTCTCATAGTCCGAGAGCATCTGGTCGTTGCGGTGGTGGCACAGGTCTACTCATGTGGAGATTTTCTCTTTTCTCACTCTCTCACCTGTCCATCTCCTCATTTGAATTCCATGCTGTCACTGTCACTTGTCCACTCAAGCTTAACATTATTGTAATCTATCACCCACCAGGTGCCCTTGGAGAATTCCTCATTGAGCTTGACACCTTGATAAGCTCATTTCCTGACGATGGCTCACTGCTCTTCGTACTTGGCAACTTCAACCTCCCGACATCTGCCTTCAATTCACTTAATTTCTCTCTTTCCCCTCCTTGCCTCTTTTGACCTCACCCTTTCCCAATCCCCTCCAAATCACAAGGCAGGCAATACGCTTAACCTCATCTTTACAAGAGGCTGCTCGCCTACTAATCTCACTGCAACCCCCCCCCCCCCCCCCCCTCCAGGTCTCTGATTTCCCTTTCCTCCAACCCTAACCACTCAGCCCCTACCCAGATGGTCATGCAATTTTTCACTCTCTCTCCAACTACTCTCTCATCTTCTATCCTATCATCTCTCTCTTCTGCTAAATCCTTCTCCCTCCTGTCTCCTGATTCTGCCTCTTCAACCCAACTCTCCTCCCTTTCTGCATCCTATGGCTTGCACTGTCCCCATTTCTCCTGGCCGGCTCGGCCCTCCCCTCCTGCTCCGTGGCTGAGTGACTCATTGCGAGCTTACAGAACAGGGCTGCGGGCAGCTGAGCAAAAATGGAGGAAAAATAAACTTCGGAGGACGTATCATCCTTTCACTCCCTCCTCTCTACCTTCTCTTCCTCTGTATCTGCTGCTAAAGCCACTTTCTACCACTCTAAATTTCTGCCTGTAGCTTCTGCCTATAACCCTAGGAAACTCTTCCACCTTCCCCTTAATCCATCCCCGCTCTGCGGACAACTTTGTCAACCACTTTGAAAAAAAGGTTGACAACATCGACTACTCATTCACTCAGCCTATTGAGTCCACTGGTCTCACTCACACAGAACTACCCTACGCCTTGACCTCTTTCTCCCTCTCTCTCCAGATGAAATCCTGCGACTAGTGAGGTCTGGCCACCCGACAACCTGCCCGCTCAACCCCATCCCTTCCTCCCTTCTCCAGACCATCTCCGGAGACCTTCTTCCATTCGACCCCTCTGACTTCAAAATGGCTCGAGTTGTTCCCCTCCTCAAGAAACCAACACTCGACTCATCTGACATCAAAAACAATAGACTGTATCCCTTCTTTCTTTTCTTTACAGAACACTTGAGCGTGTTGTCTCTGATCAACTTTCTTGTTATCTCTCTCAGAATGATCTTCTTGACCCCAGCCAGTCAGGCTTCAAGACATGTCATTCAAACGAGACTGTTATTCTCTGTGTCACGAAGGCTCTCCGCACTGCCAAAGCTGACTGTCTCTCCTCTGTTCTCATCCTCCTAGATCTATCTGCTGCCTTTGTCACCGTGAACCATCAGATCCTTCTCTCCACCTACTCAGGACTGGGCGTTTCAGGCAATGCACACTCTTGGATTGCATCCTACCTGGCAGCCGCTCCTACCAGGTGACGTGGGGAGGATCTGTGTCTGCACCACGTACTCTCACTACTGGTGTCCCCCAGGGCTCTGTTCTAAGCCCTCTCCTCTTCTCTTTATACACCAAGTCACTCGGCTCCGTCATATCCTCACATGGTCTCTCCTATCATTGCTATGCCGATGACACTCAACTACTTTTCTCCTTCCCCCCTTCTGACACCAAGGTGGCGACACGCATCTCTGCGTGCCTGGTAGATATCTCAACTTGGATGTCGGTCCACCACCTCAAGCTCAAACTCAACAAGACGGAACTGCTCTTCCTCCCAGGGACGGCCTGCCCGCTCAAAGACCGCTCCATCACGGTTGACCACTCCACCGTCTCCCGCTCCCAATGTGCAAAGAACCTTGACGTGACCCTGGACAACATCCTGTCATTCTCTGCAAACATCAAAGCAGTGACCCGCTCCTGCAGGTTTATGTTCTACAACATCCGTAGAGTACGATCCTACCTCACACAGGAAGCGTGTCCTCTCCCATCTGGGCTACTGCAACTCGCTGTTGGCTGGGCTCCCTGCTGCGCCATAAAACCCCTGCAACTTATCCAGAACGCAGCAGCCCGCCTGGTTTTCAACCTTCCCAAGTTCTCTCTTGTCACCCCGCTCCTCCGCACACTCCACTGGCTTCCAGTTGAAGCTCGCATCCACCACAAGACCATGGTGTTTACCTACGGAACAGCAAAAGGAACTGCCCCTCCCTACCTTCAGGCTATGCTCAAACCCTACACCCCAACCCGAGCATTCCGTTCTGCCACATCAGGTCTCTTGGCCCTCCCACCCATACGGGAGGGCAGCTCCAGCTCAGCACAGTCCAAGCGCTTCTCTGTCCTGGCACCCCAATGGTAGAACAAGTTTCCCCCTGAAGCTAGGACAGGAGAGTCCCTTCCCATCTTCCGAAAACATCTGAAACCCTACCTCTTCAAACAGTATCTTAAATAATCCTCCTCACCTTCTATTTGACTATTTGGATAATGCATTGGCAGGACATAAAAACAGCCTTCACCACTAGCTCTGACTCTACCGATAACTACTTTATTGGGGAAAATTTACATTTTTATGCCTGTGATATGTGGTTGTCCCACCTAGCAATCTTAAGATAAATGCACTAACTGTAAGTTGCTCTGGATAAGAGCATCTGCTAAATGACTCAAATATAAATATATACAGAGTGTGCTGCAACACAGACATTTTGCTGAAAAAGACAGAAAAATATCAGTGCTTGCTTTTCAAGTATTCTGCGGTACATTCGGAAGTATTGGTCAAGATTGTTTGAATCATTCATAGGGGTGCGTCTAAGGTCCAGTTGTGTCAGATAAGGCCTCCATAATACCTATGAATGACCTATGATGGGCACATCATCTTTAAGCAAGACCTGACAAGACTTGACACCCCCATTTCTACAACATGCCTACACACTTCCATTTGCAACACGTTGCCTTCAGGCCGTGCTTAGCAGCTATATCAAAATAGTAATAAAGAAGGAACTGTACGTGTCAGTGAACACCGTTAAAGACGAGTGTTAAATGTCAGGATAATTGTAATTCCGTAGTTCTGTTCTGATATGCAAAACAAGAATGATGAAACCTAGGGTCAATGCATAAATAGTACATTTTAGCTACATTCCCTTAAGTGCTTTAATGGTCTGCCAGGCTCGATTTATATAAATTGATTTAGAATCAGTAGGCTACACGGGGAGTGCGTTCTCTCCTGTTTTCACACAGCCCTGTTAAGTTGTTTTCGAAGAGAGAGACAGTTGAGTGAGTCCAACTGAGGGTCTCCATGTACTGTGCATACTGCTTCTTAAAGTAATTCAGGTGTGTTGGAACACTGAGGCCTCACTTTACTTGTCCTGCAGCAGCCTGCTGAGCCGCTGCCTAGTTCATTTACTGCCGTATCCAGTGGTATCCTTCATTGCAACATCAAATGTCATTCCTGACATTCCACCTGAAAAGGAGATTTCAAAATAGTCAAAATATCCCAAAAAGTATATTTTTATTATGGTAAACTCATTTTCAATCGAATGTACTTAATAAACAATCAGGTGAAAACAATGTCTTGGATATTTACAAAGATTGGTCTTGTTTGTTACTTTCTCCCAATTACAGATGCAGAGGAGACTGAACTAGAGGTGACAAAGAAGGAAGCCAAAGTGATCATAGACTTTGACCCCAGAAAGTTGTACACAGTCAAGGTCACTGCTCTGAAAGGTGCTCGGGAGAGCAAGCCACTTCTAGGAACATTTGAGGGTGAGAAGAGCCTTATACCTTTTACAACCTATTCCATGATTTCATGAACTTGTTCAATCAAAGGTAATAGCTGGTCTGTGTGATTGCCATTGTTCCAACACATTTGACAAAATGTATTCTACGGTATGTGTCAATGGAAATGTGTTTGCTTTGTTTCAGCCCAACTTTCAGAGCCTGACGTTAAGAACGTACAGCCCCAGAATGTACGACCCAAGAACCAGAAAGACACCATTGTCACAGAGGAGAACAATGAGATATCTGAAGGTAAGTATGGGATGTATGAGTGACCAACCTGAAATCTGGAAATTGCCATGGCTCAGTCTTCAAATCAACCAAGAAATCAACATGGAGAAAATTAGCTTGAAGACACACAGGTAAGTTGAAGCTCCAAAGGGCTCTTGGTTGGTGCTGAGGCTATACCTGGTGGTGGAGTGGACAGCTGTACATTTTTCATTGGGAGTGGATGCGACAATTAGAAAACATTGCCCTTGTGATGTTTTCGTTCGAACTTTTCTGAAGAAGAAAGGCCTTGAATGTGATCCCACTCACTCCTTGGAGCAACAACTGCAATGTGCTTCATTTCAAGTGGACTTTGAAGGAAATTCCAGGGCTGAAAAATTGTCAATTAAAGTAAGTCTACATTGGATCCCAGTATACAAAACTTCTAACTGGACACCAGAGGTACCACAGACACTGTCTTGTGGTCCTGAAACAGACAGAGCCTGAGAGGATCTGATTAAAACAAAAGCACTGGATATTGAAGCATTTTGGAGCAATGATCTACTTGTGATTGCCATGTTCCGTAAAACCAAGGTAAGCCTAAAACTGTTTTCCTTTTAAAATGAGCATGAAGTTGTTATAAATCTGTTATGGTAAACGATCGGCCAGGATGTAAAGACTGGAATGACAAAGTTTAAAACCAATCATCATGACACTGATACAAAGCTGTAATGTTATAGGAGTCTACAGTTATGTCTCAGGGCTAATACTGTATAGGAGGATTCAGCCCCAACTGAAATAACATCTGTCAGGGTAAAGGTTGTGTATGCAATAGTTGCAGAGGTATTTTAACACACCCTTCCAGCTGAGTTCAAACAGATAAAAGAGACCTGGAGACTAAATATTGATTATTTGCAAAGGATTGATCTCAAAGTGTCTGCCACAGTATTGCCCCATGTCTGTAACCAGTGTCAATATATTTAAAAAAAAAACAGGGATATTGTAAAAGCTGTTGGTGGGCTGAAACAGGCTATTAGTGGTAGATTTAGGAGTTTGTTTTCAGACAAAGATAGTAACAGTGTTTATGAAACGCCTGTGGAGTGTGTGTTTCATGGTGACTTGGATCGTCTGTGCTTCTGGCTTAAAGAGCTATGATTTGGCCGAGGTGTCAAAAAGTGTTTTGCAGTTATGGAGTGTGGTGTAAGGATCCCTGTGGTGCTTTGAAGTCTGCGATGGATCACCTGCCGTCTCTTAAAATGCTGGAATTGCCTATGAGTAAAAGACAGAAGGGGAAAATAACTCGGATATAATGATGCTGCTTTGCTTTCTCCTTCACTCTCTATCTTCTCTCTTTCTCCAACTCTTTCTTTCCCTGTCAAGCTCTCATTTCTTCCTCCTCACTGTTTCTCTCTCCCTCCCTCCCTCCCTCCCTCCCTCCCTCCCTCCCTCCCTCCCTCCCTCCCTCCCTCCCTCTCGACTCTCCCTCTCTCTCTCCATTGCATGTAGACAGTTGACACAGGCAGCTATCTCCTTGCCCACACTTGCAGAATACCTTTGCTATGTTATCACGGGGCCCATTCTTGGACGGCTCCAGGCTTGCTAAGTAAACCCCCTGTAGCTCCCTGCCTGCCTGGGTGTGCAGATATACCAGAGGGCATAAAGGTGTGCCCAAGGCCTGGCAGACGCCGCAGTCCCACACAACCTAGCACTTACCTCCACGCCTACCCTCTCTGAACTGGGCCCAGGAAGGATATTAGGCCCCTATATTTATGCCCTAATTGAAGCTGCTGGGGCCGTGCTCGGCAGAGTCGGCGCATCCGGAGGTGGCGGTGGTGTCATAAGGGACACAAATAGGTAATTAAGGCCGGATGACTCATGCATCGCCATGGCAGCACTTATGTTGTGCAGTGTCCGGGGTTTGGGATCCGAGGCTCAGGGTTGATTGACACATTTTTGAGCGAAAAGTAATTGGTGTCAGTCAGTGAAGGGATAAAATGGCATAGTTTATGTATGACACATTGATTTTTAGCCCCTTTTGGCTCTAGATGGGTATATGGGTATGGGCGTGTGCCATGTGGTATATTACACTGCCATAACATTATCATAGGCATTACTTAACCTCTTTTCATTTCTTTCCAGTTTATGTTTGCCCTTCCAGCTTTGAGGTATATTCTATATGCAGCGGCATAAGCAGTTACCAGTACATCTGAACCAATAACCACAACCAGTACCAGACCATATCCTTTACCTTTCAGCTAGACTGCTTTCAGTTCCCGATGGCTACACTGCTACCTGCTCAAGTTAGCGCAGATAGCATTAGCTTATCATCCGCCCTGTCGCTTGGGGGTCAAGGAGGATATTACGCTTCCTCAATGTCCCTTAACTAGCAGGTGGTTGGGGAGGTGGTGCTGCCAGACAGTATTACGCTGCGATGACATGGCCCATTTGTTTAACTTTAATTACACGGTCATTTGTTCACACGGAGGTAATTGGGCTGTATCCGGAGAGGCCGGCGAGATAATGAAATCACAGCTTGCTCCTGATTTCCCCCACTCTTCAGGGGACCCTAACGTGCTGTAGTGTCGCCCCCAGGAACCACAGGTCATATTTTAAGCATAGAAGACATTTAGTGGTCTGTAGTAGCCGAAAGGCAGGGCTGCTTAGAGGACAGAGAGGTTCTCTCTAGGCTCATGAACAACAGCTAAGAGATGGGTACAGAATATGTTATGGTAGTGGTGTCTTTTGAGGCAATGTTTAGCGAAGGAGGAGGTCGTTATTTCGCTTTTTTGTTGATTAAGATGCGATTAAATATCTGTGCAGTAGTGAATAAAAATGTGACAATTTGCCTTGTGAAACAGCACAAATTCAGCAATAACAGGTGCAAACTAGTGTTTTTAAGCATGGCTTACTTTCCTCATTCTCTTGGATGTCTGGAAAACACAGTATTTTCACAAGACATAATAGCAACCTGATGTAACGGAATTCCTCCTCCTCTTCATACGAAGAGGAGGAGTAGTGATTCGACCAAAATGCAGCGTGGTTATGTGACATAATGATTTATTAAACAAGACGAAGACGAAACGAAATACACTTGATAAACTACAACACAAATAAACGATGTAGACAGACCTGGACACGAACTTACATATAACGTGAAGAACGCATGAACAGGAAACAGACTACATACAAAACGAACAAACAAACAAAACCGAAACAGTCCCGTGTGGCGTAACATACAGACACTGACACAGGAGACAACCACCCACAACAATCAATGTGAAAACACCTACCTTAATATGGCTCTCAATCAGAGGAAATGAAAACCACCTGCCTCTAATTGAGAGCCATATCAGGTCACCCTTTAACCAACATAGAAACACATAACATAGACTACCCACCCAAACTCACGCCCTGACCGTCAAACACATACAAAATAATAGAAAACCGGTCAGGAACGTGACACCTGAGGTATTTTTGTAACCATGGACACAGTCACAGGCATGTTTTTTTTAAGGCTGAACTCATGTAACTGTTGGAATTCTCTGTTCAGTGTCAAAGGCACACAATTCCCTGTAATTAATTAGTTTGGTAACAGACTGTATAGTACTTTTGATCTTCAGCCGTAATGCTGTTCATGTAAGACACGCAGGAAACACTGTTATGAAATGGAAATAATTTGATGGACAAATGGAGCATTGCAACTTTTATGCTGGACTCTTGGGATACTGCTTCCTATTGAGTGACAGGTATTATGTCATTCATTTGATGGTGTTATAACAGGTTTTATAACAGTTTCATTGCAAAAGAAATTCACCTGGCTGGCTTGGTCTGTCAGCTTGTGGTGAAAGGAACTCGTTTACTGTACATGGCTCTAGCTCAGGGATGGACAACTTTGATGGGGGTGGAGGCCACAACAAATCGGACTCATCATGAGGGGCTACGTACCCACATCCATACCCACACATGCAGTCAGAGTCGGCCCTAGCCTTTTGGGGGCTCTTGTTAACTAATTTCATGCAATTCTACTCATTTTGCCATGAGGTGGAGAGAGAAATTCGCAATTTTACAGCTAATTTCCTGCAATTCTTCACTTTTTGCCAAAGGGTAGAGACAAATGTTTGCCGTTTTTAATATGATATCTGATGATCAATGGTGGCCCCCAGGTCGATAATTCGACCATGATTTAGATAGCTGGTCGCTAGACTAACATTCCAATAAAAACAATGTTAGCTGACATGGGCTAATTGAGTGACTGTCATTGACTGAAATAACAAGAGAAAAACTGCTGATGCACAACCAAATTTTCGAAATTGCACTTTGTGTATTCTACTATTGATCTGCAGGCCTACAAAAAGTGGTCCACGGTCCATCAGTTGCCCATCCCTGCTTTAGCTGATGCATATACAGACCACAGCGAACTTACCGGATACATTATGTACAAAATCAGCAATCAACAAACAACTCAACGCAATGTCATTTCCCCATGCTACAAATCACGATGAACGATGAATCAACAGAGCATGCCTCATCACAGACGGATCCACTGTTGATAAAGCCAAATTGAAAGTGAGCAAAATAGTGCTGTGGCCTAGACTGAGAGAGAGTCTGGCATTCCATTAATGCAAGTGCGGGCTTTACTGAGTTATGAAGCGTGGAGAAAAATCTCCATCAATGGAACTTGACATTCAGACAGAGTCATTTGGAGTCCCAAGTAGAAATAGAAGGGTTAGGAATGTGACAGGTGACGGATGCTCTCAGGCAGTTAGACGGGCACACGTTTAAAGTCACCTAGTCAACCCCATCCAGAGAAAAGATGCCACGTGATCATGTCCATCTTGCCCGAGGGAATGGGCCTCTGTTGACCAGCATCATTCATTAGGTGGACGTGTTTAGCCTCGGAGGCTTGAACCTTTGATGACAGTTTTCTTATGAAAAAAATGTGATGTTTCCTTTGTTGTTATTGGTTTTGGGTGAGTGAGTGAGTGTACACTTTCTGAGATGTCACACACACACACCTGCCAGGATGTTGTGTGAGTCAGTGTGGCTGTCACATCACCCAACTCCTCCAGTCTGTGGTTAATTGTTTCTAGCGACAGAAGTGCATTTGAATATTCGCAGGACAAGTCTGACTTACAGTAATTTCCCCCGGGTTCCCACGACAACGTCTGAACGTTGTCACATTGTCTGCTCATTGTTCGGTTCTCTACCGTATGGGGCTGACAGATAAACGAGTAACATCCTCGCTTGGTTGACAGCGCGGCCCTTTCTTCATATGCTGCATCGCCTCACAGTCACAAAGCCAATACCCAGAGGTGAGGCTTTACCTGTTCCACTCTGCCCCAGTCGCTGTAGTCCCATCACTCACTGGGAGTGGGGCCGTGTGGCCTCTTAGCTTAAACATCTTCACAAATAAGCTTATGGTATGAGAAAGTATGGTGGAAAATATGCAGACAGAAGGCCATACATTTTGTAGACACATTTTGGATTATATTGGACAATAGGAGATTTTTCTGTCACAACATCCTTCATCAGGCCCGATGATGAAGTAAATTTTAAGTCGATTCTTTTCAAATTACCCATCGAAAAACATTAGCCTATACCTGCATTGTTTTCAGAGAAATGCATGAGGAAAAATCCACCTGGATCCCCTAGAGAATTATGAATGCCATAGAGACCTATCATAATCTGATATCAATGGACCAGTAAGAACCGTACAGATGAACCATACACCATTCGATCACTATTAATAAGGCACTGCTCATATCTAATGCCTTACATATTTCAGCCACATATTCCATATACTAGAATAACATTAAGAGAAAACTAGCATTTATATATTGAGGCTTGTATTATTGGTTCTACTGTCGTCTGCGAGATGCCTGTGGGAGGGAAGCATGGAGAGTCCTCCTTATATACTGGAACAAAAATATAAAGGTATAAAGGTAGGGACGTGGATCAGAAAACCAGTCCGTATCTGGTGTGACCACCATTTGCCTCATGCAGCGCAACACATCTCCTTCACATAGAGTTGATCAGGCTATTGATTGTGGCCTGTAGAATGTTGTCCCTCTCCTCTTCAATGACTGTGCAAAGTTGGTGGATATTGGCGGGAACTGGAACGCGCTGTTGTACACGTCGCTCCAGAGCATCCCAAGCATGCTCAATGGGTGACGTGTCTGGTGAGTATGCAGGCCAAGAACTGAAAGAACTGGGACATTTTCAGCTTCCTGTTATGCTGGTGAATGAGGACCCAAAAGCGACTTAACAGAAACAGAGTCTTTATTCCAGTCTTAAACAAAAACGATACTCCTGGATAGTATCTTAGGTAAATACAAAACAGGAAAACTGAAATCCTCTCGTCAGTAGAGAGGAACGACTGGAGACGCGACCACAGACTGCAGGTCGCTTCGGGAAGGCACAGGCCGTAGCTGACAGACACCTGCTCACACGCAGCATCTGAAGAAGGCAAAAACACGACAGGGCGGAACAAGGACACAGAACAGCAAACATCAAACAAGGATCCGACAAGGACAGAAGCGGAAAACAGAGGGAGAAATAGGGACTCTAATCAGAGGGCAAAATAGGGGACAGGTGTGAAAGAGTAAATGAGGTAGTTAGGAGAATGAGGAACAGCTGGGAGCAGGAACGGAACGGAACGATAGAGAGAGAGAGCGAGAGAGGGAGAGAGGGAGGGGGAGAGAGAGGGATAGAAAGAGGGAAAGAACCTAATAAGACCAGCAGAGGGAAACGAATAGAAGGGAAGCACAGGGACAAGACATGATAATCAATGACAAAACATGACAGTACCCCCCCACTCACCGAGCGCCTCCTGGCGCACTCGAGGAGGAACCCTGGCGGCAACGGAGGAAATCATCAATCAACGAACGGTCCAGCACGTCCCGAGATGGAACCCAACTCCTCTCCTCAGGACCGTAACCCTCCCAATCCACTAAGTACTGGTGACCACGTCCCCGAGAACGCATGTCCATGATCTTCCGTACCTTGTAAATAGGTGCGCCCTCGACAAGGACGGGGGGGGGGGGGGGGGGGAGACGAACGGGGGCGCGAAGAAAAGGCTTGACACAGGAGACATGGAAGACAGGGTGGACGCGACGAAGATGTCGCGGAAGAAGCAGTCGCACAGCGACAGGATTGACGACCTGAGAGACACGGAACGGACCAATGAACCGCGGAGTCAACTTGCGAGAAGCTGTCGTAAGGGGAAGGTTACGAGTGGAAAGCCACACTCTCTGACCGCGACAATACCTAGGACTCTTAATCCTACGTTTATTGGCGGCTCTCACAGTCTGCGCCCTGTAACGGCAAAGTGCAGACCTGACCCTCCTCCAGGTGCGCTCACAACGTTGGACAAAAACCTGAGCGGAGGGAACGCTGGACTCGGCGAGCTGGGACGAGAACAGAGGAGGCTGGTACCCAAGACTACTCTGAAACGGAGATAGCCCGGTAGCAGACGAAGGAAGCGAGTTGTGAGCGTATTCTGCCCAGGGGAGCTGTTCTGCCCAAGACGCAGGGTTACGAAAAGAAAGGCTGCGTAATATGCGACCAATCGTCTGATTGGCCCTTTCTGCTTGACCGTTAGACTGGGGATGAAACCCGGAAGAGAGACTGACGGAAGCACCAATCAAACGACAGAACTCCCTCCAAAACTGTGACGTGAATTGCGGGCCTCTGTCTGAAACGGCGTCTAACGGGAGGCCATGAATTCTGAACACATTCTCAATGATGATTTGTGCCGTCTCCTTAGCGGAAGGAAGCTTAGCGAGGGGAATGAAATGTGCCGCCTTAGAGAACCTATCGACAACCGTAAGAATCACAGTCTTCCCCGCAGACGAAGGCAGACCGGTAATAAAGTCTAAGGCGATGTGAGACCATGGTCGAGAAGGAATGGGAAGCGGTCTGAGACGACCGGCAGGAGGAGAGTTACCTGACTTAGTCTGCGCGCAGTCCGAACAAGCAGCCACGAAACGGCGCGTGTCACACTCCTGAGTAGGCCACCAAAACCGCTGGCGAATAGAAGCAAGCGTACCCCGAACGCCGGGGTGGCCAGCTAACTTGGCAGAGTGAGCCCACTGAAGAACAGCCAGACGAGTAGAGACAGGAACGAACAGAAGGTTACTAGGACAAGCGCGTGGCGACGCAGTGTGAGTGAGTGCTTGCTTTACCTGTCTCTCAATTCCCCAGACAGTCAACCCGACAACACGCCCCTCAGGGAGAATCCCCTCGGGGTCGGTAGAAGCCACAGAAGAACCAAAGAGACGGGATAAGGCATCAGGCTTGGTGTTCTTATTTCCCGGGCGATAAGAAATCACGAACTCGAAACGAGCGAAAAACAACGCCCAACGAGCTTGACGTGCATTAAGTCGTTTGGCAGAACGGATGTACTCAAGGTTCTTATGGTCAGTCCAAACGACAAAAGGGACGGTCGCCCCCTCCAACCACTGTCGCCATTCGCCTAGGGCTAAGCGGATGGCGAGCAGTTCGCGGTTACCCACATCATAGTTGCGTTCCGATGGCGACAGGCGATGAGAAAAATAAGCGCAAGGATGGACCTTATCGTCAGAATGGAAGCGCTGGGACAGAATGGCTCCCACGCCCACCTCTGAAGCGTCAACCTCGACAATAAATTGTTTAGTGACGTCAGGAGTAACAAGGATAGGAGCGGATGTAAAACGCTTCTTGAGGAGATCAAAAGCTCCCTGGGCGGAACCGGACCACTTAAAGCACGTCTTGACAGAAGTCAGAGCTGTGAGAGGAGCAGCCACTTGACCGAAATTACGAATGAAACGCCGATAGAAATTAGCGAAACCGAGAAAGCGCTGCAACTCGACACGTGACTTAGGAACGGGCCAATCGCTGACAGCCTGGACCTTAGCGGGATCCATCTGAATGCCTTCAGCGGAAATAACAGAACCGAGAAATGTGACAGAGGAGACATGAAAGGCGCACTTCTCAGCCTTCACGTAGAGACAATTCTCTAAAAGGCGCTGGAGTACACGTCGAACGTGCTGAACATGAATCTCGAGTGACGGTGAAAAAAATCAGGATATCGTCAAGGTAAACGAAAACAAAGATGTTCAGCATGTCTCTCAGTACATCATTAACTAATGCCTGAAAGACAGCTGGAGCATTAGCGAGACCGAACGGCAGAACCCGGTATTCAAAATGCCCTAACGGAGTGTTAAACGCCGTTTTCCACTCGTCCCCCTCTCTGATGCGCACGAGATGGTAAGCGTTACGAAGGTCCAACTTAGTAAAGAACCTGGCTCCTTGCAGAATCTCGAAGGCTGACGACATAAGGGGAAGCGGATAACGATTCTTAACCGTTATGTCATTCAGCCCTCGATAATCCACGCAGGGGCGCAGAGTACCGTCCTTCTTCTTAACAAAAAAAAACCCCGCTCCGGCGGGAGAGGAAGAAGGCACCACGGTACCGGCGTCGAGAGAAACAGACAGATAATCCTCGAGAGCCTTACGTTCGGGAGCCGACAGAGAGTATAGTCTACCCCGAGGGGGAGTGGTTCCCGGAAGGAGATCAATACAACAATCATACGACCGGTGAGGAGGAAGGGAGTTGGCTCTGGACCGACTGAAGACCGTGCGCAGATCATGATATTCCTCCGGCACTCCTGTCAAATCACCAGGTTCCTCCTGAGAAGAGGGGACAGAAGAAACAGGAGGGATAGCAGACATTAAACACTTCACATGACAAGAAACGTTCCAGGATAGGATAGAATTACTAGACCAATTAATAGAAGGATTATGACATACTAGCCAGGGATGACCCAAAACAACAGGTGTAAAAGGTGAACGAAAAATCAAAAAGGAAATGGTCTCACTGTGGTTACCAGATACTGTGAGGGTTAAAGGTAGTGTCTCACATCTGATACTGGGGAGAAGACTACCATCTAAGGCGAACATGGGCGTGGGCTTCCCTAACTGTCTGAGAGGAATGTCATGTTTCCGAGCCCATGCTTCGTCCATAAAACAACCCTCAGCCCCAGAGTCTATCAAGGCACTGCAGGAAGCAGCCGAACCAGACCAGCGTAGATGGACCAACAAGGTAGTACAGGATCTTGATGGAGAGACCTGAGTAGTAGCGCTCACCAGTAGCCCTCCGCTTACTGATGAGCTCTGGCTTTTACTGGACATGAAATAACAAAATGTCCAGCAGAACCGCAATAGAGGCAAAGGCGGTTGGTGATTCTCCGTTCCCTCTCCTTAGTCGAGATGCGAATACCTCCCAGCTGCATGGGCTCAGTCTCTGAGCCGGTGGGAGGAGATGGTTGAGATGCGGAGAGGGGGAACACCGTTAACGCGAGCTCTCCTCCACGAGCTCGGTGACGAAGATCTACCCGTCGTTCTATGCGGATGGCGAGTGCAATCAAAGAGTCCACGCTGGAAGGAACCTCCCGGGAGAGAATCTCATCTTTAACCTCAGCGTGGAGTCCCTCCAGAAAACGAGCGAGCAACGCCGGCTCGTTCCAGTCACTGGAGGCAGCAAGAGTGCGAAACTCTATAGAGTAATCCGTTATGGATCGATCACCTTGACATAGGGAAGCCAGGGCCCTGGAAGCCTCCTTCCCAAAAACTGAACGATCAAAAACCCGTATCATCTCCTCTTTAAAGTTCTGATAATCGTTAGTACACTCAGCCCTTGCCTCCCAGATAGCTGTGCCCCACTCCCGAGCCCGACCAGTAAGGAGTGATATGACGTAGGCGATCCGAGCTCTCTCTCTTGAGTATGTGTTGGGCTGGAGAGAGAACACAATATCACACTGGGTGAGAAAGGAGCGGCACTCAGTGGGTTGCCCAGAGTAACATGGTGGGTTATTAACCCTAGGTTCCGGAGACTCGGAAGACCAGGAAGTAGCAGGTGGCACGAGACGAAGACTCTGAAACTGTCCTGAGAGGTTGGAGACCTGAGCGGCCAGGGTCTCAACGGCATGACGAGCAGCAGACAATTCCTGCTCGTGTCTGCCGAGCATTGCTCCCTGGATCTCGATGGCAGTGTTGCGAGAATCCGTAGTCGCTGGGTCCATTACTGGTCGGATCCTTCTTTTATGCTGGTGAATGAGGACCCAAAAGCGACTTAACAGAAACAGAGTCTTTATTCCAGTCTTAAACAAAAACGATACTCCTGGATAGTATCTTAGGTAAATACAAAACAGGAAAACTGAAATCCTCTCGTCAGTAGAGAGGAACGACTGGAGACGCGACCACAGACTGCAGGTCGCTTCGGGAAGGCACAGGCCGTAGCTGACATAGACACCTGCTCACACGCAGCATCTGAAGAAGGCAAAAACACGACAGGGCGG
Source organism: Salvelinus namaycush (assembly GCF_016432855.1). Taxonomy (NCBI): domain Eukaryota; kingdom Metazoa; phylum Chordata; class Actinopteri; order Salmoniformes; family Salmonidae; genus Salvelinus; species Salvelinus namaycush. The sequence continues at coordinate 29,709,558 of NC_052333.1, forward strand.
AACAAGGACACAGAACAGCAAACATCAAACAAGGATCCGACAAGGACAGAAGCGGAAAACAGAGGGAGAAATAGGGACTCTAATCAGAGGGCAAAATAGGGGACAGGTGTGAAAGAGTAAATGAGGTAGTTAGGAGAATGAGGAACAGCTGGGAGCAGGAACGGAACGGAACGATAGAGAGAGAGAGCGAGAGAGGGAGAGAGGGAGGGGGAGAGAGAGGGATAGAAAGAGGGAAAGAACCTAATAAGACCAGCAGAGGGAAACGAATAGAAGGGAAGCACAGGGACAAGACATGATAATCAATGACAAAACATGACACTTCCAGGAATTGTGTACAAATCCTTGCGACATGGGGCCGTGCATTATCATGCTAAAACATGAGGTGATGGCGGCGGATGAATGGCACGACAGTGGGACTCAGGATCTTGTCATGGTATCTCTGTGCATTGAAATTGCCATCAATAAAATGCAATTGTGGTCGTTGTCCATAGCTTATGCCTGCCCATACCATAACCCTACTGCCACCATGAGGTACTCTGTTCACAACGTTGACGTCAGCAAACCGCTCAACTACACAACGCCGTACACGTACTCTGCGATTGTCAGGCCAGTTGGACGTACTGCCAAATTCTCTAAAAGACGTTGGACGCGGCTTATGGTAGAGAAATAAACATTTGATTCTCTGGCAACAGCTTTGGTGGACACTCCTGCAGTCAGCATGCCAATTGCACGCTCCCTCAAAATTTGAGACGTAAAACTGCACGTAATAGAGTGGCCTTTTATTGTCCCGAGCACAAGGTGCACATGTGTAATGATCATGCTGTTTAATCAGCTTCTTGATATTCCACACCTGTCAGGTTGATGGATTATCTTGGCAATGGAGAAATGCTCACTAACAGGGATGTAAACAAATTTGTGCACAAAATTTGAGAGAAATAAGCTTCTTGTGCGTTTGGAAAATGTCTGGGATCTTTTACTTCAGCTCATGAAACATGGGACCTACATTTTAAATGTTGTGTTTATATTTGTTTGTTTAGTGTAGTTTATTCTGCATGATTTCATTATTCTCCTGTATGGTAGAGCTCCTCGGAGACAGCTCCTGTGAATAATGTCAACCCTATGAGATTATTAGGCTTAGATTTGCCACTGGGGTAGGAGGGCTGGTGTGGAGCTCCACTGGCTAATCACATCTATTATTGTCAGACGGACCACTGGCTAATCACATCTGTTATTGTCAGAGGGACCACTGGCTGATCACATCTGTTATTGTCAGAGGGACCACTGGCTGATCACATCTATTATTGTCGGAGGGACCACTGGCTGATCACATGTATTTTTGTCAGAGGGATCACTGGCTGATCACATGTATTATTGTCAGAGGGAGCTAGTTTGTTTCGAGTAGTTGCGTAAATTCATGGTATATGTGACCAGATTGTATATTTTTCTTACCTGCTTATTTACACTGAGTGTACAGAACATTAGGAACACCTTCCTAATATTTAGTTGCACCCCCTTTTGCCCTTAGAACAGCCTCAATACGTTGGGGCATGGACTCTGCAAGATATCGAAAGCGTTCCACAGGGATGCTGGCCCATGTTGACTTCAATGCTTCCCACAGTTGTGTCAAGTTGGCTGGATTGGCTGGATTGGTGGACCATCCTTAATACACACGGGAAACTGTTGACAGCAGCGTTGCAGTTCTTGGCACAATCAAACCGGTGCGCCTGGCACCTACTACCATACCCCGTTCAAAGGCACTTCAATCTTTTGTCTTGCCCATTCACCCATTCAATTGTCTTAAGGCTTAAAAGTCCTTCTTTAACCAGTCTCCTCCCCATCATCTACTCTGATTTAAGTGGAATTAACAAGGCATCATAGCTTTCACCTGGATTCAAATGGTCAATCTCTGTCATGGAAAGAGCAAGTGTTCCTAATGTTTTGTACACTCAGTGTATAGGAATAAGCAAGTATGTGTGTGTATATACAGTACCAGTCAAAAGTTTGGACACACCTACTAATTTTTTATTGAACCTTTCTTTAACTAGGCAAGTCAGTTAAGAACAAATTCTTATTTACAGTGATGGCCTACCCCGGCCAAACCCGGACGAAGCTGGGCCAATTGTGCACCGCCCTATGGGACTCCCTATTTTCTACATTGTAGAATAATAGTGAAGACATCAAAACTATTAAATAGCACATATGGAATCGTGTAGTAACCAAAAAAGTGTAAAACAAATCCAAATATATTTTATATTTGAGATTCTTCAAAGTTGCTACCCTTTGTCTTGATGACAGCTTTGCACACTCTTGGCATTCCCTCAACCAGCTTCACGAGGGATGCTTTTTAAACAGTCTTGAAGGAGTTCCCACGTATGCTGAGCACTTGTTGGCTGCTTTTCTTTTTTTTTTTTTTTCACTCTGCGGTACAACTCATCCCAAACCATCTCAATTGGGTTGAGGTGGTGTGATTGTGGAGGCCAGGTCATCTGATCCAGCACTCCATCACTCTTTTTCTTGGTCAAATAGCCCTTACACAGCCTGGAGGTGTGTTGGGTCCTTGTCCTGTTGAAAAACAAATGATAGTCCCACTAAGCGCAAACCAGATGGGATGGCGTATCGCTGCAGAAAGCTGTGGTAGCCATATTGGTTAAGTGTGCCTTGAATTCTAAATAAATCACTGACAGTGTCACCAGCAAAGCACCCCTACACCATCACATCTCCTCCTCCATGGTTCACGGTGGGAACCACACATGCGGAGATCATCCGTTCACCTACTCTGCGTCTCACACAGACACAGAGGTTGGAACCAAAAATCGCTAATTTGGACTCATCAGACAAAAGGACATATTTCTACCAGTCTAATGTCCATTGCTTGTGTTTCATGGCCCAAGCAAGTCTCTTTTTCTTATTGGTGTCATTTAGTAGTGGTTTCTTTGCAGCAATTCGACCATGAAGGCCTGATTCACGCAGTCTCTTCTGAACAGTTGATGTTGAGATGTGTCTGTTACTTGTGAAGCATTTATTTGTGAAGCATCTGTGAAGCATTTATTTGGGCTACATGAGAGCCAGTTTCATCATAGCGCTTGATGGTTTTTGTGACTGCACTTGAAGAAGAAACTTTAAAAGTTCTTGAAATTTTCCAGATTAACTGACCTTCATGTTTTAAAGTAATGATGAACTGTCGTTTCTCTTTGCTTATTTGAGCTGTTCTAGTCATAATATGGACTTGGTCTTTTACCAAATAGGGCTATCTTCTGTATACCACCCCTACCTTGTCACAACACAACTGATTGGCTCAAACGCATTAAGAAGGAAAGAAATTTCACAAATTAACTTTTAACAAGTCACACCTGTTAATTGAAATGGATTCCAGCTGACTACCTCATGAAGCTGGTTGAGAGAATGCCAAAAGTGTGCAAAGCTGTCATCAAGGCAAAGGGTGTCTACGTTTTTGTTAACTACATGATTCCATATGTGTTATTTCATAGTTTTGATGTCTTCACTATTATTCTACAATGTAGAAAATAGTAAAAATAAAGAAAAATCCTGGAATGAGTAGGTGTGTCCAAACCTTTGACTGGTACTGTGCATACGTGTCACTTTTGTCACGTGTAGCTTTCACTAATCGATCACTTTAACCCTGCCATGTTCATACTGTAGATTAATGAGCTGACCTTTGAGGTTATCTGCCTAGTGGACATACATCTTTGGAATCTGCTACTAGCCGCTGCACACAACTACTTTGCCCTTTAATGTTTTTGGAGAGGAATGTTAGGCCCTTATCTTGAGGCGATGGTGACTTCTCTCCTCTGTGTTTGTAAATTACACACATTATAAATCTGGATGCGGATGAGAGAGCGGTGCATGGACCAGCTTTGACATGGAGGAATGGGAACTCTTGGTTCCCTCTCCCTCTAGGCGTTACCGCAGTCACCTTAACCCTGACCCCGGCTTGGCCTTGACTGTTGACCCTGTGACCCATCAGAGCCACAAGCGCCTGAGGTCCTCCACTAATAGCTATGTTCTAAAAGAATCTCTCCCTCCCTCTTTCAACCCTCTCCCTTTCTCTATTCTTACTATCCCCTCTACTTTTCAGTGTCCTTCTCCTATCCGTCTGTCTGTATAGTGTCTACCACTCTCTCCACCCTCTGTCCTCCTATACCTTGGAAAGGTGGCATCCAATGACGGTGCCACGTTGAAAGTCACTGAGCTCTTCAGTAAGGCCATTCTACTGTCTGTCTATGGAGATCGCATGGCTGTGTGCTCGATGTTATACACGTCAGGAACGGGTGTGGCTGAAATAGCCGAATCCGCTAATTTGAAAGGGTGTCCAAATACTTTCTTATATATAGTGTATTCAGGAAAACTGGTTTGAATGTGAAGCCACCTGTTGTGACAACTACTCAGTGTAGTGATATGTCATCTAGAGATGTCTTGTTCTACTCATCTCTCTCTCTCTCTCTTTCCTTCGCCCTCTCTCTTCACACTTCTCCCTCCCCATCTCCCACCGTCTATCCACCTGGCTATGTTTGCTGCCCTGCTATTAAGGCACTCAGACAATGCTCTTTCATTCACTCCAAAATGGTGCCCTGCCCTTCAATTAAATGTTCAGGAAACAGGAGGTTATTTTATGAGGTTGACACACACAAAACACTTTTTTGTTTTACTTCCTTTACTAAGGTCTATTATGCTGAGATATTGATTGGTTTGGAAACAGAAATTCCAGGATTGTACAGACTTGTAGGAAGTGATAGACCACTCTGTTTCTGTCAGTGACAAATTAAATGACTCTTAAAAAATGCAGTTCTACCCTAGATTGCGTAAAATGTTCCAGCCTGATAAGTATTTGTTCTACATCTGGGGGATAAGATGGTTATTGAATTATATATTATGTATTTTCCAACCAACATCGTAATGTTCAGTATGTCTTTTGCATGGATTTGAACCCAACCACACCTTTTTGATTGAAATATTGTTTAAGTGATGATCTCGACATTGATGTTATGTACTGTATTTCCTCTCTCCCCAGAGGTAGAGCTAAACATCCAGAAGATATCGGTCCTCTCAGCTCAGACGGAATTTGTGTGCCACAGCAGCTGTGTGCATGGAATGCTCGATGGGGAAAAGTGGCACATAACACCTACAGCTAATTTACAATCTGAAATCAATCATTGTAATCCACCATAAAGGCTGATGGAATGCTGGATTACTTTTACAGTATTTTGCTTTTAAACAATAAACTGCTGCCCGATTCTAGTTATCTGTGTCTTTCCTGGTCACCCAATTTCATAATTCTCACACACAACAATTGGCATAGGAGAAATATACTGTCAACAAAAAAATCTTGATTCTGGATATATTATTTCCTATAAGACTCTGAAAGTCTGACAGTTTTCTGAACTGTGAAAGTCAGAGTTTCTTTCCTGAATTATTTCCTGAACTTAAGATACATACAGTATTCAATGCAGATTTGTGCATACCCTGCAGAAACCTTCTGAATCCACACAGAGAGAGAGTTCTGGCTCAATGGCTTTCACTCACGCTCTCTGAGTATGTCGGATCAGGATAATATCCAGCACATTGCTGTCATCATGTCTGTTTATGGTCTAATGACAGGCCTCTCTACTTTAATAGATCGGCACAGATTGTGAGAGGAGGCATAATGAGATATGTTATTATGTGAAAAGCTATGTAGCATAGAGTGTCTAAATAAAATGTCACCTAATCAAGGCCTATTTTCTCTTCATTGACTGGGTGTATTCATGAGCACTAGCATTATTTTGCATGAATTATGCACTAAATTACCCCTCAGGGAATTTTATGGGAAGATGTATTGAACTGAATAAACAAATGCTTTGGACCTAAGCTGCACTTCAAAGAATTACAAATGTTTTTTAAATTGTTTTTAAATCATGATAACATTGTAATTGTTTGATTCAGTTTACCATTATTTGATAAGTTACTCTCTTCAGTGACCTTACTTTCCCCTTTACGCTCAGTAGTGATATGTTGTATATTCTTGTGTTTTATCTAGGCTATTGTTTAAATGCTTTGTCATTAGTATGTTGGTTTAAACATAATCTGGTCTGTATGTTTTTCCCTTACAGAGCAGTTCATGTGTAAGACCCCGGCCATAGCGGATATTGTGATCCTGGTGGACGGATCATGGAGTATCGGACGGATAAACTTCCGTCTGGTCCGCATGTTCCTGGAGAATCTGGTTAGCGCCTTCCATGTGGAGTTTGACAAGACACGGATAGGTGAGGAAACGATCTGTCAGCCATTTTACTGGTTTCTTTATTCATCGTCATTGGTGACGTTGTTTCCCTATCATTGTCATCATCGTTATAATTATAAGCATGAGAAAGCAGCGTTGCTAAAGCGCTCATGATTAGATGATTAGCCTTTCTATCCCACCCACTCAAGTCACGGGTACTGTAGTTTCTGTGTTGTTGTGCTGCTGTGTTTCATCTGGGTAATAAATGATTAGCTGCTCGTCAGTACAATAACAGCGTGTGTTTGTGTGTTGAGAGAAGCTACCCTGAGTGTTGATTCCCTTTGCACAGGTCTGGCCCAGTATAGTGGTGACCCCAGGATTGAGTGGCACCTGAACACTTTCACCACCAAAGAAGCAGTCATCGACGCTGTGAAGAACCTTCCCTACAAAGGAGGGAACACACTGACGGGTACTGGAAAGGAATCCTTTCTTCCTCTGTACTCTGTAATACCACTGAACTCCACATAATACACATTACCCACTCTGCAACATTTTATTACATGTCCAGATAACCTGATTGACAATCCGTTTTCCATTACATTTTGACCATATCTTAGAGATTTAGCCAGGCAACCCAATAACCCAACAAAGACGCTAATACTGTATGTGACAGTCCTCAAGAACCCCTGTGTATGCAAGAGTTAGACAGTATACTGCTCTTCTCTACTGTAGGTCTTGCATTGACGTACATCCTTGAGAACAGTTACAAACCCGAGTCCGGATCCAGGGCCGGCGTTCCCAAAATTGGAATCCTGATCACAGATGGGAAGTCTCAAGACGATGTCCAACCCCCGGCGCGGAGTCTGAGAGAGGCGGGAATAGAGCTGTTTGCCATTGGTACGAGACAAAGCCTCATCTTAGTTTTCTCTAAATGCTCATATACTACTGTAGTTAAACAGATTGAATGCAGATGCACTTTTCTTGACGGATGGAGGGCATTCTTTCACCTTTTACATTCATACAGTATTTGGGAAATCTGGTTTGAATGTGAAGCCACCTGTTCTGACACCTGCCCAGTGTAGTGATATGTCTTCTAGAGATGTCTAAATCTATTCATCTCTCTCTCTCAATTCAAAGGGCTTTATTGGCATGGGAAACATATATTTACATCTCTTTCTCTCTATCTCCCCCTCTCTCTCTCTATAAAGGTGTGAAGAACGCCGACGAGAAAGAGCTGAAGGCCATTGGCTCGCCTCCAGAGGAGACGCACGTCTACAACGTGGCTGACTTCAGCGCCATGAGCTCCATCGTGGAGGGTCTGACCAGGACCGTCTGTGACCGGGTCGAACAGCTCGACAAGGCCATCAAAGGTGAGCCAGATTCAAGTAGTAGATTCGAGTAGTAGATTCAGAAAGGAGAATTGAGAATGTTACATCCAGACCTAGGTTCAAATACATGTGTATTTTAGTATCTAGTATTTAAAATTATTTTCCGTGTATTTTTGTATTTTCAAATATACAGCCCAAACAAGTACAGTACTTTTATTTGAGTATTTGAATGGTTATTTGTAAAAAAAAATCATAAAAAAAAATAGGTTTCCCATACCTGGGTCAAATGCATGGGACTGTATAGACATTTAGTCACATAGTATACCTTTGTACAAGCAGACATTGTTTAAATAGTGACACTTCAGTGATTTTGGATAGATCCACCGGAACACAAACAAATCCATCCTCCCATCCTTTCTATTTCCTCTGCCATCCTACATCTTCTAACCCTTTCTATTTCCTCTGCCATCCTACATCCTCTAACCCTTTCTATTTCCTCTGCCATCCTACATCCTCTAACCCTTTCTATGTCCTCTGCCATCCTACATCCTCTAACCCTTTCTATGTCCTCTGCCATCCTACATCTTCTAACCCTTTCTATTTCCTCTGCCATCCTACATCTTCTAACCCTTTCTATGTCCTCTGCCATCCTACATCTTCTAACCCTTTCTATTTCCTCTGCCATCCTACATCTTCTAACCCTTTCTATTTCCTCTGCCATCCTACATTTTCAAACCCTTTCTATTTCCTCTGCCATCCTACATCTTCTAACCCTTTCTATTTCCTCTGCCATCCTACATCTTCTAACCCTTTCTATTTCCTCTGCCATCCTACATCTTCTAACCCTTTCTATTTCCTCTGCCACCCTACATCTTCTACCCTTTCTATTTCCTCTGCCATCCTACATCTTCTAACCCTTTCTATTTCCTCTGCCATCCTACATCTTCTAACTCTTTCTATTTCCTCTGCCATCCTACATCCTCCCATCCTTTCTCTCATTCTTCTCCCACTCTACAATCTCTCAGGCGACACAGGCCCAGAAGTCACCATGGCTGCTCCCAGAGACCTAGTGACCTCAGAAGTGACGGCCAGGAGTTTCCGGGTGTCGTGGACCCACTCCCCTGGCACGGTGGAGAAGTACCGGGTGGTGTTCTACCCTGCCAGCGGGGGCCAGCCCGAGGAGAAGGTGGTGCAGGGCACAGTGGACACAGTGGTACTCAACTACCTCCTCTCCCTGACTGAGTACCAGGTGGCCGTGTTCGCCATCTACGCCAGATCAGCTAGCGAGGCCCTCCGAGGCAGCACTACCACATGTAAGTCTAGTTACAAAACTGAATCTCATCTAATTTAGTGGGGGCTAGAAGTTGATGAATGGCAATGAAATCCCCCCATGGAAATCTGTGAATACTAAGTACACAATTGACCTTGTCTCAAAGTTAATGGGGATGGTGAGTAACCTACCGCTGTCAAGACTGACATACAGATGGAGGAGGAAGTAAGACAATTTATGACATCCAGACATCCAGTAATGCTGTAAAGGCTCTCACTTTTTGACGCTTAAGTAGCCCGTATTGCGTTTAGGCTCACCATTTATGTATTTCTATAGACAGGTTAAGGGAGGGGCTAAGGCCACTCTTGGTCAAACAGGTTAACAGGAATGGAGATTGCTTTGCTGTGTGAATTGTGAATTATGCCAAATTGTTTACAATTTGACCTTTGCTTTTCCTCTTAGTATGTTACGAAACTAGAAAGGGTTCTTCATGGAACCCAAAAGGGTTCTACCTAGAACCAAAAGGGTTATACCTGGAACCCCAAAAATATTTTTCAAAGGGTTCTCCTATGGGGACTGCTGATGAACCATTTTAGGTTCTAGATAGCACCTTTTTTTCTAAGAGTGTATATAAACTCTGGCCAATCAAGGGAAGTGTAACGGCTTTCTTCCTGGGATGAAGGAGAGGACCAAAATGCAGCGCAGTTAGTGTTCAACATGTTTAATTAAACAATAAACAATGAACATTAACAAACATTACAAAATAACAAACGTGAAAGCCGAGACAGTCCTATCTGGTGCAGAACACAAACACAGAGACAGGAAACAACCACCCACAATCCCCAACACAAAACAAGCCACCTATATATGATTCTCAATCAGGGACAACGATTGACAGCTGTCTCTGATTGAGAACCATATCAGGCTGAACATAGAAACAGACGAACTAGACACACAACATAGAATACCCACCCCAACTCACGCCCTAACCAACTAAACACATACAAAACAACAGAAAACAGGTCAGGAACGTGACAGAACCCCCCCTCAAGGTGCGAACTCCGGGCGCACCCCTAAAACTCAAGGGGAGGGTCTGGGTGGGCATCTGTCCGCAGTGGCGGCTCCGGCGGTGGACGAGGACACTACTCCACCACTGTCTTTGTCCCCCTCCTTAGCGTCCTTTGAGTGGCGACCCTCGCCCCCGACCATGGTCCAGGAACCTTCACCAAGGCCCCTCCTAAATAGAGGAGACAACTCAGGACCGAGAGGTAGCTCAGGACAGAGAGGTAGCTCAGGACAGAGAGGTAGCTCAGGACAGAGAAATCGCTCCGGACAGAGAGGTAGCTTAGGACAGAGGGACAACTCTGGACTAATGGCAGCTCCGGACTGAGTGGCAGCTCCGGACTGAGTGGCAGCTCATGACTGTAGGGCAGCTCATGACTGGAGGGCAGCTCATGACTGGAGGGCAGCTCATGACTGGAGGGCAGCTCATGACTGGAGGGCAGCTCATGACTGGAGGGCGGCTCTGGCAGCTCCTGACTGGCTGGCGGCTCTGGCAGCTCCTGACTGGCTGGCGGCTCTGGCAGCTCCTGACTGGCTGGCGGCTCTGGCAGCTCCTGACTGGCTGGCGGCTCTGGCAGCTCCTGACTGGCTGGCGGCTCTGGCGGCTCCTGACTGACGGACGGCTCTAGCGGCTCCTGACTGACGGACGGCTCTAATGGCTCGGGACAGACGGGCGGCTCTGAAGGCTCGTGGCAGACGGATGGCTCAGACGGCGCTGGGCAGACGGATGGCTCAGACGGCGCTGGGCAGACGGATGGCTCAGACGGCGCTGGGCAGACGGATGGCTCAGACGGCGCTGGGCAGACGGATGGCTCAGACGGCGCTGGGCAGACGGATAGCTCAGATGGTGCTGGGCAGGCAGGCAGTGCAGGCAGCTCAGACGGCGCTGGGCGGACGAGCAGTGCAGGCGGCGTTGAGCAGACGAGCAGTGCAGGCAGTTCAGACGGCGCTGGGCAGGCAGGCAGCTCAGACGGCGCTGGACAGACGAGCAGTGCAGGCGGCGTTGAGCAGACGAGCAGTGCAGGCAGTTCAGACGGCGCTGGGCAGGCAGGCAGCTCAGACGGCGCTGGACAGACGAGCAGTGCAGGCGGCGTTGGGCAGACGGCCGACTCTGACCTGCTGAGGCGCACAGTAGGCCTGGTGCGTGGTGCCGGAACTGATGGTACCGGACTGGAGACACGCACCTCAAGGCTAGTGCGGGGAGCAGGAACAGGGCACACTGGACTCTCGATGCGCACTATAGGCCTGGTGCGTGGTACCGGCACTGGTGGTACCGGGCTGAGGGCACGCACCTCAGGGCGAGTGCGGGGAGAAGGAACAGTGCGTACAGGGCTCTGGAGACGCACAGGAGGCTTGGTGCGTGGTGCCGGAACTGGAGGCACTGGGCTGGAGACACGCACCACAGGGAGAGTGCGTGGAGGAGGAACAGGGCTCTGGAGACGCACTGGAAGCCTGGTGCGTGGTGTAGGCACTGGTGGTACTGGGCTGGGGCCACGCACCATAAGGCGAGTGCGGGGTGCTGGAACTGGAGGTACTGGGCTGGGGCGGGAAGGTGGCGCCGGATATACCGGACCGTGAAGGCGTACTGGCTCCCTTGAGCACTGAGCCTGCCCAACCTTACCTGGTTGAATGCTCCCCGTAGCCCGTCCAGTGCGGGGAGGTGGAATAACCCGCACTGGGCTGTGTTGGCGAACCGGGGACACCATGCGTAAGGCTGGTGCCATGTACACCGGCCCGAGGAGACGTACTGGAGGCCAGATATGTAGAGCCGGCTTCATGGCACTTGACTCAATGCTCAATCTAGCCCGGCTAGTGCGGGGAGGTGGAATAACCCGCACCGGGCTATGAACACGTACAGGAGACACCATGCGCTCTACTGCGTAACACGGTGTCTGCCCGTACTCTCGCTCTCCACGGTAAGCATGGGAAGTGGGCGCAGGTTTCCTACCTGCCCTCGCCACACTACCCTTTAGCCCCCCCCCCCCAATAAATTTTTGGGTGAGCCTCTCGGGCTTCCAGCCGCTCTGCCTTGCTAGCGCCTCATAATGCCGCCTCTCCGCTTTAGATGCCTCCAGCTCCGCTTTTGGGCGGCGACACTCCTCTGGCTCTGCCCAGGGTCCTTCTCCGTCCAGAATCTCCTCCCATGTCCATTCCTCCTTGAACCACTGCTGCTGTCGCTGTTGCCCGTTAACCCGCTGCTTGATCCGGGTTTGGTGGGTGGTTCTGTAACGGCTTTCTTCCTGGGATGAAGGAGAGGACCAAAATGCAGCGCAGTTAGTGTTCAACATGTTTAATTAAACAATAAACAATCCCCAACACAAAACAAGCCACCTATATATGATTCTCAATCAGGGACAACGATTGACAGCTGTCTCTGATTGAGAACCATATCAGGCTGAACATAGAAACAGACGAACTAGACACACAACATAGAATACCCACCCCAACTCACGCCCTAACCAACTAAACACATACAAAACAACAGAAAACAGGTCAGGAACGTGACAGGAAGCTAAGACATTCTAACGAGTCTGTAACCTTGAGGTGTGCGATCAGGGTGTTGTATGTCTTTGTCCATAGACAGTATAGCCTACTCACCAAGGTTCAGGAAGAGCTCAGTTGGGAATCCCTAGTCGGCCAGCACAAGCAGGTTATTAGGTTCAAATGGGGACAAAGATAATAGTCTACAAAAGGAAAAACAAAAAGGCATGCCAACCTAAGGAAACAGATTCAGACACAAATGGGAAAACCCTGCCGGGTCAGGAGGCTACTTCCAATCAGCTTCTCAGCTAGGTAATCCCTCTCAACTGTGAGTAATCACTCCCTACTGGTACTCTGAGCACCTGGCCCTGCTGCTGCTGGGATATGAATAATGGACTGCTAGTGAAATGTACTGCTAGTGTAACTGTGTCCTAACCCACTTCCTACCGCTAACCCCTGATCAGCTGCACGTCAGGACCTTAATTAGAGTAGAAGCAGGGCTGGAACAAAAACCTACAATGCAGTAGGTAATCATTTCACTCTTAGTCTGCACCTGTTGTTTACAAAGCATGTGACAAATAAAATTTGATTTGATTTGATGTTAGTGCTCCATAAGGAGGGTTTTGCTAAACCTGGTCTACTGGTCTAAGTCAGGACCTAGTCTGAACCCTGTGTGAACTGTGTGTGACTCGTAGAAATAAAATTACTAGAACGGGCAAAGCCCCTCTGACCAATTTGACTGCACCCTCATTGGTACCCTCAATATGACTAATATAGAATTGTAATCCTGAATGTTGACTTGAATGTTGATGGCTGTTGTAGTAGTTCTATGGCGTGACCCCTGTATAACCCTTGTGTGTTACAGTGGCCCTACCCATGGTGAACAACCTGGAGCTGTTTGACATCACCCACAATAGCATGAGAGCCCGCTGGAGGGTCGCAGAGGGGGCTTCTGGCTACATGATCCTCTATGCCCCACTGACCGAGGGAGACGCCGCCGACGAGAAGGAGGTGAGAGAAAAAAGAGAGAGAAGGGAGGATGGAGAGGATAGAGAAAGGAGGATGAGAGAATGAGCGAGACGAGGAATGAGATGGTAAAATAAAGACAGAGAGAAGGAGAAAAGACTGTCAGAAAGAAAAGGAAAGAAGAAATATAATCCAAAGCACAGATGGAGACGGAAAGAGAGAGAAGAGGATTTAAGAAATGGAGTGGCTAAATTTAAATACAGAGGAAAATAAAGAAGTAGCAAGGGAGGGAATTTAGACTCAAAGCAAGGAAATATTTAGAATACATTGTAACTAGTACAGTGAAAGGGGGTGTGGGGAGAGGGAGAGAGAAAATGAGGGCAAAGTCCTCCACTGCTCAAATTCCACCCATCCTGTTAGTGCTCATTAAAAAAGAACACTCCCTCCAGGCACAGTAATCAGTTCAGGTTCACAATTTCACTTGCTCAGCCTGTTGGGGCACAACATGGCTTCCAGGGCTTTTCACTCTTTTTCTCAAAGTGATGCTTGAAGTTTTTGTGCTAAATGTTACATTGACTGTTGTCAATTGATCCAGACAGGTTTTAAGTGCATATCTGGGTTGTTTAGTTAAAATCTGCAGCCTCTATATAGAATAGCCTAAAACGAATGCAATCTTGGGGCAGTATGGTTCATTCTGTAAAATGCAGGAAAAATCACTTTTTTTCACACCCTCGTGTATCACGTCTGGCTGGCTGGCTGCCACTTTATCTGGCTGTGTGACTGCCTTGCCCTTGTCTGTTTGATGGTTGATATTCTGTCTCTGTCAACCCCCTGTATATATCTTGCTCCTTTGCCAACCTCTCTGCGTACCTGTCTGTCACCTCGTCTAAGGTCTCTGATGACTGTTTGTGCAGGTGAAAGTGGCTGAGACTGTGAACGAAGTGGAACTGGAGAACCTGACTCCAGACACAGAGTACACAGTGACCGTGTACGCCATGTACGGAGAGGAGGCCAGTGACCCTATGACCAGTCAGGAGACCACGCGTGAGTAACCGCCTCATACGCATGCACGTGTACACACAGATTCACATACATTATGAATAAGCAGACACACATATACAGTACCAGTCAAAAGTTTGGACACACGTACTCATTCCAGGGGTTTTCTTTATTTTTACTATTTTCTACATTGTAGAATAGTACTGAAGACATCACAACTATGAAATAACACATATGGAATCACGTAGTAACCAAAAAAGTGTTAAACAAATCAAAATATATTTTATATTTGAGATTCTTCAAATAGCCACCCTTTGCCTTGATGACAGCTTTGCACACTATTGGCATTCTCTCAACAAGCTTCATGAGGTAGTCACCTGGAATGTATTAAAATTAATATGTGGAATTTCTTTCCTTCTTAATGCGCTTGAACCAATCAGTTGTGTTTCAACAAGGTAGGGGTGGTATACAGAAGATAGCCCTATTTGGTAAAAGACCCAGTCTATATTATGGGAAGAACAGCTCAAATAAGCAAAAAGAAAAGACAGTCCATCATTACTTTAAGACATGAAGGTCAGTCAATCCGGAACATTTCAAGAACTTTTAAAGTTTCTTCAACTGCATGTTGAAACTGGCTCTCATGAGGACCGCCACAGGAAAGGAAGACACAGGCTTACCTCTGCTGCAGTGGATAAGAAATTGCAGCCCAAATAAATGCGTCACAGAGTTCAAGTAACAGACATATCTCAACATCGATTGTTCAGAGTAGACTGTGTGAATCAGGCCTTCATGGTCGAATTGCTGCAAAGAAACCATTACTAAAGGACACCAATAAGAAGAAGAGACTTGCTTGGGCCAAGAAACACGAGCAATGGACATTAGACTGGTGGAAATCTGTCCTTTGGTCTGATGAGTCCAAATTTGAGAGTAGGTGAACGGATGATCTCCGCATGTGTGGTTCCCACCGTGAAGCATTAGAGGAGGAGGTGTGATGGTGTGGGGGTGCTTTGCTGGTGACGCTGTCGGTGATTTATTTAGAATTCAAGGCACACTTAACCAGCATTTCTACCACAGCTTTCTGCAGCCATACGCCATCTGGTTTACTCTTAGTGGGACTGTCATTTGCTTTTCAACAGAACAATGACCCAACACACCTCCATGCTGTGTAAGGGCTATTTGACCAAGAAGGAGAGTGATGGAGTGCTGCATGAGATGACCTGGGCTCCACAATCACCAGACCTCAACCCAATTGAGATGGTTTGGGATGAGTTGGACCGCAGAGTGAAGGAAAAGCAGCCAACAAGTGCTCGGCGTATGTGGCAACTACTTCAAGACTGTTGGAAAAGCATTCCAGATGAAGCTGGTTGAGAGAATGCCAAGAGTGTGCAAAGCTGTCATCAAGGCAAAGGGTGGCTACTTTGAAGAATCTCAAATATAACACTTTTTTGGTTACTACATGATTCCATGTGTGTTATTTCATAGTGTTGATGTCTTCACTATTCTACAATGTCTTTAAAAAAAAAAATTATATACTTAAAAACCCTGGAATGAGAGAGTGTGTCCATACTTTTTACTGGTAAAACAGTTGCGGCACTTGTAGGTAAAGGATGCATATTTACTGGCTGAGCATGAGATACTTACTGTAGGTATTTAGATGTTTTGTTAGCCATCAGGCCTAGTGAATTTTCATACTTCTGCCTGCACCTTGATGTCAAGCCCTGGCAAGCTTTAGAGCAAGACCTAACGAACAGGCTGCCAAAACAATGGTGTTTGTGCTAACTTTGCATTTCAGAGCTATTACGGTTGCATCAATTTAGTGTTGACGTTGACCAACTGTCAGTCACCCCCTTGCTAGTTAATGTGTTATTGTCCTTCTTTGTACGCTTCTAAGGGCGGTGTCACGACACGTGTTGTAGATATACAGAGGCTTGAAAACAGTTCAGAAAGTAGTTGTCCTTAGACGTTCTGTCTGTTTTAAGGGAACAGGATAGTGCCTTAAAAAGGAACAGTTCACTCCTGAATTCAACTTTGTTGGATGTGGTGTAGATCCAGCCTATTTATCTCAACCCCAAAAGAATGGGAAAGATAAACACTGTCTAAGAATGCTGCTAGTATGTCCAGTTCATTTGGAATGGAGGTATGTAACATGATCTAAATAACAGATTGTGTGTTCTCAACTCATCTCAACATTGGACCACTTAGGAGATCTGTAAACATTAGACAAACAGATTTTTTGGAGTGATCTGTCACATTTAATAAATGACAGCATTGAAGTATAGTAGGAATAGATCCTTGCCAAACTTTAGTACCCTCCTTTCCGACTTTTTTCCCCCCCGATTCCCTCATGAACCCAGTCCACCTTTACTGCATCCTTTTCATGCTCCCTGCGTCTAAAGCTAAATGCTGACCCTCATTTAAATTGAAGAGAATGAACCGCAGCAAGAAAAAACAGGAGTAATTGTAAGCAGGACTTCTAGCCCTACCTAAAGCTCCTTGTTAAATTCTAACTCTGCCAGAGAATGTACTTTGTCCGCAAAAGGCCATTCTCCTGCCCTTTTGTTTTCTTCGGAGAGGAACTCTCAATCAAAAAGAGTCAGGTCATGCACCAGCGGAAGGGTGACTCAGGTTATTGTGTTTAATTACAACTATATTAGGGTTGACCCGTGTTCCTGTTCTCTACCCCCCTCATGTCCCAGTACCCCTGACCCCGGCGCGGAACCTCCGCTTCTCCGACGTCGACCACAGCTCGGCCAGGCTCACCTGGGAGGCCACGTCCAAGAAGGCCAACGGCTACCGCATCATGTACGTCAAGACAAACGGAGTGCAGACCAATGAGGTGAGAGCTCACGGCACTTGGCCAATAACGTAACTCGACTTTAAACCCATGAATAGATCGTGTTAATGTTAATGTTGCGGACTTTCCCCCTAAAGAAATAACTTTTCAAAGACAGTTCTGTGTTTCTGCACGAATAGCATCTTGCAAACATGTAAACCTGATAGAATGTGATATATAATCTGGTGCTGACTGATTTATAGAAAACTAGGCATCACTGGAATGGATACCAAATTCATAAGTTAAATAAAATATATATACTGTTTTATTGTCACATAGAGGGACTCACACTGACCGTTAACTCTGACCTCTCTCTTCCTTGGCTATAGATGGATGTTGGCCGCATCACCACCCTGTTGCTGAGGAACCTGACGTCATTGACAGAGTACACGGTGGCCATCTTTGCTATCTATGACGAGGGCCAGGCAGAGCCCCTTACTGACAGCTTCACCACTAGTAAGAGTGTCTCTACCCATATAAGCAATGCTATTGGCAGCTCTTGGCTTTCAACAACAGCCTTTATAATACTAAAAAAAGGCTTTAAATGCTGCGGCTTGTAGAAAGTGCCATAGAAACATAATTAATAGAACGGACATTCCCATTCAATTCAACGTTCCGTGATGGGTGGGCATTCTATTTCTATGGAAAGTGCTAACAAATTATCTAGCTGTATTTGAAAATGAAACGCTGATGTAAGTGAACAGTTTCTTACATGTAATTAAGTGTATCTAAATTACATGTAATTTGACCACTCATATGACCACTCATATGGGGGATGCAAAGTGGTGGAACTCTCCTTCCATTATTTTGAGGCATCTTTACCCTTTGTGTGTAATCCAGAGACAGTCCCAGAGCCTCTGAACCTAAAGACCAGTGAAGTCTCCACTGAGAGCTTCAGGGTCACCTGGGAACACTCAGCCCAAGACGTGGTCCTCTACAGACTCACCTGGACCCCAACCAGAGGAGGAGACACTAAAGAGGTCTGTGTCTGGATATTGGATATCTGGATATATGGATATTTGTCTGTCTGTCTGTGTTTCTGTCTATCTGTCAGTGCAGTTAGTGTCTCACATCAGCTAAAGGAGCTCTGACGGCAAATTAATTGCTTCTGCTAGTGTATTTTCTGCTACGTGATTTCTCCCACACTGCTCGGCATACATTCTATCACATCCCTGAGCACTTAAACACCTCACACACATGGTTACGGGCTTATAAAAAGAAGACACCTGCACGATGTCTGATATAGAGTTGACATTTATTACATTTTGAGTTTGCATTCCAATATTACACTTTATATACATCACAGAAGACAAAAATATAACAAAACTGTTTGACATAGAAACACCAAATTGTCTTCGGAAAAAAATGCATCTTTATTAACTTTGAAATTATGAAAACGATTAATAACATTCCACCCATGTGGCCACAGAGGGCGCTTTTCGTCATTGACCGCAGGAATGGGCTACAGTGCTATTTTGAAGCCCTTTTGGTGACTGTAGAATTCCAGTCCATTCGGTAGCAGCAGAAATATCTGACATTTTTGACTCAAATTCTCACTACATCCCCCCTTCCCTCCACCTCTCTTCATCCCTCCCTCTTTCCCCCTCTCTCCATCCCTCCCTCCCCCTCTCTCCAACTCTACCTCCCTCCCACTCCCTCCCTCCCTTCTCCATGGTGAAGATGCTAGTGAATGGTAACAGGAACAGCCACCTGCTGACTGGACTGAGGCCCATCACTGAGTACGAAGTCTCTCTGATTGCTGTCTTTAGAAACGAGGAGGAAAGCGACGCCGTGACCCTCACAGAGTCAACAGGTAATTAAGGGAAACTCCACTCCAATCAGGGTTAATTGAACATTGGGGATTGTATTGATTATTGTATTGATTTAATGTTGCCACTGTGCTACTGCTTGCTCTTTGTTAAAATCGTGCATGTCCACAACATAGCTTTTTTACCCATGTGTTGTATGTTTGCTACAGGGCATTGTTCATTAAGACTGGTCTTGAGAAACACCTTTGTGCTGAAACATTGACATTAAAGTCAAAACTACACTACATGACCAAAAGTATGTGGACACCTGCTCGTCGAACATCTCATTCCAATATCATGGGCATTAATATTAAGTTGGTCCCCCTTTGCTGAAATAACAGCCTCCACTCTTCTGGGAAGGCTTTCCACTAGATGTTAGAACATTGCTGCGGGGACTTGCTTCCATTCAGCCACAAGAGCATTAGTGAGGTTGGGCACTGATGGGCGATTAGGCCTGGCTCGCACTCGGCGTTCCAATTCATCCCAAAGGTATTCGATGGGGTTGAGGTCAGGGCTCTGCAGGCCAGTCAAGTTTGGGGAGCATTGTCATGCTGAAACAGGAAAGGGCCCCAAACTGTTGCCACAAAGTTGTAGGCACAGAATCATCAAGAAGGTCATTGTATGCTGTAGCATTAAGATTTCCCTTCACTGGAACTAAGTGGCCTCGCCCGAACCATGAAAAACAGCCCCAGACCATTACTCCTCCTCCAGGTAGCGTTCTCCTGGCATCCGCCAAACACAGATTTGTCCGTTGGACTGCCAGATGGTGAAGCTTGATTCATCACTCCAGAGAAGACGTTTCCACTGCTCCAGGGTCCAATGGCAGCGAGCTTTATACCACTCCAGCTGACACTTGGCATTGCGCATTGTGATCTTATGCTTGTGTGCAGCTGCTCGGCCATGGAAACCCATTTCACAAAGCTCCCGATGAACAGTTCTTGTGCTGACGTTGCTTCGAGAGGCAGTTTGGAACTCGGTAGTGAGTGTTGCAACCGAGGACAGACAATTTTTGCAATGCACTTCTGTGCGCTTGTGTGGCCTACCACTTCACAGCTGAGCGGTTGTTGCTTCTAGATGTTTCCACTTCACAATAACAGCACTTACAGTTGACTGGGGCAGCTCTAGTAGGGCAGGAATTTGAAGAACTGACTTGTTGGAAAGGTGGCCTCCTATGACGGTGCAACGTTGAAAGTCACTGAGCTCTTTAGTAAGGCCATTCTACTGCCAATGTTTGTCTATGAAGATTGTACAGCTGTGTAATTTTATACACATGTCAGCAACAGATGTGGCTGAAATAGCCAAATCCACTCATTTGAAGGGGTGTTCACATACTTTTGTATATATAGTATATATCTCCTCTAATTCTTCTTCTGAAATGCTCACTATACAAATCAAAATGTATTCATTAATTGATTGATTTATTGATTGACCCAACCAATTTATCTGTTTTTCAGTGGCAAGAACAACGACTACCACAAAAGCTACTACAACCACGACTACCACACGAGCTACCACCACAGCAGGTAAACTAGATTTTTTCCAGTCATGTACTGTATCGATTTTTATAAAGTTAATTTTGTGGGAGCTTTTAGTAGTAATTTCCCCAACTTGTCCTGTTGTTTATAATAGTGATAGTAATGTATTATAGTGATGATGGTTTACATTTATATCGTGCTTTTCACTTGGTTTGAAATTGCAATTCACCTCATCCATCATCAATGAAAAGAGTTTATTTCCAAAAGGCTATATCCCCCCAAAAATCTTAATTTGTGTTTTTTCATCAGAAATGATTTCTTATGGGTACCTTCATGTGTAGGTAAAATAAACATTTTCTCAGATTTTTTTATTCATAGATTTGAGAAAATGTGTTGTTTTGCAAGACGCTGTACATCCATTGTTTAGCTGGTATGGAACTACGGATCCTGTATATTTGACTGTGATATGTGGTTGTCTCACCTAGCTATCTTAAGATGAATGCACTTACTGTAAGTCACACTGGATAAGAGCATCTGCTAACTGACTAAAATGTCAAATATAAATGTTTTACATACAGATCTCATATTACTGAATATATGTATATATTCTTTTTAAATTATGTATGTTGGTGTCACGAATGTATCATTTGTACATTTTTTTTATAAAAATGTTTGTTATTTGACTGTGTAAAACTTGCTACTTATTTCTCTGAGAGTGAGGTGGAAATATAGCATAACATTTTTTTTTTTTGTCTCAAATTAAACCATGAACTAATAGATTTTAAACACATCTGTCATTGAACAACCCCATGCCATGATTAGATAGGGAAAAAATACACCAATCTCTTTAATCATTTCTTTAAACAATAAAAGCAACTTTACCAACATTTGTGAAAATGGATATGTATAGTTTTGGATTGAAACTCTTCATCCTGTATGTAGCTATGATCTCATCAGGATCCCTGTGTTTGTGTGCCCTCTCTTTCTGCACTGTTGCATCATTGGTCTATTAATATTGTGTTTATTCAAATGTATGCATGCAACCACACAGTCTGCATAGTAAAGCCACCTGGTGTCTCTATCCTATCTCCATTTTCCACCTCCCTTTCTCAACTCATCCTCGCTTCCCTTTTTCCCCCTCCCTCCACCCTCACTACCCTCTTTTTCTACCTTCCTCCAACCTCCTGTACCCTCTCTTCCTCCTTTCCTCCATGCCGCCTTCCCTCTACCCATCTCCCTCCCTCCCTCTCCCAGTTGTGCATCTGGGTGTGAGGAACCTCCTGCTTAGTGATCACACCACCTTCAGCATGGAGGTGTCCTGGGAGCTGCAGGACCGCAATGTGCGTCAGTACCGCGTCGCCTATGTCACCGCCAGGGGCGATCGTGCCGAGGAGACGGTAAGACGCATACAGAGGAGACTTTGTTGTCTGTTAGTACCCCCCCCCCCTCCCCCCCACACACACACACACACACACTCACACACACAAACACTTCCATAAACACTTCCTAGAGATTGGGGTTGTATGGTAGTCTTTAAGCGTTTATGCCAGATGCATAGTGATATAGTGTTTAATCAGATTCCTTATCTATTGATATCAGAATGTTGTAGTCCGGTGAGAATGTAGTCGATGTGTATTACTTATCTGTTGGATAAACCTTGCTGATTTTGTGATGCGGCGTCCCAAGCCAATGTAACATGCCCATTTGAAAGATAATAATGGAAAACAATACAATGAAATCGTGTCTTGAAATAGGATTTCAATGACAAAACAACAATTCATTCCTAGTCCAATGCTATAGTACAGGAAAGGTCGCTGAAGCCTTGCATTTGGTTTCTCAAATCACCGGCAACTTCCAGCACCACATAGCCTGAACATCTCCTATCCAATCACAGTTCACTAAAGGCCAGCCCAGCAATAGAAGCAGTAGAGTGGAACCCACAGCGCTACTCTGTAGCAAAGTCAATGCGATGATAGTTTGCATTCTTCACAGATACTTCATTCCAAACTAGATTGAACTGCCCAAATTCTAAATAGTTTATGAGGGAGCGCCCGCATAATAAAAATAATCTAATTTGGCAACGGCGGTGGCATTGGGACTCAGCCATTCGGGTCGCACTCCGTCCTGCGGTCCCCCCCTTCGAAAAAGCTAACTGTTATTTTCATCACGTTTGCCTGAAATTGATTTGTCAAGCTCGCCGCTCGCCGCTTGTCATGGCTGTGAAACTTTTTGGGACGGAGGCAAGGCTAGACCGCACACGCTCGGAATGCAAACAGGAATGAGAGGAGGAATGGAGAGTGGAGGAGAGAGAGACAGAGAAAAAGAAGATGCCTGAGAGAGAGAGAGAGAGAGAGAGAGAGAGAGAGAGAGAGAGAGAGAGAGAGAGGGGGGGGGGGGGGGGGAAGAGGAAGAGGAAGAGGAAGAGGAGGAGTGCCTGTAGTTCAGAAATTACAAACATTCTAGGGGATTCTGAAATTAGACAGCCTGCACTACGAATTCACAGTGTTCACATGTCGAGTTATGCATTGTGCAATACATTACTCAATTAACTTCTATAGCCTAACTCCTGAAAGTTTAAAAGTATATATTTTTACTATTTTTCCAATTAAATTTACTGATATCAGTGTCTAGGTAGTCTATACCTTTATTTCAAATTCAATGTCTACTTATAATTAAAATTGTACATAAATTGGGGGCAAAGTACCCCAAAAAACATACTTGTTTTCTTTTGTAGTAAGGCAAGCTTAGCATTATTTGTGATATCTAACTTCATGTAGATTTCTATGAATGTTTCCTATATGACTTTGCAATGAATTGCTGTTTAAATCTATATTCCTGTCAGCTATTAGATGTGGATATGAATTAATAATTGTTTAATTCATGTTTATTATGTACATACAAAGATTCATACGCAACCAGAACCAGTATGATTCAAATTCTAGTTTTCTGCTCAAGTGTAGACCTGACATGTTCTTAACTATTTTGGGGAGGTATTCTTTCTTGTCATTCACTGATTGACTAAAATATGTTGTCTTTAAGTCCTAGACTAGAGTTTCTCCTAGATACACTATTAACTTAATCTTGTGTCTGCTCAATTTTGTTTCATGGCCTTAATCATTCAATTCACTCAGTCATTTGCTGAATGGTTTTCTCCAATACAGCATGTTCATATCACACGTTATTGCACATGACGTAAGGACATGAAGATTTCCTTAACATACAAAAGATGCGAAAACAGAAATCAGATCAATTGATCTTTCTGTTATCACTAAAAACAAAGCCATCACAGAGCTCCTATTAGCTCGCTTGGTCCCAGACTTCACCTCTATATGTCATGCCAAACAATGACCATAGTTTGGAGTTGGAAAGACAGCACAGTTATGTCTGGTGCAAGGCTACCTACTAGCTTCATCTGTTCTTCTGATACAACTCCAGTACATTTAATCACCAGTCACATCGACCCAGCATGTCCCTTAACCGGCCTCCACTCCAGACAACACCAGAACCTCGTCCTAGTATCGTGATTTGCAGTTGTGTGTGTATCTGTGTTCTAGAAAATGGTCCCCGGTGGTCAGAACAGCCTGCTGCTGCAGCCACTGCTGTCTGACACGGAGTACAAGGTGACGGTCACCCCAGTCTACACCGACGGAGACGGCCCCGGTGTCAGCCGCATGGGACGCACCTGTAAGTTTGTCTGCGTGACCTTCTCTCCGTGGTGACATTTTAGTGACAGGCTCGGACTCTGAGATATGTGTTCTGTTCTCTTCGACACAATGGAAGCCTCTGTTCCTCTGTATTTTTCTTTCATGTGGAATATGGAACTTTAAAGATATATCATGAAGTAAACCCAGCAGGTAAAACTGCTCAAACCATGTTGAATGGTTGTAATGACTTCATTTCAACCAGTGTACATTGGGAATGAGTCTGTTAGTTAGTCCATGAACCCTCGCAGTAGGTGAGATAACCATGCTCTGTATATCATTGACACATACCGAGTAATCCAATGGAAGCTTTTCACCTCTACATCAGAGACCTCTCGTAGGCTTAAATAAACTGTTGATTTGACAGGAGATGGTAATTCCGCCTGTGGAGGTTTTCAGAAGCTAAGCAAAATCATTTTTATGGATTTCACATTTACATTCTTCCTCAAATGCAAACATGAGTAGTTGCTTTTTATTTTCCCTGCTCTGAAAATGACAGTCCCCTTTAAGAATGAAAAATGAGGCTAATCCTTCAAACGACGTGTCACATTGGTTGTGTGTGTGTGTGTGTATGAACAGGTCTGGACACGTTCTGCTAACACTACTGAATCCAGTTGTAATTCAGTCCAACGCTGTGAGGCTGTGACTCAAAGTTAGTCATCTAAAAGCCCATCAGACGCGTATCGTGTTTAGAACTCCCAACATGCCTCTCATTTTAGGACAGGAGACTGAGTGACTCATATGTACACAGAGTTTCTCATCTACAATTCATTGCTGTACTTGATGAAAATGTACCTTTTCTCTGAGTGTGTTCTGTTCTCTCTTTCTGTCCATCGCTCACTCGCGCTATGCCTTTATCTCTCTCTATCCCTCTGTCTATCTCTCTTTCTTTTTTCCTCTAATTCCTTCTCTATATCTATCTGTCTCATGTCTCCATACTTTTTCCAACCTCTATCCATCTCTAATTTCATTCTCTCTTTCCCTTGCTCTTTCATTCATCCTGCAGTGCCGCTGTCTGCTCCTGGGAACCTGAGAGTGTCGGAGGAATGGTACAACCGCTTCCGTATCACCTGGGACACGCCCCCATCCCCAACTATGGGCTACAGGGTCGTCTACAAACCCATCTCTGGTACACACACACACACACACACACACACACACACACACACACACACACACACACACACACACACACACACACACACACACACACACACACACACACACACACACACACACACACACAGTACTGCTTATTTCAAAAGATAGCCCATCTAACCCACAAAAACCCTACAACACACATCAATACTGCTTATAAAAAATATATATCATACTACTACTACTACTACTAGTACTACTACTACTATTACAACTGCTACTCTTACAACAACAACTACTACTACTACTACTACTACTACTACTACTACTACTACTACTCTTACAACAACTACTACTACTACTACTACTACTACTCTTACAACTAAAGGTACAACTACTACTACTACTACTACTCTTACAACTACTACTACTACTACTACTACTCTTACAACTATTACTACTAAGACTACTACTACTATTATTACAGCTACCACTACTACTACTACTACTACTACTCTTACAACTACTACTAACACTATTACTACTACTACTCTTACAACTACTACTACAACTACTACTACTCTTACAACTACTACTGCTACTATTACTACTACTACAACAACTACTACTACTACTACTACTACTCTTACAACTACTACTACAACTACTACTCTTACAACTACTACTACTACTCTTACAACTACTACTACTACTACTAAGACTACTACTACTATTATTACAGCTACTACTACTACTACTACTACTCTTACAACTACTACTACAACTACTACTACTCTTACAACTACTACTACAACTACTACTACTACTCTTACAACTACCACTGCTACTATTACTACTACAACAACTACTACTACTACTACTACTCTTACAACTACTACTGCAACTACTACTACTACTACAACAACTACTACTAGTACTGCTACTAATACTAATACTACTACCACTAATACTACTTCTACTAATACTAATACAACCATTACTATTACTGATATTAATACCGATACTAATACTACTAATTCTACTACTACTCCCACTACTACCACTAATGCTAATACTACTAATACTACTACTACCACTACTACTACTAATGCCAATACTACTAATACTACTACTACTACACACACAAACACATGGTGTGAAAGTGCATCAACCCACATTCAATATATTGTGTTAACTACAAAGGATGATATTCTGGGCCACCTCCTACGCTTGTGATCCCACTCATATGTGATCTGGTCAGTTCATCACCTTCTAAGCACAAAATGTTTATTAAAATAAATTCCTACCACCCTATTTATATATATGCTAGAGGGAAAAATCGCCTTGACACAAAACATGTTTAAAACATTCTACACAATGATGTCTAAATCTTTTTTCTGACTGACAACCCACTACTCAAACTCCACTTCACCCTTAATACAATGCAGTATTCATGAAATTCTAGCAATCACAGTCAGCTGCAAAAAATCAATAACGTCTTAAATGCTCCTTAGGCGAGAGTAGCCTACAAGTTCTGCAAGCAGTGTGCTGTAGTATGTGTGGTAGTGAATGTGAGCTCTTTCTCACACACACACACACACACACACACGAAACCCTCTCTTCTCCACAGCTCCGGGACCTGCTCTGGAGACCTTTGTGGGCGAGGACGTGAACACCATGCTGATCCTGAACCTGATGAGCGGTACAGAGTACGGCGTCAGGGTCATCGCCTCCTACACCACCGGCTCCAGCGAGGCCCTCACTGGCAAGGCCAGGACATGTGAGTAGACTATCAGCAGCCCCAGGTAGAAAGGGACTCGAGAATGGATATATGTTAATTAATCGATTATTCAACACAACGCCTCCAAGTAGAACAGGACTCCAGAATGGATACCGTGTATACGGTGACTGCGTAATTACTTACTTATCCCCTTTGTACATAACAAACTTTATATTAATTATTAAACACTTTCTGGTCACATTGATCACTGTCAAGGTGATTGGGGCACAATGTTTGTCAAATACACTTCCTCTATTCATCATCTTCTTTCCAGGTAGGCCCCTCGACATTTTCCAGGCGCTCTTATCCATAGCGACTTACAGGAGTTCAGTGCCTTGCTCAAGGGAACATCAACAGATTTTTAACCTAGTCAGCTCGGGGATTCAAACTAGCAACTTTTCTGGCGTTGCTGGCCCAACGCTGTTAACCACTAGGCTACCTGCCTCCCTCTCTAATTTTAATCCCCAACTTTCCCAGCAAGCATCATTTGGATCACATGTAGGTCAACTGGTGCTGTCTGAGATTGAATCAGTGTGAATTATTGAGTAGCACAGCTTCACTCCATCGGAGACTGCAGCCGCCACAATGATATCAAGTGGCCAGGCAGGCGTGCCTAATGTAGTACCAGTGTCAGCGACTCAGCACTGTAACGGAGATCATTGTCTTATTAGGGCTGGCAGCTCCCAGATAATCAGATTGGAAGGGGGAGTGGAAACTAGAGACTCGCATTCGTTTGCATGTAACTACGATATCACCTTGTGCATGATAATTAAGTAAAGCACGCTTGGGTAGTGCGTGATTTGAAGGGCATAGATAGAGATATAGCAATCAGGATAGGGGTGTCTCTTGGGTGGAGTTTGATGCCTGACTGACATGCAGTGAGCATGTTAATGAACCCTGCACTACAATAAGAGAAAATGGGGATAGCTCAATGTCATGTTCAAGATCTCCTTGTTTTACAGTCATGTATGTGTATAGTTATTTTGCGAAAGTCAATGAATTGTTGTATTGTATGTTATGTATTATGTAACACAGTCTACTACCTGTGTAAACATTATTCATTTATTCATATGCGTTGGGAAATGTGCATGTTCCAATATATGCCGATTAGATTATTTACCAAACAGTTGTAAGTAAATTTGTTTTCGCGACTCTGAATACAAAATATGGACATCACTTACTCCAAGCTCCCCAAGTTAAATGGAGTTTATTTCCAAAACGTTACATGCACTAATTTTTCACGTTTGTGTTTTTTCATCAGAAATGATTGCTTATGGGTACCTTCATGTGTGGGTAAAATATTACTGTTCTCAGATTTTTTTATTGATATATTTTCGATGTGTTAAAATGTTTTATTTAGCAAAATGCAATATATCCATTGTTTAGCTGGAATGGAATATCCGTATCATGTATATTTGACTGTGATACTGTATGTGGTTGTCTTACCTAGCTATCTTAAGATGAATGCACTTACTGTATGTCTGGATAAGAGCATCTGCTAAATGACTAAAATGTCAAATGCAAATGTTTTACGTACAGATCTCATAATACTTTATTGAATTTATTTATTTAACAAATATACGGTATATATATTGATGTCACAAATGTATAATTTGTACATGTCTTTGTTAAACATTTAGTTGTTTGTTACATTTGACTCACTGAAACATAGCAGTACTACTTATTTCACTGAGAGTGAGGCAAATATATAGCATTTTGCAAAAAAACATGATTATTTGTCTCTCTGAAATGAAACCATCAGGTGACAGATGTTAAACAAATACATGTCTGTCATTGAACAACCCTTGATTAGATAGTGAAAAAAAAACACCAATATGTTTCAGAAATTCGTAAAAAAATTAATTTACCAACATTTCTGAAGATTTATATATAGCATTTTGGAATGAAACTTCAAATGTATGTCCCCACTGATATATTCAAATCGATAGCAGCACACAAGAATGAGATTAAGAAATGCATGCAACATTTGCATAAATGGATTTGTACTGCTGATCATTAGGAGTAAGATACCGGCACCATATTTCAACTCCCCAAATAACTTTCTCGCCGTATGTTTAGAGTCCAACCCAAATGGAGACATATGCTGTGTGGCGGTAGATGCACTGCCTGACGATAGATGTCTGCTCATTATCGTTAAGGATATGTTTATATTGCAGGGCTTTATCATTTAGTCACTTCTGAGGGTATCACTGGTGTATTTACCATCACTGCTCTGGTTACAGTCAAGTCACGATGACAAGATTACATTCCACTATGTTGCAGTATAGCATAACAATCTACTGAATACTGATCCATAGACATTCTTTTCAGTCTTAGGCCCATTGTTGTCTTAGGCCCAGGTTCCAGTATGATATGGTGGGTCTACCACATCCATGCTCACACAATTTTTTAAATTGTAACCTTATTTAACTAGGCAAGTCAGTTGAGAAAAAAATTCTTATTTACAATGACAGCCTACCCCAGACAGCGCTGGGCCAATTGTGCACCGCCCTATGGGACTCCCAATCATGATGCTGCCTGGATTTGAACCTGGGACTGCAGTGGCGCCTCGTGCAATGAGATGCAGTGCCTTAAACCGCTGCGCCACTACGGGAGCCCAATGTTTCCAATGTGATGAGATGGATCTATAGTGATAATGTGCCTGTCTCTCTCTGCCACAGTATACCTGGGAGTGACCAATCTGAACACCTACCAGGTGAGGATGAACAGCATGTGTGCCCAGTGGAGTGCCCACCGCCACGCCACTCTGTACCGTGTGGTCATCGAGTCGCTGCTCAGTGAGTGCCCAGCACCACACAACCACATACACACATCAATTTTCCCTGTTCCATTTGAACCAACAATAGTTTTTTACAGTATTGAGCTTGCTATAAGCAAGTCATTTGTCATGGCAGCACAATATCCACACCCTCTCCTTGACAGTATGCCCTTACTTCTGTGTGTAGACGTACACTGTACAGTACACTATATGCAACCAAATCCACATTGGTATTCCCCACACACTGACACAGCCACTCTAGTGGAAGGAGGTGATTACCATGCGGCCACACGTTTCCATGTGGATAAGGCTGTCAACTCCCCCCTAAAATCCACATGTGATCCCGGTCAGGAATTATGCTCCTGGCAGGGAATCTCGGTCGGGACACGGAAACCTGCAGGGAGGAAGATTCACTTGTAATAGCGACAGGGATTTCACACTTCCCCAGCAGAACTGTATTAGGAAATGGGGGATTGTCATTTGTATATCATAGCATTTGATCAATATTCAAATGCTATGATATACCATGTTAAATTATGCTATATTATATACAGTATAAAGCATAAGATATAACGTCAATAGGACAGACTCTGGGGGGCTATATTTTGGGTTTCAGTTTAGAATAATATACATTAGGCCTACTACATAGCTTTTTAACAGGCGAGCTTAGTTGACGTTTACATATCCTATAGTTAAATAAGCGAACGTTGGCTAGCCAAGATATACTTGTTATGCAGATGACCGTAATTGCACCTCATTGCATCTTTTTGAAGAAGTAAAACAATTGGGTTTCTGGTTCAATGTGCTCTGACAGGGGGAGTTCCAGATACTTCTGTTTCAGCTTGTAGTTAACTAGATACTGTATTTGCGTCAAAGCAGAACATTATGAGGCAAAACAATTATATTCAGGAAAATAGTGTAAGCGCCTTTTACCTTCTAAGTCATAATTATCACCTCACAGACGTGAGACTTCCAACCAACTGTCAGTGTGGGTGGGTGTCTGGAAGTGAAATCAAGGTTGTTTTCAAAGTGATAGTTTGCTACTCAGTCAGTGCAGTAGTCGTAAAGGGATATTTAAAGTTTGTGAAAAGTTTTGAATGCCCTCAAAGTGGTCTAAAGTTGTACGTAGTTCATATAAACTCAGCAAAAAAAGAAACGTCCCTTTTTCAGGAACCTGTCTTTCAAAGATAATTCGTAAAATCCAAATAACTTCACAGATCTTCATTGTAAAGGGTTTAAACACTGTTCCCCATGCTTGTTCAATGAACCATAAACAATTAATGAACATGCACCTGTGGAACAGTCATTAAGACACTAACAGCTTACAGACGGTAGGCAATTAAGGTCACAGTTATGAAAACTTAGGACACTAAAGAGGCCTTTCTACTGACACTGAAAAGCACCAAAAGAAAGATGCCCAGAGTCCCTTCTCATCTGCATGAACGTGCCTTAGGCATGCTGCAAGGAGGCATGAAGACTGTAGATGTGGCCAGGGCAATAAATGTTTTGGTGAGTTTCAGTTTATTCAAAATATGTGGAACTCTATTCATGCTGCGCCTTGGTCTACTCATTACGACGAATGTGACAGAAGATCCCACCAACAAAGGACCAAGCAGCGTGCCCAGGAGGAGGAAGTATCCTGGACTTGGGAAGAGATCCTGGATGGGAAGGGATCCTGGACTTGGGAGGAAATCCTGGCAGGACAGGATCGCCTTCCTTGGAAGGAGTCGCCTAGGAGCATGAGAGGAAAGCAACGACGTCGGGGAGGAAGGCCACAGAAACCCCAATAAAAAAAAAATATTTGGGGGGGGGGGGGGGGCACATGGAGCAGTCGGCAGAGCCGAGGAGTGAACCAGAGCCAGTCAGGGAGTCGAGTGAGGAGCTCAACGCAAGATTCCGGAGAGAGGTGCTGGCGTTGAGAGTGCTGCAGAGCGGGCGTGCTGAGCTGCGTGTCATCAGCCCGGTGCCACCTGTACCGGTCCCACGCATCAGGTCTCCAGTGCGCCTTCACAGCCAATGCATCCTGTGCTAGCTTCCTGCACTTGCCGGGCTGGAGTGAGCATCCAGTCAGGAAGGGTTGTGCCAGCTCTGCGCTCTAGACCTCCAGTGCGCCTCCACAGTCCAGTACGTCCTGTGCCTCCTCTCCGCACTCGCCCTGAGGTGCATGTCATCAGCCCGGTACCACCTGTACCGGTCCCACGCATCAGGTCTCCAGTGCGCCTCCACAGTCCAGTACATCCTGTCCCTCTTCCCCGCACTCGCCCTGAGGTGCGTGTCATCAGCCCGGTGCCACCTGTACCGGTCCCACGCATCAGGTCTCCAGTGCGCCTCCACAGTCCAGTACGTCCTGTGCCTCTTCCCCGCACTCGCCCTGAGGTGTGTGTCATCAGCCCGGTGCCACCTGTACCGGTCCCACGCATCAGGCCTCCAGTGCGCCTCCACAGTCCAGAGCTTCCGGCGACAGTTCCCAGTCCAGAGCTTCCAGCAACAGTTCCTAGTCCAGAGCTTCCGGCGACAGTTCCCAGTCCAGTGCTTCCGGCGACAGTTCCCAGTCCAGAGCTTCCGGCGACGTTTCACAGTCCGGAACCTCCAACGACGGGCCACAGTCCGGAACGACGGTCCACAGTCCGGAACCTCCTGAGACGGTCCACAGTCCGGAACCTCCTGAGACGGTCCACAGTCCTGAACCTCCTGAGACGGTCCACAGTCCGGAACCTCCTGAGACGGTCCACAGTCCGGAATCTCCTTAGACGGGCTACAGTCCGGAACCTCCTGAGACGGGCTACAGTCCGGAACCTCCTGAGACGGTCTACAGTCCGGAACCTCCTGAGACGGTCTACAGTCCGGAACCTCCTGAGACGGTCTACAGTCCGGAACCTCCTGAGACGGTCTACAGTCCGGAACCTCCTGAGACGGTCCACAGTCCGGAATCTCCTGAGACGGGCTACAGTCCGGAACCTCCTGAGACGGGCTACAGTCCGGAACCTCCTGAGACGGTCTACAGTCCGGAACCTCCTGAGACGGTCTACAGTCCGGAACCTCCTGAGACGGTCTACAGTCCGGAACCTCCTGAGACGGTCTATCAATCAAGTTTATTTTATATAGCCCTTCGTACATCAGCTAATATCTCGAAGTGCTGTACAGAGACCCAGCCTAAAACCCCAAACAGCTAGAATGCAGGTGTAGAAGCACGGTGGCTAGGAAAAACTCCCTAGAAAGGCCAAAACCTAGGAAGAAACCTAGAGAGGAACCAGGCTATGAGGGGTGGCCAGTCCTCTTCTGGCTGTGCCGGGTGGAGATTATAACAGAACTATGCCAAGATGTTCAAAAATGTTCATAAGTGACAAGCATGGTCAAATAATAATCATGAATAATTTTCAGTTGGCTTTTCATAGCCGATCATTAAGAGTTGAAAAACAACAGGTCTGGGACAGGTGGCGGTTCCATAACCGCAGGCAGAACAGCTGAAACCGGAACAGCAGCAAGGCCAGGCGGACTGGGGACAGCAAGGAGCCACCACGCCCGGCAGTCCCGACGTATGGTCCCAGGGCTCAGGTCCTCCGAGAGAAAGAAAGAGAGAAGGAGAAAATTAGAGAGAGCCAAGATTTTCAAAATGTTCATAAATGACAAGCATGGTCAAATAATAATCAGGAATAAATCTGTTGGCTTTTCATAGCCGATCATTAAGAGTTGAAAACAGCAGGTCTGGGACAGGTAGGGGTTCCGTAACCGCAGGCAGAACAGTTGAAACTGGAATAGCAGCAAGGCCAGGCGGACTGGGGGCAGCAGGGAGTCGTCATGCCCGGTAGTCCTGACGTATGGTCCTAGGGCTCAGGTTCTCAGAGAGAGAAAGAAAGAGAGAACGAGAGAATTAGAGAAAGCATACTTAAATTCACACAGGACACTGGATAAGACAGGAGAAGTACTCCAGGTATAACCAACTGACCCTAGCCCCCCGACACAAACTACTGCAGCATAAATACTGGAGGCTGAGACAGGAGCGGTCAGGAGACACTGTGGCCCCATCCGAAGATACCCCCGGACAGGGCCAAATAGGAAGGATATAACCCCACCCACTTTGCCAAAGCACAGCCCCCGCACCACTGGAGGGATATCTTCAACCACCAACTTATAATCCTGAGACAAGGCCGAGTATAGCCAACAAAGATCTCCACCACAGCACAAACCAAGGGGGGGCGCCAACCCAGACAGGAAGATCACGTCAGTAACTCAACCCACTCAAGTGACGCACCCCTCCCAGGGACGGCATGAAAGAGCACCAGTAAGCCAGTGACTCAGCCCCTGTAATAGGGTTAGAGGCAGAGAATCCCAGTGGAGAGAGGGGAACCGGCCAGGCAGAGACAGCAAGGGCGGTTCGTTGCTCCAGAGCCTTTCCGTTCACCTTCACACTCCTGGGCCAGACTACACTCAATCATATGACCTACTGAAGAGATAAGTCTTCAGTAAAGACTTAAAGGTTGAGACCGAGTCTGCGTCTCTCACATGGGTAGGCAGACTGTTCCATAAAAATGGAGATCTATAGGAGAAAGCCCTGCCTCCCGCTGTTTGCTTAGAAATTCTAGGGACAATTAGGAGGCCTGCGTCTTGTGACCGTAGCGTACGTATTGGTATGTACGGCAGGACCAACTCGGAAAGATAGGTAGGAGCAAGCCCATGTAACGCTTTATAGGTTAACAGTAAAACCTTGAAATCAGCCCTTGCCTTAACAGGAAGCCAGTGTAGGGAAGCTAGCACTGGAGTAATATGATCAAATTTCTTGGTTCTAGTCAGGATTCTAGCAGCCGTATTTAGCACTAACTGAAGTTTATTTAGTGCTTTATCCGGGTAGCCGGAAAGTAGAGCATTGCAGTAGTCTAACCTAGAAGTAACAAATGCATGGATTAATTTTTCTGCATCATTTTTGGACAGAAAATTTCTGATTTTTGCAATGTTACGTAGATGGAAAAAAGCTGTCCTTGAAACAGTCTTGATATGCTCGTCAAAAGAGAGATCAGGGTCAAGAGTAACGCCGAGGTCCTTCACAGTTTTATTTGAGACGACTTTACAACCATCAAGATGAATTGTCAGATTTAACAGAAGATCTCTTTGTTTCTTGGGACCTAGAACAAGCATCTCTGTTTTGTCCGAGTTTAAAAGTAGAAAGTTTTCAGCCATCCACTTCCTTATGTCTGAAACACAGGCTTCTAGCGAGGGCAATTTTGGGGCTTCACCATGTTTCATTGAAATGTACAGCTGTGTGTCATCCGCATAGCAGTGAAAGTTAACATTATGTTTTCGAATAACATCCCCAAGAGGTAAAATATATAGTGAAAACAATAGTGGTCCTAAAACGGAACCTTGAGGAACACCGAAATGCACAGTTGATTTGTCAGAGGACAAACCATTCACAGAGACAAACTGATATCTTTCCGACAGGTAAGATCTAAACCAGGCCAGAACTGGTCCGTGTAGACCAATTTGGGTTTCCAGTCTCTCCAAAAGAATGTGGTGATCGATGGTGTCAAAGGCAGCACTAAGGTCTAGTAGCACGAGGACAGATGCAGAGCCTCGGTCTGACGCCATTAAAAGGTCATTTACCACCTTCACAAGTGCAGTCTCAGTGCTATGATGGGGTCTAAAACCAGACTGAAGCATTTCGTATACATTGTTTGTCTTCAGAAAGGCAGTGAGTTGCTGCGCAACAGCTTTTTCAAAATTTTTTGAGAGGAATGGAAGATTCGATATAGGCCGATAGTTTTTTATATTTTCCGGGTCAAGGTTTGGCTTTTTCAAGAGAGGCTTTATCACTGCCACTTTTAGTGAGTTTGGTACACATCCGGTGGATAGAGAGCTGTTTATTATGTTCAACATAGGAGGGCCAAGCACAGGAAGCAGCTCTTTCAGCAGTTTAGTAGGAATAGGATCCAGTATGCAGCTTGAAGGTTTAGAGGCCATGATTATTTTCATCATTGTGTCAAGAGATATAGTACTAAAACACTTAAGTGTCTCTCCCGATCCCAGGCCCTGGCAGAGCTGTGCAGATCCAGGACAGCTAAGCCCTGGAGGAATATGCAGATTCAAAGAGGAGTCCGTAATTTGCTTTCTAATGGTCATGATCTTTTCCTCAAAGAAGTTCATGAATTTATTACTGCTGAAGTGAAAGCCATCCTCTCTTGGGGAATGCTGCTTTTTAGTTAGCTTTGCAACAGTATCAAAAAGAAATTTTGGATTGTTCTTATTTTCCTCGATTAAGTTGGAAAAGTAGGATGATCGAGCAGCAGTGAGGGCTCTTCGGTACTGCACGGTACTGTCTTTCCAAGCTAGTCGGAAGACTTCCAGTTTGGTGTGGCGCCATTTCCGTTCCAATTTCCTGGAAGCTTGCTTCAAAGCTCGGGTATTTTCTGTATACCAGGGAGCTAGTTTCTTATGACAAATGTTTTTCGTTTTTAGGGGTGCAACTGCATCTAGGGTATTGCGCAAGGTTAAATTGAGTTCCTCAGTTAAGTGGTTAACTGATTTTTGTCCTCCGACGTCCTTGGGTAGGCAGAAGGAGTCTGGAAGGGCATCAAGGAATTTTTGTGTTGTCTGAGAATTTATAGCACGACTTTTGATGCTCCTTGGTTGGGGTCTGAGCAGATTATTTGTTGCGATTGCAAACGTAATAAAATGGTGGTCCGATAGTCCAGGATTATGTGGGAAAACATTAAGATCTACAACATTTATTCCATGGGACAAAACTAGGTCCAGAGTATGACTGTGGCAGTGAGTAGGTCCAGAGACATGTTGGACAAAACCCACTGAGTCGATGATGGCTCCGAAAGACTTTTGGAGTGGGTCTGTGGACTTCTCCATATGAATATTAAAATCACCAAAAATTAGAATATGATCTGCTATGACTAGAAGGTCTGATAGGAATTCAGGGAACTCAGAGAGGAACGCTGTATATGGCCCAGGAGGCCTGTAAACAGTAGCTATAAAAAGTGATTGAGTAGGCTGCATAGATTTCATGACTAGAAGCTCAAAAGACGAAAACGTCATTTTTTTTTTTTTTTTGTAAATTGAAATTTGCTATCGTAAATGTTAGCAACACCTCCGCCTTTGCGGGATGCACGGGGGATATGGTCACTAGTGTAACCAGGAGGTGAGGCCTCATTTAACACAGTAAATTCATCAGGCTTAAGCCATGTTTCAGTCAGGCCAATCACATCAAGATTATGATCAGTGATTAGTTCATTGACTATGACTGCCTTTGAAGTGAGGGATCTAACATTAAGTAACCCTATTTTGAGATGTGAGGTATCATGATCTCTTTCAATAATGGCAGGAATGGAGGAGGTCTTTATCCTAATAAGATTGCTAAGGCGAACACCGCCATGTTTAGTTTTGCCCAACCTAGGTCGAGGCACAGACACAGTCTCAATGGGTATGGGTATGGCTGAGCTGACTACATTGACTGTGCTATTGGCAGACTCCACTAAGCTGGCAGGTTGGCTAACAGCCTGCTGCCTGGCCTGCACCCTATTTCATTGTGGGGCTAAAGGAGTTAGGAGTCCGGAGCCTCCAGCGACGGTACGGAGTCTTCAGCGACTAGCTGCAGTCCAGAGCCTCCAGCGGGGGTTCTCAGTCCAGAGCCCCCGGCAACGATCTGCAGTCCGGAGCCTCCAGCGACGAAGCCTCCAGCGACGATCTACAGTCCGGAACCTCCTGAGACGGTCCACAGTCCGGAACCTCCTGAGACGGTCCACAGTCCGGAACCTCCTGAG
Organism: Salvelinus namaycush; assembly: GCF_016432855.1. NCBI lineage: Eukaryota > Metazoa > Chordata > Actinopteri > Salmoniformes > Salmonidae > Salvelinus > Salvelinus namaycush. Next base: position 29,747,118 of record NC_052333.1, read on the forward strand.
ACGGTCCACAGACCCGGAACCTCCTGAGACGGTCCCCAGTCCGGAGCCTTCAGCGACGGTCCCCATTCCAGAGCCTCCAGCGACGGTCCACAGTCTGGAACCTCCTGAGACGGTCACCAGTCCGGAGCCTTCAGCGACGGTTCCCAGTCCGGAGCCTTCAGCGACGGTTCCCAGTCCGGAGCCTTCAGCGACGGTCCCCATTCCGGAGCCTCCAGCGACGGTCCCCAGTCCGGAACCTCCAGCGACGGTCCCCAGTCCGGAGCCTCAAGCAACGGTCCGCAGTCCAGAGCCTCCAGCGACGATCCGCAGTCCGGAGCCTCCAGCGACGGTACGGAGTCTTCAGCGACTAGCTGCAGTCCAGAGCCTCCAGCGGGGGTTCTCAGTCCAGAGCCCCCGGCAACGATCTGCAGTCCGGAGCCTCCAGCGACGAAGCCTCCAGCGACGATCTGCAGTCCGGAGCCTCCAGCGACGATCTGCAGTCCGGAGCCTCCAGCGACGATCTGCGGTCCGGAGTCTTCAGCGGCGAGCTGCAGTCCAGAGCCTCCGGCAACGATCTGCAGTCCGGAGCCTCCAGTGGTGGTTCCCAGTTCAGAGCCTCCGGCGATGATCCACGGTCCAGTGCCTCCAGCGACGAAGCTTCCAGCGACGATCTGCAGTCCGGAGCCTCCAGCGACGATCTGCAGTCCAGAGTTTTCAGCGGCGAGCTGCAGTCCAGAGCCTCCGGCAATGATCTGCAGTCCGGAGCCTCCAGTGGTGTTTCCCAGTTCAGAGCCTCCGGCGATGATCCACGGTCCGGTGCCTCCAGCGACGAAGCCTGCAGCGACGATCTGCAGTCCAGAGCCTCCAGCGATGATCTGCAGTCCAGAGTCTTCAGCGACGAGCTGCAGTCCAGAGCCTCCAGCGGGGGTTCCCAGTCCAGAGCTTCCGGCGACGATCTGCAGTCCGGAGCCTCCAGTGGTGGTTCCCAGTTCAGAGCCTCCGGCGATTATCCACGGTCCGGTGCCTCCAGCGGCAAAGCCTCCAGCGACGGTCGGCAGTCCAGAGCCTCCAGCGGCGATCTGCAGTCCAGAGCCTTCAGCAAGGGTTCTCGGTCCAGAGCCTCCGGTGACGATCCACAGTCCGGTGCCTCCAGCGACGACCTATGGTCCGTACCTTCCGGCGATGATCCCCGCACCAGAACCGCCATGGAGGAAGACGTAACTACGAGCGGAGTGGGTACTTCGTTCCGCACCGGAGCCGCCCCCGACGCCCTGCATCATCCAACATAGATGCCCACCCGGACCCTCCCCTATTGAGTCAGGTTTTGCGGTCGGAGTCCGCACCTTTGGGGGGGAGTACTGTCACGCCCTGACCATAGTAAGCTGTTTTTTCTCTGTGTTGGTTGGGGTGTGATAGTGACTTGGGTGGTCATTTAGGTGTTTTTTTGTATTTCTATGGTGGCCTGATATGGTTCCCAATCAGAGGCAGCAGTTTATCGTTGTCTCTGATTGGGGATCATATTTAGGTAGCCATTTCCCCATTGGTATTCGTGGGATCTTGTCTACATTGAGTTGCCTGAGTGCACACCAGTAGCTTCACGTTTCATTTATGCTTTATTGTTTTGTTTTGGTGAGTTTCAGTTTATTAAAAATATGTGGAACTCTATTCACGCTGCGCCTTGGTCTACTCATTACGACGAACGTGACACTCAGACTGTCCGCAATAGGCTGAGAGAGGCTGGACTGAGGGCTTGTAGGCCTGTTGTAAGGTAGGTCCTCACCAGACATCACCGGCAACAACGTCGCCTATGGGCACAAACCCACCTTCGCTGGACCAGACAGGACTGGCAAAAAGTGGTCTTCACTGATGAGTCGCGGTTTTGTCTCACCAGGGGTGATGGTCGGATTTGCGTTTATCGTCGAAAGAATGAGCGTTACACCGAGGCCTGTACTCTGGAGCGGGATCAATTTGGAGGTGGAGGGCCCGTCATGGTCTGGGGCGGTGTGTCACAGCATCATCGGACTGAGCTTGTTGTCATTGCAGGCAATCTCAATGCTGTGCGTTGAGGAAGACATCCTCCTCCCTCATGTGGTACCCTTCCTGCAGGCTCATCCTGACATGACCCTCCAGCATGACAATGCCACCAGACATACTGCTCGTTCCGTGCGTGATTTCCTGCAAGACAGGAATGTCAGTGTTCTGCTATGGCCAGTAAAGAGCCCGGATCTCAATCCCATTGAGCACGTCTGGGACCTGTTGGATCGGAGGGTGAGGGCTAGGGTCATTCCCCCCGGAAATGTCCGGGAACTTGCAGGTGCCTTGGTGGAAACTGGCAAATCTGGTGCAGTTCATGAGGAGGAGATGCACTGCAGTACTTATTGCAGCTGGTGGCCACACCAGATACTGACTGTTACTTTTTTTCCACATGTCTGTGGAACTTGTTCAGTTTATGTCTCAGTTGTGGAATCTTGTTATGTTTATACAAATATAAAGTTAAGTTTGCTGAAAAAGAAACCAGTTGACAGTGAGAGGACGTTTCTTTTTTTGCTGAGTTTAGTATGCCAGTCCATATGATAAAACAAAATACGTCCTGAATTAATGAGAGAACCTGGCATTAATCTAATTCTAGACAATTCATGACATTCAATTTACAATTTATCCTAACATACAGTTAGCATATAGTGGGATTTATGCAACAGATGGCATGGAATATTTCAGCAATGGAACATTTAAAATGTCAATGTCTTATCGATGCTGTGTTGATCCCAATATGAGTATCATCTGCCAAATAGGAAAATAATGCGAGCAATTCATCAAGTTTAACACTGAGACCCAAACATCATTATTATCGTGTAGCGTTTCGCACATTGCAATTTCGCAGCATTACCGTTGGGAGCTCCTGAAATATTAGATCTATCAGCCGGTATTAAGCCCAAATTAGGATTTATGATGGCTAGATAAATATATAATTACCCAAAGAAAATACCACCTCGGTGTATGAGTGAAATTGGCTTAACTTGAGGCCTTAAGGGGAAGGTTCTGAAATTAAAATTCTGGGGTGAGAAATGAACCCGCCACTTCCACAGGAGACCTCATAATGAGATTCTACTCATGGAAAGGCCACTGCTCGGGTTGCCAGATATTTGAATAACCCCGAACAGTTTGTGTAAGAGGCACAGGTCTTAATACATGGTTTGTGTGAAGAACTGCAATGCTGCTGGGTTTTTCATGCTCAACAGTTTCCTGTTTTGTACACTATATACACAGTGCATATTGTGAGGGTTATTCTGTCTTCATTTTAGATGGACATAAACAGGAGGCAAGGCTGGGAGGAGGAGCCACCCGGCACTGCTTCAATGACCTGACAGCTAACACGCAGTACAAAATCAGTGTGTACGCCCAACTTCAGGACACAGAGGGACCTGCAATCACCACCACAGAGAGAACCTGTAGGTGTCCCCATCAACTGCTGCTTAGTATACACTCTACAACAGCCCTACAACCGACTTGCTACTATTCTCAGAAAGGATTCTTACAACATTGTGACAATGTTGTAACGACATAAGTTCCAACATCACCTGTCGGGCAACCGGCAGCTCGCAGGCCAAAACCAGCCCCGAAGTGATTTATTTTGGCGCCCCAAAGTTTTTAGTTAAAACATAAACAAAAAAAGTATTCCCTCTAGACTGTAGCAACATCGCTACAACGTTATCCACACCAAACATACAGTACATCAACATGCCTTACAGACAGTCACAACATATACAATATTTTCAAGACATTATTAGCCTCCTGGGAGGCACTTGAATGCCTCTCCCAGGAATGAATCATGATTCGGTCTGTGGCCAACCACAACAGTAATCAAGGCACTCTCTCTAACCCACTAGGCATTTGTTTGCATTGAGTTGCTTTACTCTAAGTTTAGACACTGATTTATAGCTTTGTTTTGATGCAGATTAGAGCTAAAGGCCTTTTTTAAATTACCCTGTGTTTCCCCAGGCGAGGCTGCCATCAAAAGTAATTCCCAGTTTCATGTAGCTGAATAACTACGGCGGTAAAGTATATGCGGGTTCCAGCAGGGTTCCAGAGCTAGAAAAAAATGGTTCAATTCATTTCAATTTGACTGCCGCTGTTGGTAGTGATCAAGCTAGCAAATTACTGTATATAGGTAACTTAATCATCACCTCGGCATGCTGCTAAGCATAAGCTACCATCTCTGATTTATTCTCTGAATTCCTTCTGATTCTTCTATCATCTGACTGATTATATATGTTATGTTTGATGCTATTATCAATGTGGTATCTTCTGTCTGTAGGCATTTTTTTTACTGTAAATGAAAGCCTCACCAAGCATGTTGTTAGGTGAGGTGACATAGACAACTAATGAGGATGTTATAATGATTTGTGTGTGTCTTATGTCATTGCTTTCATGCAGTCCCTGTTCCCACCCCGGCACCCACCAGACCGCCCACTACCACCCCTCCTCCCACCATACCCTCAACCAAGGAAGGTAAGACAAAAGGCCTGTTGTAAACACATACCTGTTGGTCCGAGTGTGGTCCACTCCCTTCCTATCTGGTAGACCAGTACTGATGTCATCAGTGTTTTCCCTAGTAAACATTGATGCTTGGTTGGGCTGCTGGAGAGAAAAACTTTAGGTCTGTATTGCGTTTAGTAAGCTATAGTGCTTTTGGCTTGGCCTCAAAGCCCTTCATGTTCCTTTATGGGGTAAAGGGAACTAATACTGTCCATTGTGAACATCTACCTGGGTGATGTAGCGCAGCAATTTTGCACTCAAATGCTCACAAGTCCCCACCCATCGGCGTATAGATACTGTAGAGATATCCCCTATGGTAGATTATCTATGTATTTTTGTTCAACTCACTTAGAGTGGCATGACCCTTAACATACAGGGCCTTCAGAAAGTATTCACACCCCTTGACTTTTTTTCACATTTTGTTGTGTTACGAAGTGGGATTCAAATGGATCTACACAAAATACTCTGTAATGTCAAAGTGGAAGAAAATTTCTAACATTGAAAAAACCGAATGAAAAACAAACACTAATATACCTTGATCACATAAGTATTCAACCCCCTGAGTCAATACATGTAATAATCACCTTTGGCAGCGATTACAGCTGTGAGTCTTGCTGGGTAAGTCTCTAAGAGCTTTCCACACCTGGATTGTGCAACATTTGCCCATTATTATTTTCAAAATACTTCAAACTCTGTCAAATTGGTGATTGATTAGCCTCCCGAGTGGTGCAGCAGTCTAAGGCACTGCAGGCATCACTACAGACCTGGGTTTGATCCCGGGCTGTGTCGCAGCCGGCCGAGACCGGGAGGGCCATGAGACGGCGCACAATTGGCCAAGCGTCGTCCGGGTTAGGGGAGGGTCCTTGTCCCAATGTCCTTGTCCCATCGTGCTCTAGCTACTCCTGTGGCGGGAAGGGCATATGCACACTGACACAGTCTCCAGGTGTACGGCGTTTCCTCCGACACATTGGTGCAGCTGGCTTCCGGGTAAAGCGAACAGTGTGTCAAGAAGCAGGGCTGTGTTTCAGAGGACGCATGGCTCTCGACCTTCGCCTCTCCCAAGTCCATACGGGAGTTGCAGCGATGGGATAAGACTGTAACTACCAATAGGGGAGAAAAAGGTGTTGAAAAAATAGGTTGTAGATCATTGCTAGACAATCATTTTCAGGTCTTGTCATAGATTTTAAAGGAGATTTAAGTCAAAACTGTAACTCGGCCACTCAGGAACGTTCACTGTCTTTTTGGTAAGAAGCTCCAGTGTAGATATGGCCTTTTGTTTTTGTTTTAGGTTCATGTCCAGCTGAAAGGTGAATTCATCTCCCAGTGTCTGGTGGAAAGCAGACTGAACCTCTCGGATTTTGCCTGTGCTTAGCGCCATTCCGTTACTTTTTTATCCTGAAAACTCCTTAATGATTACAAGCATACCCATAACGTGATGCAGCCACCACTATGCTTGAAAATATGGAGAGTGGTTCTCAGTAATGTGTTGTATTGGATTTGCCACAAACCTAACACTTTGTATTCAGGATAAAAAGTTGGCTTTGCCAGATTTGCAAAATCTGCTTTTCCCAATTTTTTGCATTATTACTTTAACGCCTTGTTGCAAACAGAATGCATGTTTTAGAATATGTTTATTCTGTACAGGCTTCCTTCTTTTCTCTCAATTAGGTTAGCATTGTGGAGTAACTATAATGTTGTTGATTCATCCTCAGTTTTCTCCTATCACAGCCATTAAACTCTGTAACTGTTTTAAAGTCAGCATTGGCTTCATGGTGAAATCTCTGAGCTATTTCCTTGCTCTCCAGCAGCTGAGTTAGGAAGGACGCCTGTATCTTTGACTGGGTGTATTGATACACTATCCGAAGTGTAATTCATAACTTCAACATGCTCAAATGGATATTTCATGTCTGCTTCTTTTTTTTTTACCCATCTACCAATAGATGCACTTCTTTGCGAGGCATTGGAAAACCTCCCTGGTCTTTGTGGTTGAATCTGTGTTTGAAATTCACTGCTCGACTGAGGGATCTTACAGATAATTGTATGTGTGGGGTACAGAGATGAGGTAGTCATTCAAAAATCATGTTAAACACTAATATTGCACACAGAGAGATTCCATGGAACTTATAAAGTGACTTGTTAAGCAGATGTTTACTCTTGAACTTATTTAGGCTTGCCATAACAAAGAGGTTGAATACTTATTGACTCAAGACCTTTCAGCTGTGTAATTAATTTGTAAAAATGTCAACAACAAAAAATTACACTTTGCCATTATGGGGTATTGTGTGATTGTGTGGAGGCCAGTGACAAAACAATCTAAATTTAATCAATTTTAAATTCACGCTGTAAGACAAGAAAATGTGGAAAAACTCAAGGGGCGTGAATGCTTTCTGAAGGCACTGTAATTTTGTTTGGTGAAAGGTTAAAGTAAACTAAAGAGCCCTCAGAACAGGCAGTTACCATGGAAATCACTCTGTCAGGTTGCTTGGTCAATTTTAAACCGGTCCCTGACTGACATTCAAACCTCAAATGATTCCTGACACAAATATGTGAATCTGATACAAGTTGCACGGTCATGACTACAGACATCTGAAATGATAGTAAAGCTGTTTAATGTGCTTTTAGAATAATCACAAATCTATTCAGACTTTCAAAAACGATCCCATATGAGCTTTTTAGTCTGAGATAATACCATAAGCTGGAACTTGTGTGACCTTGTGTCTTGAGTTTCAAGTCAGAATATCTCAGAATATTTACAATTCTCCAACAAACACATGCAACATATTATTATTATACTTATGTGTAGAAAATGTGTATAAGTTTAACTTTATTTGCTGTTTTAGAGGACGATAATCTTAGCAGTTTTCTTTTTTCCTACACAGCTTTCCCGGGATGAGTCTTGTAAAAGTTAACTGAAAACTCAGTCCCCTCTGTTGGAACTTCCAAGCCTGTAATTCTTATTGTTTTATTATTGTCATTGTATGCCTAGGAAACATCAACAAATGCTACTTTTAGTTCACGTTGCTTCCCACGTACTAGCAACTTGGTTATTCTTTTTTGGTTCCTTTGAAAATGCCAGAGCAGAACAGTAAACAACAGGAAATGAGGTATTCTACTGGTCAATCTGTCCCTGGCTGGCGCTGATATGAGAGAGGGAAGTTGTTGAGATAATTGCCAATCATCGCAGCTTCTCTCTCGTAACCTGTGGAGAATGAGAAAGCTCTCTCCATTCTCCATTGTGATTCTTCCACTGCTGCCTTTTGAGGCTAGAGTGTGTGTGTGTGTGTGTGTGTGTGTGTGTGTGTGTGTGTGTGTGTGTGTGTGTGTGTGTGTGTGTGTGTGTGTGTGTGTGTGTGTGTGTGTGTGTGTGTGTGTGTGTGTGTGTGTGTGTGTGTGTGTGTGTGTGTGTGTGTGTATATTGTTCTCTTTCTTTGTCAGTTTGTATTATATATGCTGTCTATTGTAGGAACTCTTATTGTGGGCACTGAATTTAAATTGCTCTTGATAAGAGCATGTTCTAATTGCCTTGTAAATGTAAATGTCCTGTTCTGTCTCCCTCTGTCTCTTTTTCTGTTTGTATATTCTTTTCTCTCACTCTTCCACTCTCTCCCCTCTTCTCCTCTCCTTCTCTCACTCATCATCCCTCTCCCCCTTTCCTCATATCTCCTCATCCCTCTATCTCTCTTCCTCCTCCCTCCACCTACTTTTCTCTACTTCTATCACTCTCTCCTCTCTCGCTCCTTTCTCTCATTCCTTCTCTCATGCCAGTTTGCAAGGCAGCCAAGGCAGACCTGGCGTTCCTAGTGGATGGCTCCTGGAGCATCGGGGATGAAAGCTTCCTGAAAATCATCCGCTTCCTGTACAGCACCACAGGAGCCCTCGACACCATTGGACCAGATGGCACTCAGGTAAATATTGACACCTAGATCAACCAATGGGTGAGGTCCTGTAGCCGGCTAGCACTTACAGTACTGTAGTGATATACTCAAATAAATAGTAATTAATGGTCTTAAAATGTATGAAGGTACATTTATGTTTGACTATGTGTCACCTGTGCTTTTATGAACAATGCCCCCTTTTTCATTAAACTCATAGTATCTTTCTCCTGCCAGGTGGCCATTGTCCAGTTTAGTGACGATGCTAGAACCGAGTTCAAACTCAACTCCTACGACAACAAGGAGAGGCTACTAGAGGCCATTAACCGCATCTCCTACAAGGGAGGGAACACCAAGACAGGCAAGTGGACTTTTTTAAAGCCAAACCTTTGTCAAACCTTATTCACTCCCTACCAATGTAGAGTTTTCATATAATTGCTCTGAAGCATACATTAAGTCCCCATTTCTTTTTCTTTGAATTTCTAAAGGGACTCCCATAACAGTTAATTAACAGGATAGCTGAATCCCATTGAGACAGCTGTAGCCGCCAGATGAACAGAAATACCCCTTATTGACTTTCCTTTTGTAACCTGCCAAAAAAGAATCAGTCATTGTAATCAGACAGGCCAGAGTTGGCTTCCGGAGAACAGTGAGACACTGTCACTAATCAGTGTTTCTAAGTACCAAACCCAGGAACCCCAAGGGGAGCGATAATGCATTCTCCAAGTCATCCAGCAATGTTTTCTTTTTTTCAAACGGGTGCAACAAAGAAGTCCGCTTGGTAATGATAATTGTTGCATTGTGTTCTCCTTTGATTCTGCTGTATTTGTGTGTGATGTGTATAGTTGCAGGTGGGGTGGGAATAATAACTACATTGTATATTTTTTGCTGAATCATTTGCAGTGATAGTGGTAACCCAAAACCATGATCCTCTACCAAGTAACCTGGCAGTAACTCCTGCTGTCAATCTCACTTTGAGTGTAACACCTCTCTTCATCTTCCCCTCCTCCCTCTCTCTCTCTCTCTCCCTCCATTCCCCCCTTCATCCCTCCTTCTAATTCTCTTACTCTAGGGCTAGCCATCCGGCATGTGAAAGACACCATCTTCACGGTGGGGGGAGGGATCCGGAGGGGCATCCCCAAAGTAGTGGTGGTGTTGACTGACGGGCGCTCTCAGGACGATGTCAACAAGGTCTCCAAAGAGATGCAGATGGAAGGTAATGCACATGATGCGAGAATTCAATTGAATAGAAGGTTGTACAAAAAAGTATCTGTATGTTAATCCACCAAAATGTTCTAGATTTGTATGCACATTACACACAATTGGCAATATTGTATGCTTACCTTCTTCACAGGGTACATTGTCTTTGCCATTGGTTTTGCGGATGCGGACTACGGGGAGCTGGTGAGCATCGCCAGCAAGCCCAGCGAGAGACACGTTTTCTTTGTGGACGATTTAGACGCCTTCAAGAAAATTGAGGAAAAGCTGGTCACCTTTGTTTGTGAGGCTGCCACTGCCAGTGAGTCCTACATCCATGTTATTTGGAAACAGGGGAGGGACATATTATTGTGTCTATTTTTATCCATGGAGTGACATAACTGTTTTGTCTTTCAGCTTGTCCTTCGGTGGCGATGAGTGGCAGTACCTTGCCAGGTTAGAGACTGGAGCATACTTACTTATAGAACCTCTTCATGCCTCCTAGCATATAGAGCACAGTCAAGACCTCTACTCTCTGACCCGTTGACTAGTTCCGACCCCAGTATAACTGTTATGCACAACATCATTGTAAACTGGACAGGTACAATACAGTTGACACAGATCATTTCAAACACTGGACTCTGAAGTGTCAACCCGTACCATTAACACTGCGTAAAATGGCCTGTTTCAAAGTGTGTACCAATAAGTCAGAACATCTTCAATGATAAGAACTAGAAGCCCAGTATTGAGAAGTCATGATAAAACAGATTCTTTTTACTTATCAGTAGACAACTGTGTATGGATATATCTGCTTTTACACCGACTCACGGTTGTTTATGTTGTGGCTGCAGGTTTCAGGATGATGGAGATGTTTGGCCTGGTGGAGGGTCTGTATGGACATGTATCAGGAGTGTCCATGGAGCCTGGCACCTTCAACAGCTTCCCCTGCTTCCGCCTGCACAACAACTCCCTCCTCGCCCAGCCCACCAAGTATGGACACTAGCATCTTAACTAAAAGGCATTACAGCGCATTATCTTCCATCAATCATGTAGAATTTTGTAGATGCTCTTGTCCAAAGTGACAAAATGTCAGGGACTACAATGATACAGGTTGCTTAACACAAGTACATGACACTTCATATATATTATAACTTTATGACAATGTATTTAAGTATTGGCAACACTTACCCAATGATAACATAAACATCACCTTATAGCATACAACTAACCCTACTCCCCCGAATTTAATCCTCTTTTCCTGTCATGTGGCCTAAAAATGCTGTTATTACAATGAAGAGGTGGTGATAATGACAGACAGCTGACCTTGCCTGGTGTATTTCCTCTCCTTTATCTGAAACAATCCCCACACCACATCACACAAAGCATAGTCATTTTGTGTTCCATTCTCAAATTATAATGCAGCAAATGTGGTCCAAATACAGTATGGAGAAACAATAGCTTCCTGCTCCTAACCTCTCTTTCGAATTGAAAGACGCTATTGAAAGAATTTAATTGGCAAGTTGAAACAGCATTTGAAAATGTGTTTAACAACAGTTGAACTCGGTGAAGGTGCTACAGTACAACCAAACCTGCAGTATGTTCAGACGAGAGCCTATTGTTCTGTGAACTTTCCACCCCAGGTTTATCCACCCTGAGGGCTTGCCCTCTGATTACACCATCACCATACTGTTCCGCCTACTGCCTGAAACCCCCAAAGAGCCCTTTGCATTGTGGGAGATCCTCAACAAGGACAACGAGCCCCTGGTGGGCGTCATCCTGGACAGTGAGTAGAATGCCGGGGGGCGGGGCTGGGACTTGGTTGCTGTCATAAGATAGACAAAGCCAGGGACATTTCCCCAGGTGTCTCTGCTCATTTATCAGTTGTGAGCAGCAGAAACATTTTGTCAATGTAGGCTACATTTTCAAAAGGTATCCCATTGCTCAGATTGCACAATGTCTACTAAACCATCCGTGCCTCCTCTATTTGAAACGAGAACATTCCTTACTATATTCGAGTTGTACTGTATACTGTCAAACGGTTCTCTTTCCAACTCTAGACGGTGGCAAGACCCTCACCTTCTTCAACCACGACTACAAAGGACAGTTTCAGACTGTGACCTTCGAGGGACCTGAGATCAAGAAGCTCTTCTACGGCAGTTTCCACAAGGTCAGAGTTCAAAAGCACTCCTTGTTGTCTCACTTCCTCAGTGCAAACGCTGCTACAACATCACCCTAACACCTCAGAGAATGTCCTGCTTCCTGGCTATAAGCCAGCTTGTTGAGTGACGTTAAGTCACTCTTGTCTGGCTGTCAGTGGAGCTTACAATACCTTTGCCCACATCCATGGCCTGCTGCTAAAATGAATGAGGATGTGCTTTATCTCTTCACTGGCACAGTTATCTGATAGTGTATTCAGGTCACCCACTTGCCAATGTCATAATCATCCTCTGTCTACAGATAACTAACATTATCATCCTTGAGTGAGATGTAGCACCTGAAACAAACACCTACCTTTTTTGGAGCAGTTTGTAAATCACTTATGTTTTGACTGTTCAAATTGTTTCAACTTTTTTGCCTCACAATAATAGTACTAAATGTCATTTAGCAGGCGCTTTTATTCAATGTGACTTACAAGCCATGCGTGCATACATTTTACGTATGGGTGGCCCAAGTGGGACTAGAACCCACAACTCTTGGCGTTGCAAGTGCCGTGCTCTACCAACTGAGCCACACGGTACCAGTACACAGTGTGTGGCTGTAGTAGTAATATATACTGTGGGTAATACGGTGCCATTATGATATTCACAAGGAATCCCCTTCATATTTCATATTTCATTTTTTTCTTTTAAAATGCAAACCATGTGGAATGAAGCTGGCACCCCAATATTGCCAGAATAATATATTCGTATTTGAATCATAGCCTCTTCCAAACAAGCTTAACAACCTAAACTATGTAGGGAGGAAGAATTGAATATGACTGAAAGTGACTATGGCCTGTATTCAATTAACCCACTGTTGCCTTTTTTCTCAGCAAATTATCACCAGTGATTACTGCAATTCTTTGCCCTGCCAATCCATAAGTATTATCATGTGTCATCTTGTCAGCACTTTGGTGATAATGTGGTAACATTTTAGATGACCTCTCAAGAAGACCTGCTTGATGACCAGATACCTAATTCGAATTGATTCATCAGGAATCTGTTTTTGTAGGAACAAAGGTGTAAATGCAAAGGAAATGCTACAGTTCCATCATTATCAGAGCTTTAGCATAGTAATGCACCAATTTCAACAAAGCTGAAAGTGCTGTTTCATAAAGACACACATTTACATTTGATATTCAGGTAGAATAGATACACTACATGGCCAAAGGTAAGTGGACACCCCTTCAAATGAGTGGATTCGGCTATTTCATCCCCATCTGTTTCTGACAGGTGTATCAAATTGAGCACACAGCCATGCGATCTCCATAGACAAACATTGGCAATAAAATGGCCCGTACTGAAGAGCTCAGTGATTTTCAACGTGGTACCGTCGTAGGATGCCACCTTTCCAACAAGTCAGTTCTTCAAATTTCTGCCCTACTAGAGTTGCCCGGTCAACTGTAAGTGCTGTTATTGTGATGATCACCATGTGCAATGCCAAGCATCGGCTTGGAGTGGTGTAAAGCTCGCGGCCATTAGACTCTGGAGCAGTGGAAACGCGTTCTCTGGAGTGATGAATCACACTTCACCATCTGGGAGTCCGACGGACGAATCTGGGTTTGGCGGATGCCAGGAGAATGCTACCGGCCCGAATGCATAGTGCCAACTGGAGAGTTTGGTGGAGGAGGAATAATGATGGTCTGGGGCTGTTTTTCATGGTTCGGTCTAGGCCCCTTAGTTCCAGTGAAGGGAAATGTTAACGCTACAGCATACAATGACATTCTAGACAATTCTGTGCTTACAACTTTGTGGCAACAGTTTGAGGAAGGCCCTTTTTCAGCATGATAATCCCCTTATGCACAAAGCGAGGTCCATACAGAAATGGTTTTTCGAGATTGGTGTGTAAGAACTTGACTCCACAGCAATATTCCCTCTAAACTGCGCGCAGGCGTGCAGTACCCCCCGAGACTGCCGCAGACGGCAGTGCAGAGCGCAGAGGAAATATCAGCCCACGGAGAGTAGCACAAAATGTAACTTCACTCAACTTTCTAGACTTTTCCCTGTTAGTTAACACTATCAACGTTTCCCTTTACTGTGGCAATTGTGATCGAATCAATGCAATATTAGCCACTTGCAATGCAACACACCGAAACAAAACAAACTATACAAGAGATGTTGTTGTAGGCATCGGACTAGGATTCTATTGTGCATGACCCAGACCATACTCTACACAGACCAGTGCGGCATAGCCAATCAGACCTGCGGTAGACCATTGCCATATATGGATCCGTGAGTAGATGCGCTTGTTTTGAGATCAAAGCGAGAGCTGCATGTAGCCGCATGTGCACATTTTGTTCATATCCTTTACTAGTTAGTGAGTTAATAGCCCAGTTTCAGATCCTTTGTAGTCAGCAATAGGGGAGGGATTGCTTTCTATAAGAGCACAAAAGGTGTACATTTCTAGACATTTTGAAAAGCTAGGTAAAGAGCTTTTTTTTGTCTTAAAGGGGCAGTGTTGTATTTTGAGACAGGCTTGAATAAGCTAAGTAGGCAGAGGGTAGCATAATTTGTCTGATTCTCTGTAATAATGGTATGGGAATAATAATGGATTTTATTTTGTAAAGTGGTTTCTTGCATCAAACAACACAACAAAATGTTCAGTCACCTCCTTGTCTGAAGGACAAGTGGATCAACAGGTTAATGTCAAGCCCTGCATGTTTTTTTTCAAAAGTCTCATGGAATGTAGGCCCACATTGAACACCACACATTGGCTGCTACTGTAGGCTGAATGATTAAACAGTTATTTCCATGTTAAAATGTTATGGGATGCATTTTCTCCATTGTTTTTGATAGTAGGCCACTCTGGTAGGCCTACATTATGATAAAATAGCCACAGTAGCCTACTTGGCCACTGTTAAAACTGTAACTTAAAGAGGGTACAGCCTCAGTGTTCACAGTAAACGCACGCTGGAAGTTGCACAGAATTTTCACAACGTTCAAGTTTGTGCTCAGCCGACTGGAAATTTGCTCAGTGTGGAATTTCTTTTAGGGAATATTGCTGCGCAGAGCCCTGACCTCAACCCCATCGAACACCTTTGGGATGAATTGGAATGTCGACTGCGAGCCAGGCCTAATCGCCAAATGTGATTTTGCTAATGTCTTGAAATTCCCCCATATATTTCCCCATGAGACATCCCATTTCCACGAAGCATACAGTAGAAGCTTGATGTGTCAAGGGTATAAAAAAAAAGCTAATATTTTATTTGTCACAAAAACGTCTTAAATCACCCGACTTCAGAACTGACTCTCTCGTTTCGGGTGACTGGTGCAATTCTCAGAGCAGACCTTATTTTACAGCCTGTGTCTCTTTGAACTGCTGTCTGCGTTCTGGACTATTTGGAAAAAAGTATGTTCGCCCGCAACTCTGTAATGCTCCCCAGTGATTTATTGAGACTCACACATAAGACGTTTCAATCCCACTGTGTCTGTGTTCCAAACAGACCTGGGTTCAAATACTATTTTAAATAATTTAGGATCATTTAGCTGTGTTTAGGATTGACCTTGCCTGGCGCAATGGAACCAATAGAATAGCCACAAAAGTGTAAACCCTGCCAAACTGGCACTCCAGGCAGGCTTTGGCAAACGCTCAACGTATTTGAAAGATTTCAAATAGGATTTTAACCCAGGTCTGCTTCTTAAACTTCCCTGTAGCTGCACCTGGCTATTAGCAAGACCAACGCCAAAGCTGTCATCGACTGTAAGCTGGTGGGGGAGAAGGCCATCAACGCGGCGGGCAACATCACCACAGATGGCCTGGAGGTGCTGGGACGAATGGTGCGCTCCCGGGGGAAGAAGGACAACTCTGCACCGGTAAGCCCTATAGTCAGACACAGCTGTTTTGACATAGAATTACTAGAATATACTGTAGTTCTAAGGACATCCCCATTCAATATCCATGTCAATATTCCGTAATTGGATTTCTATGCATTTTTAACCTCTTGATTCACCTTATTTTACATGTGTAGTCGGGCTGAATTCTAACGTGCCTTACAGTACAGTAAGATGTTTAGTGTCATACAGTAATCAAAACACTGGTGGATAAACTATCTACGGCCTAGGTTATGAAATCCTATAACAGCATTAAGACAGTGGGTTTGAGTGATGTATAATCACATCAGCACTTCAAGGTCCATTTACATTTACATTTAAGTCATTTAGCAGACGCTCTTATCCAGAGCGACTTACATTTAACCTTTTTTATTTTTTTATTTAACTAGGCAAGTCAGTTAAGAACAAACTCTTATTTTCAATGACAGCCTAAGAACAGTGGGTTAACTGCCTTGTTCAGGGGCAGAACGACAGATTTGTACCTTGTCAGCTCGGGGATTTGAACTTGCAACCTTTCGGTTACTAGCCCAACGCTCTAACCACTAGGCTACCCTGCCGCTACCCTGCCACTAAATATAAACAAGTCATAGAAACAACAGAGACACACTACCAACTGAACTTTCATATCCAATCGCCCAGTTCCATAAATAGCCCAGATATCCTCATACAGGAAAAGCAGTGAGATGTACTCTCTGATAGGCTTGATCATTTTCTTCCTTTGACAAAAACTCTTCACACCTTTTTTTTCAAATGGACCCCTTTCTGCAGAGGAGGAGAAAACAGAGCAATCTGTTTGGAGAGACCAATTATTGATTCTTCCTCCTCAATAAGAGTTGTGCAACAGATCCGTTAGCTATGTGTAATACTTGAAGAGTTATCATACTTTCGCTCAGGTCTTATTCAGGAGATCTGCAGCTTGCTGCTGGTTTTATCAAGAGACTAGTAGTAAAGTAGCACAACCTGTATATAATCTAAACGCAACATGCAACAATTTCTAAGATTTTACTGAGTTACAGTTCATATTAGGAAATCAGTCCATTTAAATAAATTCATCAGGCCCTAGTCTATGGATTTCACATGACTGGGAATACAGATATGCATCTGTTGTTCACAGATACCTTAAAAAAAGGTAGGGGTGTGGATCAGAAAACCAGTCAGTATCTGGTGTGACCACCATTTGCCTCATGCAGTGCTATACATGTCTTTGCATAGAGTTGGTCAGGCTGTTGATTGTGGCCTGTGGAATGTTGTCCCACTCATCTTCAATGGCTGTGCGAAGTTGCTGGAGATTGCCGGGAACTGGAAAGCGCTGTCGTACACATATATCCAGAGCATCCCAAACATGCTCAATGGGTGACATGTCTGGTAAGTATGCAGGCCATGGAAGAACTGGGACAATTTAAGCTTCCAGGAATTGTGTACAGATCCTTGTGACATGGGGCCATGTATTATCATGATGAAACATGAGGTGATGGCGGCAGATGAATGGCCCGACAATGGGCCTCAGGATCTCGTCACAGTATCTCTGTGCATTCAAATTGCCATTGATAAAATGGAATTGTGTTCTCAAAAATGACGTTGGAGGTGGCTTATGGTAGAGAAATTAACATTAAATTATCTGGCAACAGCTCTGGTGGACATTCCTGCAGTCAGCATGCCAATTGCACGCTCCCTCAACACATAAGACATCTGTGGCATTGTGTTGTGTGACAAGTGGCCTTTTATTGTCCCCAGCACAAGGTGCACCTGTGTAATGACCATGATCATTTAATCAGCTTCTTGATATGCCACACCTGTCAGGCGGATGGATTTTCTTGGCACAGGAGAAATGCTCACTAACAGGGATGTAAACAAATTTGTGCACAAAGCTTTACAACACTTTACGTTGTGTTTATATTTTTGTTCACTATAAAAAAAGATGTCTGTGTTTGTTGTTCTTTTTGTCCTCAGTTTCAACTGCAGTCGTTTGACATCGTCTGCAGCACGTCCTGGGCCAGCCGAGACAAGTGCTGTGAGCTTCCTGGTCTGGTGAGTTCAAGCCTCACTACTGATCTCATCTACTGACTGACATGGAATGACCCTAACCTTTGTTGTAATGTGTAGTTGCATGTTGTAGGATCATGTCATTTTGTGTCTTGTGGTCGTTATCCTCTTTTTTCCATCATTATGCTTTGGACATTATCGTAATCATTAGCTCATTGTCCTCTTGTGTTCCATGTATTGTCATTTGGTCGCACAGTAGCATAGTCATGTTATTGTGGTGTTTCTCTCATCTCTCAGAGGAAGGAGGAGGACTGTCCCGCCATGCCCCGTGCCTGCACCTGCACACAGGACAGCAAAGGCCCCCCCGGCCCCACTGGACCCCCTGTGAGGACCCTCCGTCTCTCCTTCATCGCCATCATTTGTTACTTAAAGCTGTTGTTGAGCTAGGAACTCATTCATTGCATTCAGTGTCTGATGAACAGAACACGGTGTGACATTTGGGGATGGAGAGGGATATATACATAGCTATAGTACATACACCCGGCGTGTGATAGTGTGCTTAGGATGTGTTGAAAGAGTGGGTCTTTAATGTCTGTGATACGTACAGTATGTTGATGGTGTGTGACAGAGGGTATGTGTTTGTGTGTTATCAACAGGGAGGTCCTGGGATCAGAGGAGGGAGAGGGGACCGTGGAGAACCAGGAGCTGTGGTACAGTACACACACACACACACACACACACACACACACACACACACACACACACACACACACTCATGTAAATAAAAACCCAATGAAAGTCAATGCAGCTTGTAAAACTAAAACCACGATATGTTAGAATTCCACAAGCACTGAGTGGGTGGACAGACACATACCCACATTGATGGATACCAGACACATACCAACATTGATGGATACCTCTCTTCCATAAAAGATCCCTTATACGATGCTTGGCTGAAAACCCACTCTCTGAAAATGCCCCCTGCAAAGTTCTAATCTTTTATTCATATCTCATTCTCTCACATGCTATTCGACTCGGGATTGCATGGGTCTTGAAAGTCCCAGAAAATTGCACTGGTGGTTGAATGGTGTGTTATTACAGCATGGGAAGGTCTTTGTAATGCAGGCGCCCTCGCAGTGCGCCCATGCTGTCTTCCTACTCTCATGAATTTTATATTCATCGGAGACGCAGTGTGCCCCCATGAAAGTCAATGGCCTGCGACTGGTTGGCTCACGACAAGACTGACAGAGAGTGGCCTCACGGCTCTCTGATTTGCAGTTAAATCACAGAGTTAGCCTAAAGCCCCCTCAGCCGCCAAGAGCTGGGTCAGATAATGTATAAAGGATGAAGACAGTTGTATGGAATAAAAGATTTATGAACATATTGCTCGCCCTCCATGAAACCTCGCACAGCACACTATTGATATTCATGTCGTCAACTTTTGAAAGCCTTAGATTGCAGTTCCGGTGTTATAGTCTTATATGTCATTAAAACATGTTTATAGTACTATATTACTAGCTAGCAGTTCAACATTCACAAATTGGTATATTGTTGTTGTTTAAAATTGTACTTTCATACTACATAGAGGTAATGGCTGTAGGAAATAGGGGATTTATCTAGATCTGTAGTAAAATAGATCACTTTATCTCTTTGTTAACTATATTCAAATCTATTTTATCAATGTGTTCTTCTGTCTCTATGACAGGGGCCGATAGGTCCAGTTGGGGACGCTGGTACTCCTGGGCTGCAGGGGCCTCCTGGCCCCCAGGGCCCCAGCGGCCGCACCATCATGGGCCCCCCGGTAAGACACACACACACATGCACATACACACGCTCACACACACCATCTAATACTGCACATATTAGAGGAGTCTAGTTTCCCGACATACATAACACAGCAACAGTACCAGATTCACCTAGGCCTGCTATAAAGTCCACCTTGTAAAAGCTGTTGTAATACTCAGAGGTCGATTCTTTCTCTCTCAAGGACTGATGTTGAACATAAGCCATAAAGGAGGAAGGATGTATCGTAATCTAATAGACTTAACTTTACTAAGGCAATGTTTAAGCCAACCTATGTGTTGAGGAAAAACTCGTTCAAGGAATCAGGAGAACTCCTTTATCAGCAATAAGAAGTTTATTCAAGTAATTGCAAGGAAGATCACCCTCTCAGGATGAACCCGGAGAGGATCTTGATTATTTACAAGTCACTCAGTCTTTATATACTCCACCTACACAAAGAGCTGCTTAACCCCGAACAAGAGGGAAGTTTACAAAAGAGCTAAGGGTCATTAGCTCTACTCCCTTTAAACGTTCAAACAAACAAAAGCAGGTTCTAACCGGTTCTCACAGCCGATGTGTCTAAGATAGGGGAATGATCAGATCTTTAGAGCCTAAACAGACAGGCAAATAATTCAACCTGGATGGCTTGTACAGATAATGAACGAGTAACAAATCACTCCTTTGTAGGGTGTACGAAGAGGTTACTGGTCAGCTGTGGAGGATTACCAGTGACTGTAACAAAACCATTTTTCACCCACAAAAGCATTAGAATGTAATAAATAACTTTTGCTCCAACACATGGTACATTTTTCTCTCTGGTATAACATACACACGTTCTATATCGATGACATGATCTGTTTGTTGTTAATTCAGTATTATGGTGACAGTTAGTAAGGGTTATTAAGGGTTATTAAGGTACAGCTACTGTAAGAGCTTGTGAAACAAATGGCATTTGTAATTAGAACGCAGATGGTGACCAGATAGTGACGACCCCAACTTATGAAATAGCCTCCAAATAAGCTTGCTATTTGCTGTTGATATCTATTGTTGTTTTTTCACACTTCAGGGTGGTCCAGGAGAGAGAGGTGAGAAGGGTGCAGCTGGCGCTCCAGGAATACAGGTAAAGACCACCATTCACTTCCTGCCCTTTCAGACACACTTTCCCTCATCACAAAATGGCACTCAGTCTTCAAATGACATTCAAATGACACCATTGCACCAAAGGGAGATCTTTGAATGTCATATTTAATTTCTATCTCTGTAAGGTAGCTGTTAATAGGAACAAGTCATTCTGAGTTCTGGTGAGAGAGTTTTGTGTGAAGGGCTACTGCTCCCCTTTGGTTTATGTTATGTCGGATTTGCATAGGTAGCAAAAGGAGAAGGTAGAAGTTGGTCTTAACCACTGATAACGGGTCAGCTGTCTTCCCATCCCATTGATGGTAAATCTGAGCATTAGCGGATGGGGCAATCTGATCCTAGATCTGTGGTTATGGGCAGCGCCTGCCTGGACCGTAACAATACATTTTTACAGAACAACAATAGCTATTTCCCCTCTGTTGTAATGATTCATGTCTAAGATGCCATGAACTTTCATTATAATCAATCTCTGAGCTCAGCCAATTAAGTTGGATCCTGTAAATAACTGTAGAGGTTGGGAGATGTGTGTTTTTGTTTGTAATAGGCTTTGAGCCATGCCATTGGCATTCAGTACCCGTTGTGTCTGAGTGAGGGAATTTGGCTTTGACGGCTATGAAGGTCATGCAAGAGACTGTGTATTACAAACAGCTCAGGCCTCACAACATTAATTATCTGTAATGAGTTAGGATAATGGTCCAACCAACTGAGCCCGTCAATACAAATGTATTCATGCTGACACCCTTAACAGGCCTTTCTGTTTTCACATGCTCTCTCTCTCTCTACGGTTGCAGGGCATTCCTGGATCTCCTGGGTCACCAGGTCGAGAGGGACAAACAGGAACACGGGTAAGGTGTTGTTTGTCAGTTTAATCCAAAGGAATAGATTTATGTGTATATAAAGTCATGGTATAGGACCTGGCGTAACAGCACAGTCTCATAGGTATGTATTTGTACATGTAACCCCTTTCCACAGGGACTGCCTGGTAAAGATGGACCCCAGGGGCGAACAGGACCTACAGGGACTATGGTAAATCAGATTGTGTGTGGATGGAGTATCAGGGACTGATGAATGAACTTGATTGAATTGAATTGAATTATAAAATACATTCATTCTGTAACTTTGAATTGTAAAATGTGATCTGCAACTTACAATACTTTCTGGTCAACAGTACTGTCCCTGTAGGTTACTTGTTTGTGCTTCTTGGCGAATGTAACAGTTTATTGTTTTGTTTCTTGGACAAATGTTTTTGTAGTACCTCAAGTTACCACTTGGAAAACGAAAGTTACAAATTGGAACTTTGAGTGATTGCTTAATCAGTGAGGTGGCAATTTGTTTGTTTGTGTTTTTCTCCTCCTTCACCCACAGGGCACTCCAGGAGCTCCCGGCTCACCAGGGTCAAGTGGACCTCCAGGGTCACTGGGAGACCAAGGACCTCCTGTGAGTCATCTGACCTCTCTATGTCCATGCATGTTACTACTTAAGGAGCTGAACCTCTAGCTAAGGAAATACCCAGCGAGCAGAAATGATGAAATTACATCATTACAACCAGATACGTCAGCATGATGTCATTTCAAACGGTTTTGCCCGTTGTGTGTAGTATTCGGGAGGTAGGTTTTGGGAGACAGCAAAGTCATATATGAATATATTGTACATAGTCCTACAGTACAGTATATATATCATAATTAGGACTTAGTTGTTCCTGACTGCCTGACTTGACCAATAAAAGTTACAAACTATAACAAGCGCCAGGCATTATTCTAGGGCAGGTCACATGGTCAGGAATATGTCATATTTCTATGTATGTATAAAGACCTGGGAGAGAGGATAACAGTTCAAAGGGGATATTCGGAGGCAGATAAATAATTTAAGGAACTATATATACATCTCGTTCTACATCAAGAAAATCTAACATTGTAAGGGGAAGCTATGTCAAAGATGCACTGTATTTTATGTTCGCCAGGCTTGAAAAAGGACTTTGCTAAACTAATAGACACTCAAAGTCCACCAACTTCATTCTAAAGCTGTCTGTGTGTGATGCTGAAATGCAAACAGGATTATGTCTGCCTGCTTGCTTTTTGGGATCGACACGCCTGTTGTCTATCTGGTGGACAGAGGTGTGATAGACAGAGATGCCGGAAGCCAAGGAGTCTTCAGGAGATTGTTTTAAATGTAGGGGATTCAAATAGTGGATGTCTTGACGTGTCAGGACACAACAGGACCATTGTCCCTGAACGTCTCTGAGAACATTGTCCACACCATTTTTCTACCTGTAATTGAAGCTAGTTAATGTTTTCTAAATGTTACTTTAACATTGATGTGACGTTGTATATACAGGTAACTGCCAAAATCAAGGAAACACTTGAGTTAATGAGGGATACAAAGTATATTGATAGCAGGTGCTTCCACACAGGCGTGGTTCCTGAGTTAATTAAGCAATTATTATCCATTATGCTTAGGGTCATCACAGGAGGTTGGTGGCACCTTAATTGGGGAGGACGGGCTCGTGGTAATGGCTGGATCGGAATAGGTGGAATGGTATCAAATCCATCAAAAACATGATTTCCTTGTGTTTGATGCCGTTCCATTTGCTCCGTTCCAGACAT
The DNA here is from genome assembly GCF_016432855.1 of Salvelinus namaycush. NCBI lineage: Eukaryota > Metazoa > Chordata > Actinopteri > Salmoniformes > Salmonidae > Salvelinus > Salvelinus namaycush. The sequence continues at coordinate 29,770,236 of NC_052333.1, forward strand.
TATTATGAGCCGTTCTCCCCTCAGCAGCCTCCACTGAGGGTCATGTATTTGGTGTGTGGGTGTGTGTGTGTATGTGTGAGTCAGTCCCCAGATCTCCAAAAGAGTTCCAGACTAGTAATGCACATGTTGACTCATAACCCGCAGTCCCCGCGATTACATCAACGGGGCGGACATGTTTAGGGTCATTAAATATTGTGTGGCTGAAGGGCAGGTTGAACAAAGAGAAACAATACCTTAAAAAATCCATAAATGTAGAATTCTTGTGCAATTTATACAGGCTACATTGAGTTTTTTTCTTTCATTCATTTAGACTATCTGGTATTAGTGCACAAGCCTAAGCTTTAGGGTTTAACTGTACATGTGTCAAATAGCCGGCATAAAAAAAAATCATATTTTGCACAGAAAATCTTTCCCGATTTTTATTTTGCGTTATTGTATTTTCTCCCCGGTCTTTGCTCCGTGAAAGATGACAGAGCGAACTTTACCGATGTCAACTAGATTGAAGCATTCATTCTATCAATCTGATACATTATTCGGTTGAGCATGGGTTTATTTAGTCTTCTAGGGAAACATATAAAGACAAAAGAGAAGCTACATGTATCTAATTATAGACAAGTTGATTAACAAATAGGCTACTAAAATGTTGGCAATTTTAAGCAGAATCATACAGTTGAAGTCGGAAGTTTACATACACTTAGGTTGGAGTCATTAAAACTCATTTGTCAACCACTCCACAAATGTCTTGTTAACGAACTATAGTTTTGGCAAGTCGGTTAGGACATCTACTTTGTGCATGACACAAGTCATTTTTCCAACAATTGTTTACAGACAGATTATTTCACTCTATCACATTTCCAGTGGGTCAGAAGTTTACATACACTAAGTTGACTGTGCCTTTAAACAGCTTGGTAAATTCCAGAAAATTATGTCATGGCTTTAAAAGCTTCTGATAGGCTAATTGACATCATTTGAGTCAATTGGAGGTGTACCTGTGGATGTATTTAAAGGCATACCTTCAAACTCAGTGCCTCTTTGCTTGACATCATGGGAAAATCAAAAGAAATCAGCCAAGACCTCAGAAAAAAAATGGTAGACCTCCACAAGTCTGGTTCATCCTTGGGAGCAATTTCCAAACGCCTGAAGGTACCAGGTTCATCTGTACAAACAATAGTACGCAAGTATAAACACCATGGGAGCACGCAGCCGTCATACCGCTCAGGAAGGAGACGCGTTCTATCTCCTAGAGATGAATGTACTTTGGTGCGAAAAGTGCAAATCAATCCCAGAACAACAGCAAAGGAACTTGTGAAGATGCTGGATGAAACAGGTCCAAAATTATCTATATCCACAGTAAAACGAGTCCTATATCGACATAACCTGAAAGGCCGCTCAGCAAGGAAGAAGCCACTGCTCCAAAATCGCCATATTAAAGCCAGACTACAGTTTGCAACTGCACATGGGGACAAAGATCGTACTTTTTTGGAGAAATGTTCTCTGGTCTGATGAAACAAAAATAGAACTGTTTGGCCATAATAACCATCGTTATGTTTGGAGGAAAAAGGGGGAGGCTTGCAAGCCGAAGAACACCATCCCAACCGTGAAGCACGGGGGTGGCAGCATCATGTTGTGTGGGTGCTTTGCTGCAGGAGGGACTGGTGCACTTCAGAAAATAGATGGCATCATGAAGCAGGAAAATTATGTGGATATATTGAAGCAACATCTCAAGACATCAGTCAGGAAGTTAAAGCTTTGTCGCAAATGGGTCTTCCAAATGGACAATGACCCCAAGCATACTTCCAAAATTGTGGCAAAATGGCTTAAGGACAACAAAGTTAAGGTATTGGAGTGGCCATCAAAGCCATGACCTCAATCCCATCGAAAATTTGTGGGCAGAACTGAAAAAGCGTGTGCGAGCGAGGAGGTCTACTAACCTGACTCAATTCCACCAGCTCTGTCAGGAGGAATGGGCCAAAATTCACCCAACGTATTGTGGGAAGCTTGTGGAAGGCTACCCGAAACGTTTGACCCAAGTTAAACAATTTCAAGGCAATGCTACCAAATACTAATTGAGAGTATGTAAACTTCTGACCCACTGGGAATGTGATGAAAGAAATAAAAGCTGAAATAAATCATTCTCTCTACTATTATTCTGAAATTTCACATTCTTAAAATAAAGTGGTAATCCTAACTGACCTAAGACAGGGAATTTTTACTAGGATTAAATGTCATGAATTGAGTTTAAATGTATTTGGCTAAGGTGTAGTATGTAAACTTCCGACTTCAACTGTATCTAAATCAGGCAACAACAACAACAAAAAATGCACCCACTGTAAAAAAAAAAATCATTATGTCATCATTGACTGTAGCGCAGATTCTATATTTGGTTAGGATTGAGTGGGTCACATTTTTTATTTTGAACCTTTATTTAACTAGGCAAGTCAGCTAAGAACAAATTCTTATTTACAATAACGGCCTAGGAACAGTGGGTTAACTGCCTTTTTCAGGTGCAGAACGACAGATTTTTACCGTGTCAGCTCGGGCCCAACGCTCTAACTACTAGGCTACCTGCCGCCCCAATGGGTGGTTGCGGATGGGTTATTAGCAATTGCGAGCGGGTGTGGGTGAACAAACAGCTGACCCGCACCACTATTCCAGACACATGTAGAATCTATGCTTGTACAATCTATGCATCCTGTATATTCTGCCGGCTCGTGGTGGCCCAACGGTTTATGTTGGTGTTTCCTTTATTTCGGCTGTTAACTGTATGTTGTCGTTGTCTATTTCAACATTGTTGCCAGAAAAACAGACTTTTGTGTCACTGAATGGCCTGTCTTTTCTTTAGAAAATCGGAGGTTAACCTAACACTATCATGACTATGGAACAGAATATGTTTGTGGCGGTTTAAGTAAACCTTTAACAAATTGCCTTACAATGTCATGACAATATGCAATATGCATTTTAAGCTACATTGGTGGCTTGCAAGGCACTAACGTATTTATATTTTTTATTTGTATTTTTTTCACCTTTATTTAACCAGGAAGAAACCCATTGTGACACGTCGTCTATTTTGCAAGGGGAGACCTGGCCAAGAAAGCAGCAGCAGTCAATACAACATTTTAACATACCAATACAAACACACAACAACACGTCATTAGGTGCTCATCCGGCCTGGAGGAAACATTTACACTCCTCAACAGAGTTTTGGGCCAGAGTTTTACACCCACTAAGGGGCACTAGTATATCTAGGTGAAGCATATTTTGCAGACTTCCATGCCTCAGGTGTACAATCGGAATGGCAGTCTTGCTTAACTCGGCAATGGCCCTGGGGACTTTTAGTAGCAACCATCTAGTAGACCGCGTCTCGGAACTGCTGGTGGTGATGGTGAAGGAGAGCAGGCTACCCAGAAGGGCTTTGTAGATGAACAAATACAAATGTAGCTGTCTGCGTATGTAAAGCGATGTCTAGCCCTCCATTTGATATAAGGTGCACTGGTGGGTGAGTGACTTGGCATTTGTAACATAACGCAAAGATGCATGATAAACAGAGTCCAGTCTCTTTAACACAGAACAGGCTGCATGCATATACAATATGTCACCATAATCAATTACAGAAAGAAAAGTGGCTTGAACAAGCTTCTTTCTGGCCTCAAATGGGAAGCAAGCCTTGTTACAAGAATAAGAACCCAATTTGAGTTTAAACTTCCTCACAATTATTATCTACGTGAACTTTGTAGGACAGCTTATCGTCCAACCAAAGATCAAGGTATTTGTAGGATGACACCTTTTTAATTGGTGTGCCCCAGATGTCAAAATGCTAACATTCTCTGGCTGAGAGCCCATACAAGGTTAGCAGTAATTACATACTCTTGCCTACTATGTAATTACGATGTAATTACTGGTACTGCATCGTTATTATTTGTCATTATATGACCTTTGCAGATAAATGGTTATGACAGGGTTCAAATAATGACGCTAGCTTGCTTAAGGTAGCTTCTAGCTTACTGAAGGTAGCGTCTGTTCATTGTGCAGTGCTTTTTCCTAAGAAGAGTTTTTCATACCTGTCATCCAGATTGTCTTTCAGTCTTTCTTGTAATTCTGTTAACCTTTCCAAATTGGTTTTACTTCTCTGGGGAAAATGTCTACTTCTTGATGCAAGTTCTTGAAAGGAAAAAGATGGCAAAGAAAATGGACAACTCAAAAAAATGTGTACAGTAAATGTACTTCATTGTTTTCTGTCCATTGTCATTCTGCCTCTTGTTCTGTTGCAGGGTTCCGCTGGAAACAAAGGAGAGAAGGGAGAAAGAGTAAGTCATAGAGATAACAAGCATATTGGTAATTTATGTAATACTTCATATACATTGCTTTGGCAACAGTGGCAACCACCTATTCATGCCAGTAAAGCATTTATTAAATTCAATTGAATTGAGATATATTATGATACTTATCTTGTTCTGTATAATATACAGTATACTATATATGCAAATGTATGTGGACACCCCTTCAAATGAGTGGATTCAGCCATTTCAGCCACACTCGTTGCTGATAGGTGTATAAAATCGAGCACACAGCCATGCAATCTCCTTAGACTAACATTGTCAGTAGAATGGCCTCACTGAAGAGCTCAGTGACTTTCAATGTGGCACCTTTCCAACAAGTCAGTTCGTCAAATTTATGCCCTGCTAAAGCTGCCCCAGTCAACTGTGAAGTGCAAACGTCTAGCAGCAACAACAGCTCAGCCACGAAGTGGTAGACCACACAGGCTCACAGAATGGGACCGCCGAGTACTGAAGCGCATAGTGCTTAAAAATCGTCTGTCCTTGGTTGCAACACTCACTACTGAGTTCCAAACTGCCTCTGGAAGCAACGTCAGCACAATAAATGTTCGTTGGGAGCTTCATGAAATGGGTTTCCATGGCAGAGCAGCCACACACAAGCCTAAAGCTCGCGGCCATTGGACTCTGGAGCAGTGGAAATGCGTTCTCTAGAGTGATGAATCACACTTCACCATCTGGCAGTCCAACAGGCAAATCTGGTACCTGCCCGAATGCATAGTGCCAACTGTAAAGTTTGGTGGAGGAATAATGGTCTGGGACTGTTTTTCATGGTTCAGGCTAGGCCCCTTAGTTCCAGTGAAGGGAAACTTCAGCATACATTAACACTCTAGACAACATTCTTTGCTTCCAACTTTGTGGCAACAGTTCCTGTTTCAGCATGACAATGCCCTTGTGCACAAAGCGAGGTCCATATAGAAATGGTTTGTCGAGATCGGTGTGGAAGAACTTGACTGGCTTGCACAGAGCCCTGACCTCAACCCCATCGAACACCTTTGGGATGAAACTCTGAATGCTTGGCTATGAACTGACATTTACTCCTGAGGTGCTGACCTGTTGCACCCTCTACAACCACTGTGATTATTGTTATTATTTGACCCTGCTGGTCATATATGAACGTTTGAACATCTTGGCCATGTACTGTTTTAATCTCAACCCGGCACAGCCAGAAGAGGACTGGCCACCCCTCAGAGCCAAGTTCCTCTCTAGGTTTCTTCCTAGGTTCCTGCCTTTCTAGGGAGTTTTTCCTGGCCACCGTGCTTCCACATATGCATTGTTTGCTGTTTGGGTTTTAGGCTGGGTTTCTGTATAGCACTTTGTGACATCGTCTGATGTAAAAAGGGCTTTATAAATACATTTGATTGAAATGGAATGCCGACTGCGAGCCAGGCCAAAACGCACAACATCAGTGCCCGACCTCACTAATGCTCTTGTGGCTGAATGGAAGCAAGTCCCCGCAGCAATGTTCCAACATCTAGTGGAAAGCCTTCCCAGAAGAGTAGAGGCTGTTATAGCAGCAAAGGGGGGACCAACTCCATATTAATGCCCAAGATTTTGGAATGCGATGTTCAACAAGCAGGTGTCCATATACTTTTGGTCATGTAGTGTAATTCTGTGAAGTATGTGTTCGATGCTTAACATCAATGTTCAAGATAAATAATGCCCTCCTTTCAAGTAATTGCTGCTCCTCAGCTTGGCGGTATACAGTAGGTGTTCTCTGACAGCCTGACAGTATACAATTACCATTACAACAAGTTTTCTGAAGAGCAATATCACACAGTGTACTGCACCCAGAACACATTTTGTAGAAGACCTATTCATGCATACTTTATAAGCTAAAGCTTTAGAGCTGTGTTACTCAACTGTAGAAATGATTTTCTACTTTACAGCAGTTATATTTTTAAAGAGCTATCTTTCTAGTGTTAAGTACTTTATGGATTGGTTTCGCCCATAACAGGGAACAGCGAATGGGTAATAAGGTTTTTAGACAAGGCTCAAAAAGCAACATCTATGCTTGTCAACAACAGCCATGTTTTCCAATCGAAAGAGTTGATGCCAAATTAACGGCTGGCAGGCTTTCTACCCAAGTAATGGTGGAGGAAATGTCACCTGTGGGATCGATGAAACAGGTTGGACACATCAAACACACAGTGTTATCTGTAGCCATGGTCTTGGTGTCACCATGTGTTTATGCCTCCAGGGTGACCTGCAATCCCAGGCATCGGTCCAAGCAATCGCCCGGCAGGTCTGTGAGCAGCTGATACAGAGTGAGTATTTTTTTTATCCTGCATCTGACCCTCTTCCTGTGCGGGTTTGTGTATATGGATGTGGGTTTGCACAGGTCTTGTGTCTTTGAGTGTAATTGTATTCTATAGAAGGGGTGTACAGTTTGAAAAAAGGAGTGTTGTCTATGAAGGTGTAAATGTATTTTGCCATTGGCATCCATTCATGCGCCACTGACCTCAGTCTGACGTCTGTCCCACAGGTCACATGGCTCGCTACAGCTCCATCCTCAACCACATCCCCAGTGCACCCGTTTCGGTCCGCACCATTCCTGGACCCCCAGGAGAGCCCGGGCGGCAGGGCGGCCAAGGACCACAGGGAGAGCAGGGACCCGCGGGCAGACCAGGGTTCCCCGGGTCCAACGGAGAGAATGGACAACCAGGAGCCAGAGGTACTGAATAGAGAAGACTCAGATTTAACTCAAGCTATCGAGTAAAGATATAGTCATGTAGCCTGTGCCATAAGCTTGTGAGAGAAGATATTACAGTAAATGATACCGGCAGGTAATGTAAGAAAACATCACTAATATAATCAGAAAGAGGATTACGTATTAGGCTAGATCTACAATATTGGACATGACACTTGTAGTGCTGAAGGTGATATAATATGGAAAGGAGACAAGCATGCCCACTTCTCTGAATTTTGTCACGGTGTGTGTCCCCTCTGTTTCTGTCTCTGTCTGTCCAGGTTTGTCAGGAGAGAAGGGTGACAAGGGAAGCCCAGGTGTAGGAGTCCAGGGTCCCAGAGGCCCCGTAGGACCCCCAGGTAACCAAAGCAATGCCTGGTGAAAAACACCCCAAAAAACTAAAAACTGCACATTTCCAACTTACATTTTTCTCCAGGGACTTCCTTTGCCACCGAGCCTCTGCAGAGGAAATCAACATCTGTTAAGGGGGTGGATTAGAAAATGGGAAGTCATCCAATCTGTTTTTTGATAAAGCGTCTCCCTCTTGATTCAAGGGGAGAATATGACACGAAGAGGGTAGCCCAAGTTGGATTTAATTTACTTTTGTTTGTTGTTTTGTTGTTTTTCATTAAGCTGCCCCTACTGGTTTAATTAAACATTATTAGGGGGCATAGCTTTTGACTCCTTTATTGATTGTAGTCTAGCTGACGCAGTGTGTTGATTAAACTCCTGGAGTGGTTGCCAGGTTGGTCTACATGAGAGAACTCGGAGCGCTACTGGGAGAACACGTAGGTGTCTGGCATGCGCGAGATCATTGCCTCCAAGGATATTTGAAAAAGGATATTCATAGCCTTTGCATTTCCTGATGGAGACAGCTCAGTGATAATAGCATTTTGGGTCTGATGAAAAGGCACAAAAGCTTATGCTTATTGGTACTGACTGCTGGGTAATGATAAATGTGCTGATTCTCTTCCTTTTGTGGAGAGATGTTTGGTCTAATTATGGACTCTAGCTAGTTTTCTATTTCAAAGCACACTACTAGATTTGAAGAGATAGTTCACCCAAATTACAAGTTGACGTATTCGTTTCCTTACCCTGTAAGTCTATGGATAAGGTATGACAGCAATTCATGCTTTGGTTTAGTTTCCTTGGCACTGTTTGCACATGGTAATGTTTTATCATTTTTGGGCACCAATTCAATTCATGGGACCAATAGTAGCATTTTTCACACATTATGTTCAAAACATCTACAAGTGATTTTGTTGAGCTTTACAATAATGGGATTTGCGCCACAAATGCTAAAACGTTAGCATGTGGAAACAGTGCCAGGGAAACTAAACCAAAGCATGGATTGCTGTCATAACTTCTATATAGACTGCATACAGGGTAAGGAAACCAATGTGTCATTTTGTAATTTGGGTGAACTATCCCTTTAACTTCATGAATTCTACCTCAATATGCAGTGTTCTTAGTCACAATGAAGACAATAATAATGCCATCATGTTTTATTTGTTTTGCCATAATGTTTCATATAATGATTTAACTTCGGGAATTTAGCTCAAAGTTAAAATCTTAATTGTTAATTGAAAATGTATTTGTTGTATCAAAACACACTCCCCCCACTTCTCCGCCCTCTCATCACTCCTTTTCGTTCTCCTCCAGGACCAACGGGTCAGGGGCGGACAGGTAGCCAGGGTCCATCTGGTCGGCCGGGGAACCCTGGAACTCCTGGGCGGCCGGGTATCCCTGGACCAGTGGGGTCGGCTGGACCTCCTGGATACTGTGACCAGAACTCTTGCGTGGGCTACAACGTAGGAGGTAATTATGACACTCATCCTCCCCTACCACTGTAAACACACCAAAACACCACAAGGCAACATGAGATTTTTATAATATCAAAGTCCGATACATTAGATCTAATTGTTTAGCCATAGTGAACTCCATTGGCATTCCCATCAGCTTGTTGTGTAGATAACCTTTACCTGAGAATGCACTCTCTGAGAATGGGTTTCCATGTCTGTATATCTGACCTATTGTATCATACCCTGCCAATCAATCACCAACTCATTTAATCCAATAAAAGCTCTTTGAAAGGGAGACCTGAGCAAAGAGGTCTCATTGGGTTAAATCCGCCAGGGGGTTGACCCGAATCACACCCTTATCCACACTGTATTTCAAGGTGATGCTAAGACAACATGACCTATCTGACCTATCTTGAAAAGGAAGTTATCAGAATCGCCTACACTATAGTATGACTAACTTAACAGTTAACCAAGTTTAGTTTGGTTGCCCATACTGAAATATATTTAAGCAATTGGCATTTGTTTTCTGATTTACTTTATGCATAATAGACTTTGAATTCTAATGTATTGAGACCCACTTGATTAACCTCAGGACTGAACCTCATTAAAATAAATGAGTGGGAGCTCTTTATTCTCTGTTTACGACAGCTCAGGAAAATAATGAGCCCATTCTATTATCTGATGGTTTACAGTAAGATGGCCGTGAGCATATGGCTTATTTATGAATCCATTAGTTCCTGTTGCCTTTTAAGCCTTGAAATACAAAATGTAACCAAGATGCAGAATTCAGCTTGGAAACAATGACTTACAATGTGGTGAATTCATATAATGGTACCTGAGAATATTTTTTTCAATGTTGCCATCTCAGTATCCCAGTATTTTAGCTTGTGGAATTGAATTTAAACAAGCCTGCTTGGTTAAACGTCTATAGACCCTACAGATATCTGTGAATGCTTGTGACATGTACAATATAGTTATTCCGACAAAATATCTATAAACTCTCAAAGTCTTATCACGATAAGTCATGTTTCAGTATTTGCATGAACAGACCACACTATTGCATCAAGTTTGGTTACATTGTTTCAAAAAGAAAATTCTGCATCTTTAAAGTCATGTGATCATGATTTATTCAACAATAGTTTGTCATCTAATACACATGGTTATTGTGAGTGTGGATACAATCTATAGCGCCCGAACTGTAAATGCATGTGTGCATGGACACCCATCAATGACGTCTTTCTCTATCGGCCATTTTCTCTGAGGAAAAGGCATTACGGTGAGCACACTGTATGGCTCGAAAGGCCTGCGGTGTTCTCCATGCACTCCACAGTGTGAGTAATACCAGCATGGTGACTTTATGATTTTGTCTCATCTGTCTGACCTGTGGTATGTGTGTGTGTCTCCCTCTCTCTCTCCTTCTGTCATCCCTCTCTCTCTCTCTCGCTACTTTCTTACTCAAGTCCAACAGTATGGGTAGTGAGCAGCGTTCAAAAGGGTTGTAGTGAAGGTGTTAGGGTAGACAGGCTTGTCCCTTGGCCCTACCCCCTCGCTATATCACTGTCAGCAATGACTACTGCCTTGTTTCCTATAAAGCTGTCCCTCTCTTTGTAGAAACACATTCTGCCTGACACAAAAACTAATTTAGCCAAAAATGCATTTTTTTTTTTATCTCACCCCATATAAACTAATATATACAGTTGAAGTTGGAAGTTTACATACACCTTAGCCAAATACATTCAAACTCAGTTTTTCACAATTCCTGACATTTAATCCTAATCCTGGGTTAGTTAGGTTCACCACTTTATATTAAGAATGTGAAATGTCAGAATAATACTATAGAGAATTGTTTATTTCAGTTTTTATTTTTTTCATCACCTTCACAGTGGGTCAGAAGTTTACATACACTCAATTAGTATTTGGTAGCATTGCCTTTTAAATTGTTTAACTTGAGTCAAACATTTCAGGTAGACAAGCTTCCCACAATAAATTGGGTGAAATTTGGCCCATTCCTCCTGACAGAGCTGGTGTAACTGAGTCAGGTTTGTAGGCCTCCTTGCTCGCACACGCTTTTTCAGTTCTGCCCATAAATTTTCTATAGCATTGAGGTCAGGGCTTTGTGATGTCCACTCCAATACCTTGACTTTGTTGTCCTTAAGCCATTTTGCCACAACTTTGGAAGTATGCTTGGGGTCATTGTTCATTTGAAAGACCCATTTGCGACCAAGCTTTAACTTCCTGACTGATGTCTTGAGATGTTGCTTCAATATATCCACATCATTTTCCTGCCTCATGTTGCCATCTATTTTATATAGGACTCGTTTTACTGTGGATATAGATACTTTTGTACCTGTTTCCTCCAGCATCTTCACAAGGTCCTTTGCTGTTGTTCTGGGATTGATTTGCACTTTTCGCACCAATGTACGTTCATCTCTAGGAGACAGAATGCGTCTCCTTCCTGAGCGGTATGACGGCTGCGTGGTCCCATGGTGATTATACTTGCGTACTATTGTTTGTACAGATGAACGTGGTACCTTCAGGCATTTGGAAATTGCACTGAGTTTGAAGGTAGGCCTTGAAATGCATCCACAGGTACACCTCCAATTGACTCAAATGGTGTCAATTAGCCTATCAGAAGCTTCTAAAGCTATTAAAGCATTTTCTGGAATTTTCCAAGCTGTTTAAAGGCACAGTCAACTTAGTGTATGTAAACTTCTGACCCACTGGAATTGTGATACAGTGAATTATAACTGAAATAATCTGTCTGTAAACAATTGTTGGAAAAATGACTTGTGTCATGCACAAAGTCACAATGTCCTAACCGATTTGCCAAAACTATACTTTGTTAACAAGAAATTTGTGGAGTGGTTGAAAAACGAGTTTTAATGACACCAACCTAAGTGTATATAAACTTCCGACTTCAACTGTATTTTATCCAAGGCTTCTGCAGGGAATGTGTACAGTTATTATATTCTATAAGGAGCCAATAGTTGAATACTGATTGTCATTTGATGCGTTATTCAGTTGAGCTGTCGCATATATTTAATAAGAGATCCACTTAGACCTCCTGTCCCTGTCAGTGTAGCTCATCCATACCCCTCTTTAGCTCTTCTGGCCGCTTTGATGTCGTCGCTAACACTGTTCCTCGTGTGTGTCTCTTCCTCCTTCCTGTCCTGTCCCGCTAACCCAATCAAAAACTAACAAACAAATGCACGCTTTGGGGGTGGCCGCGGTGGCTAAAGAGGGTGGCAACGGTGGTGACCCATCTGACCGCCGCAATCTTCCCTTAGTCCAATTGCCCCCCAACGTCTACCAGAACTATGACGAGGCGGAGGAGGAGGACCCCTATAGGTACGACGCGGGGGGCTACCCCTCCGAGTACTATCAGCCCAACTACCCGGCGCCCCGACCAGTCGAGCCCGAGGACCCAGCCCTGACCCAGGGCGACGAGGTGCTGAGGTCCCCCGGGATCCACCGCTCCTCCAGGAGCCTGGCTGAAGAGGAGGAGGAAAAGAAAGAGGAAGAGGGGCCGGAGGAGAGGAAAATGGTTGGTCCCATGAGGGAGAGCAGGCTAAGGAGAGTCTTGAGGAAGTCAGGGACACACGACTGAGGAGTTGGGACTATTCAGTTAAAGGGAGAAATATCCAAAGGGGGTTCTAAGGACTATCATTAAGTGCCTGATGTCAATGTCAAAGGGACATATGGGAGGGGAAGGGTGGAGGAGGTTGGAGGAGAGAGTGGGAGGGACCATCTTCTTCTCCTCTTCTTTCTGGAAGTGTTGTGGTTGGTGGTGTAGATAGGGTATGTGTACTGTTGGTTGTAGTGTGGTCAGATTTTTGTGTGTGTTAATCGGTTACTTCAAGAGATACAATTGTATTGTTATTTTCTTTTCGTTTTCAGCATACCACCTCTGTGCTTCATTCATCTAATTTCATGCAAATGATCAATTTCCTGGTCACGGTTTACTTCAAGTGCTTGTTTATGAGCTTAGTAAATACTGGAAGAACATAGGCCTACAGTGTAGTGTAGTATATTATAGTCTAGTGTATAGTATAGTATAATATAGTATAGTTTAGTAGTAATATTTTTGTTCAATTGTAGCTTTTATTGCTAGGATATTACTCAAGAGTGGATAGCAAGTGCTATTTGAACATTTTGAAAATAGAGTAGAATATTAACGATCTACTACTTGGTCATATTAGTAGTGAATATAACTACCTATATTGATAACTACCCAACTAACATTATAAATACACTCAATATGACCAGTTATTCTCCAGCTGTTCAAAACTTGACAATTATTATTTATTTTTATGAAATGTCCCATAATGTAATATTTGCATGTGTGTTTGTTTCACATATAATTATTCCATATCAATTTATAATGCTATTTTGTACCCACCCATGGGAAACAACATATCTACATAGATATATGCTTTCATTTCTTGACAGGGTCATTCAAGCTACCAGCCATATAGCCCAACTAATACCCCCATTGCAGTGTTACGGTACAAACATTTTGCTCTTTGTATTTTTACGATACATGTATGTCTTTAAAGGGTGTTTGAGAAGGTGCTAAACATGTAATATAACACGATTATGAGTTACACATGTGAAAAATAGATTTCTTTTTTAATGTATGTTTATTGTATTGCAAGTGTCTCGGAATATGGTCTCCAGAACGGGAGCGTTCAGCCTACAGTATTGTGATGAGTTGTTAGGCCTGTGGTCTATTCACCTTGCAGAGCTCCAGAGACTAACTATGTGGAATAGGCCACTGTAGTGTCTCTCATCAGAACATGTTTCAATCGAGGAAGTAATTTATTTTTTACTTGGTATTGATTTTTCAAACAATAAAATTGAAGTACAACCATTATTCGCGGTGGGTACTCTCAACACTGCTTCTTTGTTCATATGGATGTGTTTGTTTTCTCCTACAAGTAATAAAATGCACTTCAATTGGACCAATGGCAGAACTTCAATTACATGATCAGTTATAAGACGTTTCATTACTAAAGGACCCACACAGATGGCAACCCCAAAGCAATGTGTACTCACACAGATGGCAACCCCAAAGCAATGTGTACTTGCTACAGCTGAGAGTCTTCTAAATGACATCTGTAATCCTTGTTGTGGTTCTCTCAGCTATCGGCACTTGAAAAGGGATGCACTCACACACACACTGAAACTTTGTAAGCAAGCAGTGTGCAATACTTAATTATTTTGAATACGTGAACCGCATAGGACTTACAACTAGGGCTGTTGCGGTGACCATATTACTGCAACACCTGCGGTCACGAGTCATGAAGGCAATCAAATTCCATGTGACTGTCACAGTTAGGCTTCTCCAAGCTCTGATGCTGCTGGTCATTAGTAGCCTACAAAACATGCTAACTGCCTGGTACTCAGCACTCTATTGTCCCTCTAATCACTCTGACATAAATGCAAATGTAATCAAAAATCGAATCAAACACTTCATGAGAGCCCATGAGCTCATGTTGCGCAACATTTCTATAGTCTATGCAATTGTGCGAGAAAACAGAGTGATGGCCTCTACTAAAAAGAGGATCCCATCAGCTAGGCCTAGTATATTTATTTCTAAACTTTCCTAATATTAAGCACATAGGCTATACTCCTGTTGTAAATATAACCAAACTGGCTGGCAGGAAAATTAACCACTCAAAAAAAGCTTCCTCCATTCGCTATTTAAGTGCATAGATGACATGTATTTTTTCCTGTTTCCATACAGGTGCATGATAATGGTCCATTCCAAATCAAAACAAATTTCACACACAAACTATTTAGTATATGTAACGACAAGATTAAATCAAGAATAGTCTGATGGTTAACAATATTAGCCTATCACTTGTGAATAATATATTATCACTTGTGAATTATGTCCAGCATAAGAAAAAATGCTTTTTTTGCAACTTTTTCTAATCATAGTCTGCACACCTAATGTGGCCTAAATGTTTTGATATGGTTTGTATCACAACTAAAGTTGCCAAATAACTTCTTAAAATGTATCTCATTAATCCACTTTACAAGGGGTGTAGAGCCTAATTGGCACACATAAGTAGCGCGTGAGTTTCAAGTTTGGGGAAGATCATTTTCACCATAAAAATGCAGCTTTATAATAAAAGCATTACATGCATAATTGCATTTGCAGTCACTTTTGAGAATGCTGTTCTAATGGGACATTTGCACTTATGAGGGTGCATTACAGCCACACAAAGGGGATACCGCCTGCTTGTTGAGTGACGGGTGTAGTGTGTACAGCCTGCGCAAAAAACAAAGCAGAGCTCATTCCTTTCAAGCAACTTTTTTCAAATCATCATTAGAGTCGCATCATGCAGCCTTACAATGTATTAAAAATCAAAACATAAATCCCAACGTAAGTTACATTAATAACTCTAAATGAAGCATGTAGGAATACTTATTTTTTGTTAACCACTCAACACAGAAGAGCCGTATGTGCGCACTCCCTCAAATCGTTTGGAGAAAATATCCTTTGTATTTTATTCGGCTTTCTTCACTTGTATTCTTCATACTATAAAATAATGCCATGGAATTCTGAGCAAATCTTGTCTGCTAAATTAACTAGTGTAGCCCATAGCCATTTGGCATAGCCAGATCAGGACCTAACATAAGGACAACTCAGAGTATGCTATTCTGTTCTTCTGAAATAGACTACTTTTTCTTCATATCATGCTTCTTTAGACCTGTCTAAAATAAATAATGGATTTATTGTGAATGTGTATGCTATATTACATGGATTTATTAGACTTTTTAGAATGTAGATGTTCCAAAGGTCTGCATCCGTGGCTTGTGGAAGCCAGGAGATGCTAAATGTGTTTATGTTAATTAACGGTCAATTACCGTGAGACCGACAGTTATTTGCTTGACAGTCACAGGCTGACAAAACTTTGTGACTGCCACAGCCCTACTTACAACCAAATGGAACTGACACACACCGTAACGTTGTGAAGCCAGAAACTTTCTTCCTCTGTCTAATTGCTGAGTGAGAGTAGAGTCTGCCTCGCTATTATTTCTGCCGCGTTCTGAGGGGAGGTGTAATTACATGATCTGCACCCAGGAAATCTCCAGGCCAGATGTTAGATCCCCTGGGGTCACGCTGCTAAGTGGACCCTGGTCACAGACAGACAGACAGACATGTGCCCCTGTACATAGGTCTGCCTTTTCACTCCAAGTGGGGGCGAATGAATGACGAGCTGACCATGAAGGCCAAGGGTGTGCAAAGCTGTCATCAAGGCAAATGGTGGCTACTTTGAAGAATCTCAAATATAACATATATTTTGATTTGTTTAACACTTTTTTGGTTACTACATGATTCCATATGTGTTATTTCATAGTTTTGGTGTATTCACTATTATTCTACAATGTAGAAAATAGTACAAATAAAGATAAACCCTGGAATGAGTAGGTGTGTCCAAACTTTTGACTGGACTGTATATATACACTACCGGTCAAAAGTTTTTAAAATAAATGTATCCTGCTCTCTCTCCCTCTTATCACTTTCACAAACCCAAACACACAAAAAACATACACCCTATAAGGATTTTTTTTAAATCTGATTTCAGACAAGTCATGTCACGATCACTACGAGGTTACCAAGTATTTAGGTCAAGTGAAGAAAGAGAAGTCTCATCCTGGGGAAGGATACAGTGGCGGATGTTTCGCTCTCTACTGTGTGAGCTGTCAACGCTAACAACCAGGCAATTTACAGGTACATTCCGAGGACATATTGAGGCGCGGCGTTACATAAAGATGCCACAATCACCATGTTTTAGACCTATGTTTTTCCCAGTGAACGGTATTTGCTCAAATGCTTGGGTTGTCCGGTTGTACAGAAGCATTTTGTAAATGTACATGTTATTGTTACTTCTACTTTAACTGTCAGAGAATGTGAAACTTACATCGGCAGGTCTGAAAATAAGCTTGAGATTTTAAAGTTTGGACCTAGTGCCCCACCTAGTGTGGATTTTCAGATAATTCATGATCAGGAAAGAAATGTCTGTGCTATACGTACATCCTGCATATATTATATTCATATATTTTATATATATGGGATACATACATTTTGAATTACTTCATTATCTCAGATGATTACATGACTATAGGTCTGGTGAATGTGATTACCACAGTCATTCTTCAGTTTTGAACAAGACATTAGAAGGGCCAAACTGAACCTGGAAAACAATGTAATATTTTCAATAGGGTAGTCATTTGGATTCTAATATATCAGAGCATGGGTAATTAGAGTACATTTTCATAATCACATTCAATTAAATTAGCCTCCCTTTAGACAATTTATAAAAAGGCTACGTGATTTGGGGTAATCTGATGTTGTGCCTGTTTATGTTATTACTGGGTCCAACAAAGGATGATACTGAAGTCCCTTACTGTTTACCATAGATAATACAAATAGATGTGGACTGTCTGAAGAAAAAGTGAAATTTCAATCATTTTAGTTTAGATGTTGGACTTTAAAACATATAAAATAAAAAACAAAATGTCACGTGGCGAATACAATAGATGTAGACCTAACTGTGAAATGCTTACTTACATTAACCAACAATACAGTTTCAATAAAAATAATAGTTAAGAAAATATTTACTAAAGTAACACAAAATAACAATAACGAGGCTATATATACAGGGGGTACCGGTACCGAGTCAATGTGCAGGGGTACAGGTTAGTTGAGGAAGGTTGTGAAGGAGACAGCAAGATAAATAATATATTCTCAGATATTCCAAAAAGGAGAGAAAATCTTGATGTAACGAATGTGCGTACATGTGAATGTGATGTAATGGACATCCGAAAAGATAATTGCAAAGCAAAACTTTTTCTTTGGCCTGGTGTCACTATGTAAAGTGGCTTGCGAAAGTATTCACCTTACTTGGCATTTTTCCTATTTTGTTGCCTTACAACCTGGAATTAAAATATATTTTTTGGGGGGGTGGGGGTTGTACCATTTTATTTACACAACATGCCTACCACTTTGAAGATGAATTTTTTTTTTTATAGTGACACAAACAAGTAATAAGACAAAAAAACAGAAAACTTGAGCGTGAATAACTATTCACCCCCCCAGAGTCAATACTTTGTAGAGCCACCTTTTGCAGCAATTACAGCTGCAAGTCTCTTGGGGTATGTCTCTATAAGCTTGGCACATCTAGCAACTGAGATTTTTGCCCATTATTCAAGGCAAAACTGCTCCAGCTCCTTCAAGTTGGACGGGTTCTGCAATCTTTAAGTCATACCACAGATTCTCAATTGGATTGACGTCTGGGCTTTGACTAGGCCATTCCAAGACATTTAAATGTTTCCCCTTAAACCACTTGAGTGTTGCTTTAGAAGTATGCTTAGGGTCAATGTTCTGCTGGAAGGTGAACCTCCGTCCCAGTCTCAAATCTCTGGAAGTCTGAAACAGGTTTCCCTCAAGATGCATTTAGCGCCATCCATCATTCCTTCAATTCTGACCAGTTTCCCAGTCCCTGCCAATGAAAAACATCTCCACAGCATGATGCTGCCACCACCATGCTTCCCTGTGGGGGTGGTGTTCTCGGGGTGATGAGAGGTGTTGGGTTTGCGCCAGACATAGCATTTTCCTTGATGGCCAAAAAGATCAATTTTAGTATCATCTGACCAGAGTACCTTTTTCCATATGTTTGGGGAGTCTCCCACATGCCTTTTGGCAAGCACCAAAAAAACACCAAAAGCAATGGATTTTTTTTCTGGACACTCTTCTGTAAAGCCCAGCTCTGTGGAGTGTATGGCTTAAAGTGGACAGATACTCCAATCTCCGCTGTGGAGCTTTGCAGCTCCTTCAGGGTTATCTTTGGTCTCTTTGTTGCCTCTCTGATTAATGCCCTCCTTGCCTGGTCCGTGAGGTTTGGTGGGCAGCCCCCTCTTGGCAGGTTTGTTGTCGTGCCATATTCTTTCCATTTTTGAATAATGGATTCAATGGTGCTCCGTGGGATGTTCAAAGTTTCGGATATTTTTTTTATAACCCAAACCTGATCTGTACTTCTCCACAACTTTGTCCCTGACCTGTTTGGAAAGCTCCTTGGTCTTCATAGTGCCGCTTGCTTGGTGGCACACCTTGCTTAGTGGTGTTGCAGATTCTGGGGCCTTTCAGAACAGGTGTATATATACTGAGATCATGTGACAGATCATGTGACACTTAGATTGCACACAGGTGGACTTTATTTAACTAATTATGTGACTTCTGAAGGTAATTGGTTGCACCAGATCTTATTTAGGGGCTTCATAGCAAAGCGGGTGAATACATATGCATGCACCACTTTTCATTTATTTATTTTTTATTTTTATTTTTTTAAACAAGTTATTTTTTTCATTTAATTTCACCAATTTGGACTATTTTGTGTATGTCCATTGCATGAAATCCAAATAAAAATCAATTTAAATTACAGGTTGTAATGCAACAAAATAGGAAAAACGCCAAGGGGGATGAATACTTTTGCAAGGCACTGTAGATAAAATATTAATAATAGACCCTATACAGTGCATGCAATCATAAATATTAAACAGCGTGTGTGTGCGCGTGCATGTGCTTTGGCGGGTATGCCCGGTGAGAGAGGCCTTATTATGCAGACCATGTGGATCCTTGCATGAATATGAATAAACTCAATATCAAAAGACTGATGACGCAACAGTGCAGAAAATACACAATGCATTCAACCTGCTCCACGCACCAATAAATTGACAATGTTACTGTAATCAAGGAGGCAAATGATCACTTCAACAAACTTGATTAAGTGCTCAAACACACTAGCAGAGAACATACTCCTTCTCCTTACAATAACACTGATACTGTATTGTGTAGTGACATTTATAATTGGCATCCACTACATCAGTGGAGCCGAGGAAGAAGACGCCGGCCGAAGACAGCAGCAGAGGGGTGTATAAATAATGAATTCAAAGCTCATTTGTATGTAAATGTACCCAGACACCATGGCGATCCAGTTTGGCCTCATGAATTATGCATGAGGAGAGCCAACCCGTGCTGCAGTGGAGTGCAAAGAACTTCTCCCAATTTATCACACCTATTTCCCCCCTCTGTAATTCATCAGATCATAACAGGAAGAGTTAGAGGCCAACTCCCTGTGCTTCATCAAAAGTGTAGCCATCCACCTCTCTCTGCTTATTCAATGTCACCCCTGGTCTTAAGGTCACTGAATCCAGAGGAGTAGCCTAAGACTGACTGTAGGGGGTTTTGTCACATTCCTATTGTAGTATCAATGCCTAATCATCAATGACAGTCAGCTACATACTCCTCTTCAATTTGTTTATATCAAAATAGACATTTTAAGAGTTAAAATATTATGATACGGTGGTATCCCTAGACTTGGCTGTGTGTACTGTATAAATGTATATACATCTTGCTTGCTATTCTCCGTATGGACAGAAGATGTCGCTATCAGTCATGTTTTCACTAGAGCTTGACAGTGGACACATTGATGTTGCATTATTATGTTGAATTTGGTCATGTACATTAAGTTCACAGACAATATAAATTGCAAAATGATATTGTTGAAACACTGAGCTATATGCATTGATGCCTTTCTCCCATCAAAGTAAATTGCACTGATGACCATACCTGCCAATCAATTTTCCATATTAGGTTTATATATTTAACATAACATATCTGTAATAGGATTGATGTCCCATAATATTGTTAATGCTAGGTTTATAATATTCATATTATGCCTAAATAGTCTAGTCTGCCTTATATTTATTTTGCTATATCTTATTTCAATGCATGGTAGTCTACATTATGAATTAACAGTTTTGGCACAGTCTATACCCCTAGAATTCACTGAGTAAAACATGATTCATGAAGATTTATTGGATATAACCAATCAATGGAGAAAATGTGAAAATGACTTGAATTCATATTGTGTATTTCAGCGTAGATTTGACACTTTATTTCTTATGTAGGTTATGGTATATACACACGAAGTTATTTGATATGTAGTATGGTCAATGTTTGAACATGCATTCGAATATAATCCACTCACCAGAGGAATTCAGACATTTTGTCCAATTGTCAATTGCCAAATGTATATTGCCATATCTAACTTTTAAATACATTTTCATGGCACTTGACTGAAACATATTTTTGGCGTCGTATGCAAATATATGCTGACGTAAAACATCATGTGGTTTTTGTCGTAGATCATGAACGACGACTTTTTTTTTTTTTTTTACTGTTGTCTTTAGGTTATGCCAGAATCTTTAGAATTACCAGCGGAATATGCGCGTTACCACCGACTACTTACAATTGGGAATTTTACTGCTAGCTTATCGTCCCAGCATCAAAAGGCTCTAGGCAGGTAAGAATACTATATTAAACAGTTTTTCAAGAATGGTGAAGAATATTGGCCAAATAAATTACTAAAATGAAGTTATAAACGGTTTGGTAGCAAGCGAGACTAGCCGCCTGGTTTGCCCAGCTCGTGTGGTTATGCTAGCGACATCCCTTTCATCACTACTCGCGCGCTGTCACACTTGAATTAGAATCACCTTGCCATCAAATCATGCCAATAAAACCTTAAAGTCTAGTTTACCCGTTAACTACATACATTAACTTTTCGTTTAGGTAAATATTTAACCAATTAGAATTAAGTAAATGTTTTTAGTTTGACGTTTTAACTTTTTGTGCCCATTTGAAGTGGGCACCTTAATGTATTGGTGCTAGACATTTAGCTTGCCTTGTCACCTAACGTTAGCTAGCTAGCGACCCAGCTCACTTCTGAAGTTTGAAAACGTGCCAAACAAAGATTCGTGCTTCAACACTACTTCTGAACTGGTTAGTTATAGAATGTCTGTTTACATAGTTAGCTAACTCGTTAAATAGTCCCATCATTATTTTAAGATTCGGCCTCCGTTTGTCAAGCTTGTTGACAAGTTCTGGGTTTATACTATAGTAACTAGCTATAGGACAGTAATGTGAATCATCCTACATATTAGACAGCCTTCCTATTGTCACCAGCGAAACGTACAGTACCTAACTATGTGAATATTTTGTCTTCCTTTATTGTCACAGTGCATTCGTTAGTTACATGTATTGTGTAACAAGAGGCGCAATTTGGATTAGGTAACTAGCTAACGTTACTTATAGCTAATTAGTTATTGTAAATGTTACTTGCTGCTGTTATATAGCTCTGGTTTTATTTGTCGCGTAGCTGGTTGACACTAGCTTGCTAGCAGCCTGGCTACAGCAGTTAGCCAGCCAGGCAGGCAGATGGGTTAAATGTGGTGACGCCTTCCGCGGTATGGATTGGTGGTGGCACACTGGCAGCGCGGGCTATGCTGCCCGGTGACAACAGTGTGGTAAATTCCACCAGCAGTGGCGGACTGGGACAAGAATTCGGCCCTGGCATTTTATCCACACCAGCCTATGTCACCGCGTCCAGCTTAAACCGGGTGAACACTACACAACTTTCTAAATCCTATTGTTGAGCCTCTCACATTAAACGACCGTCTTTCCAGTCGTTTTTGTGTGTGTTGCCAACGTAGTGGTGCACACACTAAACGATGTGGCACGGAGATGGTCACACACTACAATATTCTTCACTTGGTCATGAGGATTCTCGATACCATGCTTTCCCGGGAAAACAATGATGTGATAAGATTTAACGTAGCTACGAGCTGTGGCTCAAAGCAGCCTCATGAACTTTGTCAGACATTTATGCTTGCCATACAGAGTTCAAATATCTAGCCAACATTTTGAATTGAATAACATTGCTTGTGATCTTCAGAGCTGTAACAATTTGACGCTTTGGTTAAAGGCAAGTACAAACGCATACTAGTAGTAGTCATCGCTCCTACTCGAGAGTCTAGTCTACACATTCTGGGTAATGCGAAACATCTCACTGACTTCCTCTGGCAAGCTCACATTGGCTGTTGCTGATCACCATTCTCAAAATGTGTCATTGCACATCTCACTCTACAAGAGCATTGCATATTTTGTGCTGATAAAATCAAACATGTTTGAAAATATATTGATGTTTGGAACTTCTCAAAGATGAGTTTGATAGCCCTCTCACATGAGTTTGACCCACTCACATTAAGCGAGCGTCGGTGACAGACGCGCGCCCCAAGTAGGCAACGACATGGGGATTTTATCTCCGATCTCAAAAACTTGTCTGGGGAACTAAATCGTGGCCAAAATGGTGTAGTCTACACCCGCCTTTAGACACAGGCAGTAGTGCTGACACAACATTGGTAGTACAGTACAGCTTTTCGCAACCGCTGCTATACCAGTGACTGGCAAGACATGGTCCTCCTCTTTTAATTTTATTTTTTCCCAGCTCATGTTTAAAACATACAATATGCAAAAACACCATTGGAGCAGGCACGTGCACAGATGGGGCTCAACCAGTGCTCAATCACCTGCCTGTTTGCCTTCCTATGAGAAAGTGCTGCTCAGTGGATTTAGTTAATTTTTATTCAGTAAAATGTATCAAATTATAAATGCAACATGGAAGAATTTCAAAGATTTTACTGAGTTACAGTTCATATAAGGAAATCAGTCAATTGAAATGCATTCATTGGGCCCTAATCTATGGATTTCACATAACTGGGACTAGAGATATGTATCTGTTGGTCACAGATACCTCAACAAAAAAAGTAGGGGCGTGGCTCAGAACCCGACAGTATCTGGTGTGACCACAATTTTCCACATGCAGCGCAACGCGTTTCCTTCGCATAGAGTTGATCAGGCTGTTGATTGTGGCCTGTGGAATATTGTCCCACTCATCTTCAATGGCTGTGCGAAGTTGCTGGATATAGGCGGGAACTGGAACACGATGTTGTACACGTCTATCCAGAGCATCACAAACATGCTCAATGGGTGATATGTCTGGTGAGTATGCAGGCCATGGAAGAACAGGGACATTTTCAGCTTCCAGAAATTGTGTACAGATCATTGCGACATAGGCCTGTGCATTATCATGCTGAAACATGAGGTGATGACGGCAGATGAATGGGCCACAGGATCTCATCACCATCTCTGTGCATTCAAATTACCATCGATAAAATGCCATTTTGTTCGTTGTCCGTAGCTTATGCCTGCCTATACAATAACCCCACCACCACCATGGGGCACTCTGTTCACAATGGTTGTGAGGGCGGTTGGACCGTGGAGTTCAATGCCCACAGCTCATTGCACTTTACTTATTAGGTATACTGTATGGGAAAGTTTAGCTGGAAATGGTTTACATGGTTTCTTATTTGCAAGTAAACAAAGCACTATGACATGGATTAACTATACTGAACAAAAATATAAACACAACATGTAAAGTGTTAGTCCCATGTTTCATGAGCTGAAATAAAAGATCCCAGAAATGTTCCATGTACACAAAAAGTATATTTCTCTAAGATTTTGTGCACAAATGTGTTTACATCTGTTAGTGAACATTTCTCCTTTGCCAAGATAATCCATACACCCGACGGTGGTATATCAAGAATCTGATTAACAGCATGATCATTACACATGTGCACCTTGTGCTGGGGACAATAAAGGCCACTCTAAAATGTGCAGTTTTGTCATACAATGCCACCGATGTCTAAAATTGAGGGAGTGTGCAATTGGCATGCTGACTGCAGGAATGTCCACCAAAGCTGTTGCCAGAGAATTTAATGTTAATTTCTCTACCATAAACCAATGTTGTTTTTGAAAATGTGTCAGTACGTCCAACCAGCCTCACAACCGCAGACCACATGTAACCACGCCAACCCAGGACCTCCACATCCTGCTTCTTTACCTGTGGGGTCGTCTGAGACCAGTCACCCGGACAGCTGATGAAACTGAGTATTTCTGTCTGTAACAAAGCCCTTTTGTGGGGAAAAACTCATTCTGATTGGCTGGGCCTGGCTCCCCAGTGGGTTGCTTATGCCCTCCTAGGCCTACCCATGGCTGCGCCCCTGCCTAGTCATGTGAAATCCATAGATTAGGTCCTAATGAATTTATTTCAGTTGACTGATTTCCTTTTATATGAACTGTAACTCAGTAAAATCATTAATTGCTGCATGTTTATTCATTCATTTTTTTCATGAGTGGATGGTCGGTGGGCCGGAGCATAATTACAAGTAATTTGTAGACTGTAAATTGACCGCAGGAAGCACAAACAGAAATATTTGACTGAAACATAATCATTTCAAACCTTGCTTACATTTGTTTATGATCACGTCTCTAATATGCGTGGAAATACTTGAACATATTTTACACATTTAAAATCAATTTTCTGGTGTTTTTACATTTATTTTTATGTCCAACAATGAAATCAGAAAATTTGGAGGGCTAAGTAAAACCACCTGCGGGCCAAATTGGGGAACCCTGCACTACAATGTCAGGCTCAGGCTACTTTTATGTTGTATCTCTGTAAGGCCTGCTTTGAATTACCGGTAGCCCTGTCCCTTGTATGACTTCTGTTTGCACTCACTAAAAATAGACTCAAACCTCCTATAGCCTGGGCCAGATATGGTGAGATAAGTGACTAGTAGTAAGTCTATACTATTGTTGTTGTAGTTGTTTTTTGTAGCCTTAATTATGTAAGCCCAATGATAGATGGTGTTAATAGTTTTAAAAGTTATATTATGTTGATCAGTTACTTGTTGGTTTTGAATGATTTAAGTATTGTCTAATATTCTTATCAGAAAAACAGGTATTTCCATTTTGTCTTCAGACTAGCCCTTAGCGAACATTTTTCTGCAAAATCTGGTACTGCTCGGTTTTTGGTTCGAGCTCAAGGAATTCATTAATCTGCATCTTATTTGAATTTCCTGCTTGCATAAGTATTGGTTAATGTGAGCTCCAAAGAGCTGCTTGGCAAGCATGCACTTGTGCAAGTCATGTGGTGCAAATACAATGTGCTCTGATGAGCCCCCCCCCCAACTGAGCATGTGCAATGCTGGAAATCACAAACCCAGTGCTCAAATTCTCCAGCTTGGTTCCTGCTCTCCTCCACTATGCCAGGCTTGCCTAATTGGATGTTAACACGCATAGCCTACTCCATTTTGCAATATGCAGACTAACAAGCAAGGTGTAGTAGACCTATCCTATAAATACTTTGTATGACTAAGGCTTGCAGAATCTTCTGCATTAGACTAATATATTTAATGCTCCAGTAAATGCATTTGCATTCAGTTGTCTCACTGAATCAAGTGGGTCTGTTTCTTCCCAGAGAGCTGAATGTGGGACCTAACTACTGTAGCCATGGAGGCTGTAGTGTAGAGCCATCTATTGCAGCATTCCCAACATCATTCATTGCATAGCTACCTCTGTTTACACAGAAATGTCTGCTCACCTGCTTTGAATACCATAGTCAATTAATTGGCAGCACCAATTAAGATATGCTAAATATTTTTATTTCAGTGACTCATTGTTAGTGAAATTCCGAACACTTAAATGTAGACCATATCTCTCAACAGCAGTTGGTTATCTAAAGCATTTTGTATTTCACATTATGATTCAGTGTAAGAGAAGAGAACCATAATCAACTAAATTTGCCTCCAAAAGCAGCTCTATTGCTTTAAGACTTCATTTGAGGGTCAGAAATGACATAAGATTGGACACAGCCTTACACTGTTCTCCTCTTCAACTCTGCCTCCAACAGTGTCCTCAAAAGTAAACACATGGCGTAGGCGTAAAGTACTCCTTGGCTGAACCTTCACTTCAGGGTTGTCGATTCTGGCAAACAGGAGGGGCTGTCAACTACCAATAAATATGATGGTCCTATCACAGGCCTAGCCTTGGGGAGAGAGTGCAGTGGTTTTCATTCAATAACGGTCAATTTTGATTCTCCAAAAGAAAATGAATTTCATTGCAGCTACATTACCTTGAATAGGCCTACTCATTTATCAATACATTGAGTGGTGAGTAGGAGGTAGTTCTATGTGGCAACCACTTGCTGCAGTTCACATGTGGATGCTATGCTGTTGGTGACTAAGCAGTCGTTTCAGGTGGACGGATGATGTCACTTCTGTGGGCTTAAGCTCCCTTGAAAGCTGCGTTGTTGTGCTCTGTCTGTAGCAATGACCTCATCCTGAGGGGGAGCATCTCAGTGGCTCTCTGGTTGTACTGTATGGTCCGCAGCCCCTCTTGTCATAAGTGCTGCATGTGGGGTGGATCATAGGCTGGGATGATACCAGTATTGCGAGACTCGTTAGTATCATGGCAAGGAAACAAAAGAAGAAGCGGATTTAACTTCTTTAGGAAAACTAATGTTGGAAACAATCATTATGTTGTCGTCCAGAGTTACACATTTATTTTCCAAGCTATAGCGCACAATATTGTACATTCACAGGTTTTTAAAGGACCAAAGAATTTGGTCTGTTTCGTGTTTAAAAAGAGGGGAAAGAAAAAAATATATATATATATATTTGATTTGACATTTACTCATCAGAGCACATTGCAAATGCTCATCAGAGCACATTGCATTTTGTAAATGTCAAATCAAATTTTATTGTTCACATACACGTGTTTAGCAGATGTTATTGCGAGTGTAGTGAAATGCTTGTGCTTCTAGTTCCGACAGTGCAGTAATATCTACAAATACCTAATACACACAAATCTAAGTAAAGGAATGGAATATATAAATATATGGATGAGCAATTTGAGCGGCATAGGCTAAGCGTGTTCGTGTTAAGACGTTATGTTTTTGTTTGCCATAGATATCCTGTAACACATTTTTGGTATATTTTCTATAACATGCACTGTGTATTGTAATTTCGGGTTAGTTTGTTACATCTTCGAATAAGCAGCAAAGATGTGGCTTGCTGCCTAGCTCCATTTTACACAGATTCCATCTTCATCGCTTTGGGCTGATTGTTATAAACTGGTCCTGGTTTTACCCCAGTCTTGCACACACTTTTTAAAGTAACCTAACTGTATCGGCGATGAGCTTAATTCCTAACGGCGTTCATTGACGAGTTGTAATGTGATTAATTCTGATAAGTCAAGCGCAATGAAACGATACATCCCAGGTGGTGTTTGTCATTCAAATAACCTTCCAAAGCTGTCCGGCTCTTTCTTTCGGCACGTTTCCAAGGTAACAACCTTCAATTTTTCGGCAAACACAAAGCGGTGCAGTTTTCAGGGCCTTTGCAGGGCTCTGCCTCCGAGCTACCGCCCCCCCCCCCCCCTGCCACTGACATTCTTGTCTCGTCTCAGATTCCGGAAGAGACTACCCAGAGTGCCGCTGGACCGGAGACCAAAAAGGAGCTGGAGAGAGTGGAGGCGGAACTGGAGCAAGATAGGCAACCCCCCCCCCCCCAAGGGAAGCCCCACCCTACTGCGGAAGTGCAGTGAGTGCCCTTTCACAACGGGGCAACACTCGGGTGGGGGCGGGATGCTCAGGGGGGAAACCGGTACTACTCTACTGTCGTAATTGCTATGCTTGTTCAAATAGGCCCTTTAGACGGCGCTGCCTTTCGTTGACATCAGATTTGCAAGTTTTCTATTTATATTATCCTTAGAACATCCTTGGATGTGGTATGGGCAAAGCCACGTTCACGCTACGCAGCTTTAAGCCCACTCAACATACCGTAAATATCACAATAGATAGCTATAACTACAAACAAAGCGAACAGCTGCTCATCTAAAACATATTGAACATAATATATGCAACAATTCAGAAGTCAAATTTTCCATTCAGCGAACTCAACAGAATGCACAGCACAAAGCTGCATATTAGCTACTATTCCTAGCTAGCATAGTTAACGTTAGTTGGCTGATTTTAATCTTCTCAGTCATGCATCGAGTAGGGCAGGCTATTTATTCAAATACAAACTATCAATCTGCATTTTAACACCATGTTTTCCCATGGTAAACATTTCTCTGCATTTACTTTTTAAACACTTCAAAACATCTATTTGCCTAGCTAACTAACTATGTACTGTTTTCCTTTTTTTGTCAATGAGAAAGTAACAGGCTGTTACTGCAATTAAAACTAGGCCTAATAGCTCGATAAACAAGTCTCCAAATGTATGGTATTTCTGTTTTAGATTTGAGCTGTTTTACTTGTCTGCTTCAAGAGACATTCTCTTTGCACACACCAAACACACTGTGGGGGATATGTGGTGCAGAAGTGTCCCAACCGACCTGCAGACCCAATAACCCCCTCTCGTTCGACTGGATTCCACTGGATTTCTGGATCAAAAGGGGCTAAGGTGGTGGGCGTGGTCGGCCCAGCTGAATTTGAGAACATTTTAGAGGCCCCCATCTTGGCGGTATAGACATTTCTGAATTTAAGGCAATTTCCTGAAATTCTAAAAGTTTATCCATGGAGCTGAGAAAAATGTTTGCAGTTTAAGCTAATTTCCTTAAATTCTATGCATTTTGCCTTGGCTAATGCTGTGTTATTTTGTTCAAACTTAATAACAAATCAAAACTGCCAAATTCATTGTTTTTGGAATTTTCGATTCTACCTGGCTGTCTAGCTTTTTTTGGTGATTTTGTTGGTTCTCAAAGATGGTATTATTACAAAATATGAAGGTCCATTATCTTTTTTACATACTTTATATCTTGGTTTTAGTCAATTAGACTGAAGGCGCTTTTCCATCCTGAATTATAAAAATAAATAAAAATACAGTTTGGTGGTCCGAAAAAACGCCTAGGCAGCCCACCCAAGGATTTTGATGGCAGAAAAATCCCGGTGATGGTTAGTCAGATTGTTCAACATGCAGCAAAGGGAACTTCAGTGTTACCAATATAATACTGTATATAGTAATCACCACACACTTCATTGTAGATGTCAGACTTTTTCAGGGGAACAAGCATAATATATAGCATCTAGTCTGTTTTTCCATCTACTAGAAGTAATGGTTTTTGGTAGAGATAAGTGAATATTGTGTTTGGCGCTCACTTGAAATTCCACTGTAATTAATGGGCCGCATAACAAATGACACTTTACAGTATTTATTTGAATGTTGGCGCGAGACCCATCTGGGTTATGTTTATTTGTGCAACGACGCGTCACCATGGGTCATCACGCCGCAGTGACACTCTTTGATCCGTCTCACACTTCGCAACATTAGTTCTACTCGACCTCCGCCGTTAAAGTGGTTCACCCAAGTAATGTCTCCTACCCAGCCAGGGCTAATAGAATAATTCATATTTGGCAGGAAAACAATGATTTTTGGTGCATAGTTAGACTTAGGAACCATATCTCCGGTCTTTCAACAGCTGACATGCCAGCACGTTTTCCCTTTCAGTCAATCCAAGTCCTGAGTCACCAGGTAAGTTGACTCTCGAATCACTGACAAGCAGCCACTGCTGCCTACTGCAACTGGAGTTACTGTGTGTACCCTTGATCAAGGCCACATTTAATAATTCATCAAGGGGGTGGGCATTTTTATGTCTTCCCACTCAAAGCGCCATAATAGACGGCTATGCATACAAACATGAAGAATACTCACTTTAAAAGCCACGTAGGGAACTGTTAAATAAATATATATTTATTCATACTTGTGTACCACTTTTAATGTTGAGTTGCACCCTCCCCCCTTTTGCCCTCCGAACAGCCTCAATTCGTCAGGGCATGGACTCTGTCAAGCGTTCCACAGGGATGCTGGTCCATGTTGACTCCAATGCTTCCCACAGTTGTGTCAAGTTGTCTAGATGTCCTTTGGGTGGTGGATCATTCTTGATACACGGAAAATTGTTCAGCTTGAAAAACCCTGCTGTGTTGTAGTTCTTGACACAAACCAAAAATATTTTCTCTTGCCCATTCACCCTCTGAATGGCACACACACACATTCCATGTCTCAGTTGTATCAAGGCTTAAAAACCCTTTAACATATCTCCTCCCCTTCATCTACACTGATTTATTTTAAGTGACATCAATACGGGATCATAGCTTTCACCTGGTCAGTCTGTTATGGAAAGAGCAGGTGTTCCTAATGTTTTGTACACAGTGTATATAAACATACTTGCAGTGAAGAATTTTCCCTTATCACTTTAACAAGATGACAAGCACACCTTGTTAATGCCAGATGCTTTCCCCAATTGGTTCTGTGGCATCAAGTGATCTATGTTGTGCTTCTCCTTGAGTCTCACCTGTGTGCTTGTCCTGGGTACATGGGAGGCTTAATTCCGCTCTCCTCCATACTTTGTTTGCCATTGTTTAGCTATATTTTTAACTGCTCTCATTATTCACTTACGTCTGCTGTCTCACTTGTGCATTGACAGTGTTTGTGACTTGATCTCACATGTATGTTACATGCATACGTTGTTGGATGGACTACAGTCTCAGACTACAGTCTCTTTTAATTTGTCTAAAAAGATAAACATTTAGGCCTGCCTGAAGATTCTGTTGTCCCCATTTGAACTACTACGAGTTCTGATACCGTTTTGTTCCTTAGACCATGTGTCTGGCAAAAGATACGTATTTGCTGTCGAACAACAGCCGAAAACTCAGCCCACTCCTTCCCCCTTGTCTCCATCAGACCCCCTTCTCCCCCCCCCCCCCCCCAGACACCCCCTCGGATCCGTCAACGTTGCTTTGCCTCTAAACTCTCTGGGAAAGAAGCCATGGGAGTCTGCCGCTCCACTGGATCCAGTTCCTGCTGGACATCCCCACATGTAGAGAAGCAGCTGGCCACCACACAGTTATTCAGCACATACCCCTTCCAGCTCTCTCACACACACGTGCTCCTGTCCTTTACGTAGCTCTTTTCTCAGGCTGTTTACACATATACAAATGAATGGTTTCTCCACCACAGTTAACACACTTTAATGGGCTAATGTATTGTTTCATAACTTTTCATAAGCGAGCTCCAAGGTTTTATTTTGAGTCGCTGGACGTTTTAGCCTTTCATCCGCAGTTCAGTGGTCAGCAGAAAACCATTTCCTGCGTTTTTGCCATTGTTTAGAGTGACCACAAACCCTGCTTTACCACAATGTAAGGATCAATGGTTTCTTTGTCTGCAGGGGTGTAAGGAGGAAAGCATGGGGGAAGAAAAAAAAAACGTTTTCCAGATCGGAGCTTAAACAAGCAGCACAGGATGTGCAGCCAAACTATTTCCCTGCTTGGCTGGCGTTTTTGAAATAAATGTCTTTAATGTGTGGAGTTTGCAGACAAGATGGAGTCCTCTGTTCTCGGAGAACAGCAGTCCCTGTGGATGTCATGTGGTCTCGTCCCTTTTATTCACAGGTGGGCGGGACGGGATCCTGCCTAAAAACATACTTCTAATCCTTTGTCTGATCTTGTGTTTGTCTCCGTGGTTTAGTTTAGTTTTTTTCAAAGACTAAGTTTAGAGATATTTTCATGAACTAAGAGACAGTCAGACATTAGTTTGAGACATATTCGCAGGAGAATAAATGTGAATAATCACGACGAAGGACAAGGAATAGGAATATTAGTCACCAGATTATCGTTGGCCCAAAATTTGACCATTATACTCCGAACCAAAATCTATATGAATGTCCTTCAAAAGTATGAAAAAGAAGACCCTCACATCTCTAAATTCAAACAGAGCGAAACAATTGCCATCAAAAGGTCTTGGAGGAGATTGAATCACTCTTATCTCCGGTTTGGCAGTTTCCATAGCAACATGCCAGTCCCATGGCCGTCTGAGGAGAATTAAACCCCAGTAGCCTGGACCCAAATCTGCCATCAAAGTTTCAGGGGCATTAATCTGAGCGTAATGATTGAACGTCGTAAGAGTTGTTTGGAATAGCCCTTACACACTAATGCTGCCACTGACTTTTCCCTAACATTTATATAGCTATGGGGAAATAGTTTTTTTTATTACATCCTTACATGATAGTATGGAATAGCCTACACTATATTTGTGTGGTGTACATTGTATGACTGCATTTGTTTTGTATAATTTGTTTTTTGTTGTATTTGACTCGTAGCGCTTTGGGTTTGTGGGAGTCTGTGTATATAATGTACAGTTCTACACTGTGTGAAGATATTAAACCCGACCTATGTTGCCAGAGACAACAGCGCAGTGCATAACTTCCCCATGAGCTCTTCCCCTAGAAGGTAACTGTCTAACCACTTCAATTAGGCTACAATGACTTACGAAACACCAAAGGGGGACTAATGCAATTACCTCTGTCGCCATGCAGAACTGATAAGGTATTAAAAGGGCGGCCTGATGAGATTTAAATTAATTCTGTGCTCTTTCAAATTCTTCTGTCTCATTGAGATGAGCTGCTCTGTTATTTGGGTTTAGTCTCCTCTCACTGGCGAAGCAGTTCTTAAAACGTTTAACCAAATAGAGCAAGATTTAGCCGATGAGCTTGTACTTAACATGCTTTAGAAATCAAACACATGCAACGTTTCCTCAGTGCAGTGCACCATTTGAGGACTTTGACATTGCATCAGTCAGTCAGTCACCACCTTTTGATATGGAAATGACTACACAAGAAAATAAAACATGATCCTTTCTTGAACTGCTTGTTTGGATTGCATGATGCTCTCTGAGCTTTGAGGACAACAGCTAACTAAGAACGTTGTCTCTGAATGAACCTGCATTCATTTGAGGACAAATTATGCCTTGTCTTTAGGAAGTGCAGCCTAAATCCTATATGAATCCTTATCCTTACTGGTGTTGATAAGCATAGTTTTATAGTAACTAGGAAGTTCCTTTTGTGTTACTAATTAGCCTACAGTCGATTACAAATGCCATTATCCACTTGTCAAATTTGTTTGAGCCCTACATGACATGCTCAGATTGACTCGGTCGGTCTTTTTTCTTGTTTTTCTCTCTCCCCTCTTACTTTCTGTCTGTCATTTTCTCTGTTGTGATTGAGAGAGCTGACCGCGGGGCAGGGCTGCGTGTATGTGACTTAGTAGAGGCTACCTCTGGGGTTTTACACAGTCTGCTCTGGCTGTACAGGACATTGATCATCCACGATGATGCATTGTGTTTGTTCTCTGAACTGGCACCGGAAGAGTTCAACGCACTATTTTAGAAATCTTCAGCACTAGTCTTTTCCACTGTATACATCCCTGGCATATGTCACTGTCAGCCTTTAGAGGGAATTGTCTTGCCCAGATTTTAGGTGGCGTTGTCTTGCCCTGATTTTAGGCGGTCAGTGTTGCCACCATTTATGAAGTGAGTTAATCGGCCAGTATGCACAGATGAGGTTTAAGTCATATCCCAGGCAGTCTGGAGGCCGGCTTATGTCCCCCGTGGCTGACTGGCGCTTTGAGAGTTGCCAGAGGACACGAGACAGACAGGCTCATGCATGTTTGATCAGCCCAGCACTGCCGCCTCCGTGGCGAAGGCCTACCCAGGCGAGCGTCACGGATCAGCCGGAATGGATCGTCCCGACAGGGTTCGCGGAGGACCCTTCGCCACACGCTGTTCACTTTGTCTGGCCACAGCTCCGCTCGACCGCAGCCCTTCTCGTCCAATTAGCACCTGTGAGAAGAAATCGTTAATATGCAGCGGTGAGGTAGCAGAAAGGCACCTCGCTGCCTTGGCTGTTGCCATAGTGACACCATGGCAATGAAGGCAGTCTAATTATTTTAGATTCCCCCCCCCCCCCCCCCCCCCCCATTTTTAATAAGGACCCACTGAATCAATTTCATTTATGAGGGAGGACTGATACAATTATTTATTCATGTTTTAGTTCATCATTCAGTTCTGGGCAATATGGGCATGACAATTCAAGTTTGGGTAGAATTGAGCGTGCCCTTGATGAGGCTGGATAATATTTGTGAGGCAAGTGTGTGTTCGAACACAATCTTCCATATTTAAAAGAAAATAAATTTGTGGCCATGTCATAGATTGTTGTTTAGGTAGAGGTGACGAGATACCTGGCATGTTGCATTCTTAAGGTGCAAGACAGCATAATCCCTGCTGCCCAGCATATTGACAGACCTAGAGCTGAGGACACTGTTGCCGAGCTTTTTACAATTAACAATATTCCTTTTGATTACTGAATATTGGCCGAGATCTGTCCGTTCCGTTTTAAAAACACGGTGTGTTTTTTTTTCTGCGTCACATGAATAGTAAATACTGTATGCAAACTTCAGGAAGGCAGTCATATGGCCCTGTCTTGGTGTGTCGTGCACCTTTAGGCACATTAACACTATGTAGCCTAATTACTGTTTCAGGCCCGGTGTGGATAATGAATAATTGATCACTGCTTTTTGTCATGCGTCTCATGGTGCTACTGAATACAAACTCAGCAAAAAAAGAAACGTCCTCTTTACTGTCAACTGCGTTTATTTTCAGCAACTTAACATGTGTAAATATTTGTATGAACATAACAAGATTCAACAACTGAGACATAAACTGAAGAAATTCCACAGACTTGTGACTAACAGATTTTGAATAATGTGTCCCTGAACAAAGGGGGGGTCAAAATCAAAAGTAACAGTATCTGGCTGCATTAAGTACTGCAGTGCATCTCTTCCTCATGGACTGCACCAGATTTGCCAGTTTTTGCTGTGAGATGTTACCCAACTATTTCCACAAAGGCACCTGCAAGTTCCCGGATATTTCTGGGGGAAATGGCCCTGGCCCTCACCCTCCTATCCAACAGGTCCCAGACGTGCTCAATGGGATTGAGATCCAAGCTCTTCGCTGGCCATGACATTCCTGTCTTGCAGGAAATCACGCACAGAACGAGCAGTATGGCTGGTGGCATTGTCATGCTGGAGGGTCATGTCATGATGAGCCTGCAGGAAGGGTACCACATGAGGGAGGAGGATGTCTTCCCTGTAACGCACAGCATTGAGATTGCCTGCAATGACAACAAGCTCAGTCGGATGATGCTGTGACACACCGCCGCAGACCATGACGGACCCTCCACCTCCAAATCGATCCCGCTCCAGAGTACGGGCCTCGGTGTAATGCTCATTCCTTCGACGATAAACGCGAATCCGACCATCACCCCTGGTGAGACAAAATCGCGACTTGTCAGTGAAGAGCACTTTTTGCCAGTTCAGTCTGGTCCAGCGACGGTGGGTTTGTGCCCATAGGCGACATTGTTGCCGGTGATGTCTGGTGAGGACCTGCCTTACAACAGGCCTACAAGCCCTCAGTCCAGCCTCTGTCTATTGCGGACAGTCTGAGCACTGATGGAGGGATTGTGCGTTCCTGGTGTAACTCTGGCAGTTGTTGTTGCCATCCTGCAGGTGTGATGTTCGGATGTACTGATCCTGTGCAGGTGTTACACGTGGTCTGCCACTGCGAGGACGATCAGCTGTCCGTCCTGTCTCCCTGTAGCGCTGTCTTAGGCGTCTCACAGTACGGACATTGCAATTTATTGCCCTGGCCACCTCTGCAGTCCTCATGCCTTCTTGCAGCATGCCTAAGGCACATTATCACAGATGAGCAGGGACCCTGGGCATCTTTCTTTTGGTATTTTTCAGAGTCAGTAGAAAGTCCTCTTTAGTGTCCTAAGTTTTTTCATAACTGTGACCTTAATTGCCTACCGTCTGTAAGCTGTTAGTGTCTTAACGACTGTTCCACAGGTGCATGTTCATTAATTGTTTATGGTTCGTTGAACAAGCATGGGAAACAGTGTTTAAACCCTTTTCAATGAAGATCTGTGAAGTTATTTGGATTTTTACGAATTATCTTTGAAAGACAGGGTCCTGGAAAAGGGACATTTCTTTTGCAGAGTTTATATGGTGGTTTTCCTACAGAGAATAGTCATGCTACTTTCAGACTGGTGTTGAAAGTTCTAGGGATCTAAGTTCAGAGTATTTTAATCTTTTGTCAGACTGACCTTAGGTGTGCAATTGATAAAAGCATACTGACACGACATCATAATTATACTTTTGTCTATTAACCTGAACAAAAAAACTAGAGGCAATTAGTTCAGCTTGTTGGTAATAAAATGTAGTTGTACTGTAGGCCTAATTATTGTAATAATTTTGTAAGTGTCAGGCTAGCTTGGGTAGGACCATTGCATGTAGCGTAGAAGTTTAATTATTAAAACGACAAAGCTAAAAGTGATAGTTTTGTTTAATGACTTAAAATGGCTAATACACTAAGATTTGTAATACTGTCATTATTAGATAAATAGGTTATCATGTGTCTTAGATTTTCTCCCTCTTCCTCCCCCGATCACAACGGTCTCACTCACACTCAGGCCATGGCCTAGTTTATCTTCTGCTTTGTGCTCACATTGGCGTACATGTTACGCTTCAGAATGCCTGAATGAGACTCTTTCGGCACTCAAACTTCTCCACTTTTGAGTTTGTGTGAATGTCAGTCTTGCTTCAAACGATATAAGGATTTTCTTTGAAGTTAAACTTTGTACTGAAAGTCACACCTCAGTACTGCATTTTAGGCCCACTCTCTGTAGATAGTGAATTATATGTTGAATTTATAGACCTACTGTTTTTCCAGATTAGGTGGTACAGCTATAGTTTTACAAGAGTGAAAATAAAAGGTGATGTCAGTTAAAGAGACAATCTGTAGTTGCTCCATACATTTTTGGACTTTAATTATATATTCTTCAAGAATCAATGGGTACATAACTTAGAAATTCCTCATGAACTTAGTTTAACTGCCACACTCCATGAGAACCCAAAATATAAGCTTGTTTTACTCCATTGTTTGTAAACAAACACTATAGCCTCAAAACATGTTTAAATGAATGGTCAATTCTTGCATCCATAGCTCTATGAGTTTGAGAGTGGTTACATTTCTCCAGCCCCATCCCACAGCTTTTTTCCAACTGCCCCTTTAACATTTCCTATTTTCCCCTTTTATTCCAGGTGAATGCCATCTGTGATGAACTCTCATGAAGCTGCACACGGGAGCTGACGTCCACAGTCGGCAGGAGACACCACTGCAGACCAAGGACAGTAGAGGAGCAGGGTCTTCTTCAAACACTGGAGACTTACCCTCCCCCTGACCGAAATAACATCCAACATCAGTCACCAGCAATGTCCAGTCGCAGGAAATCCTTCACCCCCTGCATGATCCGGGTTAGTGACATAATAGAGCAGGATGACTCTGACGAAATGGAAGTGTCCACTGCCAATGTGACTAAAAATGGGTCTTCAGAGTCTGTGGAAAATCAAGACCATACATTACAAGGCACTATAGAAGATCTAGGAAGTGCGATTGAAGCAAAAGTTGTGGCGGAAGCTGATCCTATGCCCCAGCTGAGGCAGCATGGAGGTTATGAGTGCAAATACTGTCCTTTCTCCACTCAGAACCTCAACGACTTCAAAGAGCACGTAGACTCCAGTCACCCCAATGTCATACTCAATCCCCTCTACCTGTGTGCCGTGTGCAACTTCAGCACCAAAAAGTTTGACTCTCTTACAGACCACAATGAGACCCAACACCCTGGAGAGACCAACTTCAAGTTCAAGAGGGTAAAAGTAAATAACCAGACTATCTTGGAGCAGACAATCGAAGGCAAGACCAATTCAGTTCTCTTCAATACTGTAGACGGACAAGGTGGTAACGGCTTTGTCACTTTTCCACCGAGCAAACCAATTACGGTGAATATCGGAAAGCCAAACATGGACAACATACCCTCTACATACCCTCTACAACATACAACATACCCTCTAAAATCCCTCTACCAAGGGAATGATTTGGAGAAGAGGTTGGAAAACTTTATCCCAAAAGATCAAATCACAGCTGTGAACATAAACGGCACAATGATCATCCCTGATCCAACAATCATTCAAGGGCTCTCGTATGTAATGCCATTGCTTCAAAGACCACCCAATTTGTGTTCTGTACCAACAATTGCTGTTCCTCTGAACTCCACCAAATATAATCCTTCACTGGACAATAACACAACCCTAATGACATCTTTTAACAAATTCCCTTACCCAACCCATGCTGAGCTGTCCTGGCTAACTGCTGCGTCCAAGCACCCAGAGGAGCAAATAAAGGTGTGGTTCACTACCCAACGGCTAAAGCAAGGCATCACCTGGTCACCAGAGGAAGTCGAGGAAGCCAGGAAGAAAATGTTTAATGGCTCCATCCCACCCATACATCAGACCTTCACCGTTCTGCCTACCCCAATCTCTCAGCCTGCCAAAGCCACCCAGCCCCTTATTCAGACTAGCTTTGGGCAGTCTAATCTAGTACTGACAAGTATTGCTAATGGCTCAACCATGACCTGTGCTCCTGTTGCAGTGACTGTAGCCAGTTATGTGCAACCTCTCAAGCGACCCCTGACAACTTCCTCATTCGCCCCAGAATTAAAGCGCCCCATGGCGGCCCCTGCAGAAGACCCAAAGGAGAAGATACTAATGGCCCCTCCAGTTCCACAAAAAGAGAGACTTCCCATGGCCCCACCCCGAGTGCCCCCAGAATTAAAGCGATCTCTAGCACTTCCTATTATCGCCTCGGAGATGAAAAGGTCCTCGGCAGCACCTCTCATGGCTTCTAAAGGAAAACTGCCCTTGGCCACTCCACTTGTGAACCCCAAAAACCAGCTGCCAATGGCACCTTCTCCAATCTTCCCTAAAATGAAGAGACCTATTGTCACCCCTCAATTCAAGAGTTACATGCTGCCTCCTCCTTCATTCGTTTCCAAAGACAAACTTCCAATCACCCACTCTCTATTGG